>NC_077232.1:60056322-60411322 GCF_027887165.1 Monodelphis domestica | reverse complement strand
CATTTTCCATTTTTATGGTCATCCTCTCCATAAATAATCCATGTAAGGTATTTTTCAGCTTTTCCCTTTTTATACAACTAATTAAAGAGATAGTTTTAGATAAGATTCCTTCCTAAATCATTTATCAAAAGTGGAAATCTCACAAAACTTCCCCTTTCATCTTCTTGTGGTCTTTTCCTCTCCCGAGTGAATAAGCCTGAATGATTCATGGATGTGTTACTGGATGCTACTCTAATGGGCATGGCTGACTGATTGGTTTACTGACTGACTGACAGACTAACAGACTAACAAACTGAGTAGAATTACCAGTGCATTCTTTAACTAGAAGGAAATATGCAGGCAAGGTTTCTCCCCCTCTGCAGCTTCATGGGACACATTTCTCATGTTCCCTGAGCAATGATGAGGGGAAAATTGAACTGAGTATTAGTTTAGCTTTTAGATATCACTACCCCAACCAACAATGAATGTGAGTCTCCCTTGTCCTATAGAATAGGGAACTGAAGGATCATGAATTTATAAGGTTCACTACTGGACTATAATGCTTTTATACATCCCATACACCTGATCTGACAGGTGCTTTGGAACACCGAAGAAACTATATAGGAGAGATTATGGCCTATCATTAGGTGACAAATTTCACCTGATCTTGCCTCCTGTCTTTCCAAATGAAGAAACTGAGACTAGAAAGCTTGACTAACTTGCCCAAAGTCAAATAGGTAGGTAGGTCTTCAAACTCTAAATTCTGTATTTTTTTCTACTCTCCCCAAAATGGCTGATTTTATAGGAAGGATTTTGCGTTCTATTCTGGACATATTGGGTTTCCAATGCTTAGAGAACATCTGGTTCAAATAGTCCAATAAGCAATTGGTAATGCAGGACTAGAGCTCATACAAGAAACTGAAGCTAGATATATAAATCTAAGAATCATCTACATAAAGATGATAGTTCAACCAATGGAGGCTGATGAAATCACTGAAAAAGAACAGAGAAGCAAAGAATGCTATCCACCTCCAGAGAAAGAACTGTTGGAGTCAGATTCAGATCAAGCAGACTATTTTTCACACTGGTTTATTTATGGTTTTACTGGGGGGGGGGGGGGTAGTTTTTTGTAAGTAGTCCCTTACCAAAAAAAAACTATATATAATACAGCTCAAATTGCTTACCATCTCTGAGACAGGGAAGGGAGGGAAGAAGGGAAACAATTTGAACCATATAATTTTGGGAAACATGTTAAAAATTATTATTGCATATAATTGGGAAAAATAAAGTATCACTAAATAAAAATAAATAATAACTTTTTTTTAAAAGCAGAGAAGTGAGCCACAATCAGAGCCAACATACATCCAAATACAGAATAAAAGAACCTAAACTCTGTGAATCAGTTTACTCATTCCAAAATGGATGAGTATTCAGAAAACATTGTTTTATTCCATGATAAACCTTGCTGATACCTGCCAAAAACACTCTAAGTTCTATAGTCTTGCTTCTTGTCACCATGACACATGTACTCAATTTGGGGGCCCAGCTTTCCTCTTGATCCTGCGCAAATGAAACCCATCCTGGGACCACTTATTATACTGTAATGAAATAAAAACAAAGTCACTCATCAATAATCCCATATTTATTTTCTTTATTTCTGAAGGTTGTTAAATCCTAATTATCCTGAACTATTTTCATACTGTTGAGCAGCATCAGCTTATGAAGCAAATAATTAATATTCAATTTGCCCAGAGCTCTGAGATTTACATACTAATGATGGATTTCTTAATCACCAAGCTGGGTCCTGGAAAGCTTTGGCATAAACTGATTGCTCTGTAACAAACCAGAAGCAGCCACCTTTCCAAACAAAGGGTTTTTAGAAAATTTGTTCAGATCTCAGACCTGCAGATATCCTCGGTACCTTAAATTCAGGGTTTGTTTGTTTCTTCCTAGAGGATTCATGTAGGTAGTGAAGAGGAAATTTTGTCCTCCCTGGTTTCTTTTGGGGGGGAGACTGTAGATCCATTGTTTTTTGTTTGGAACCAATGTCCCCACTTCAATAGCCGAAAAGCAGAATATTGAGGCTAAGATAACAGTTATGCATATGTTGCATTAATACAGAGCCAAACCCTTGCCATGGATTAGCTGTGTGACCAGCAAGTAATTTCACCTCTGAGAATCTCTGTTACTTCATATGATTGAATCAATGAAGCACAAGCTCATTACTAAAGACTTACTACCTCAGGTCCTAGGGTACCCTTGAGATGGATATACCCCCTGGACAGAGCCTTACCTACTAATGGACAATTCCAGTCCTCAGACTTTACAGTCTTATATCTATTCCCATCATGTCAATCAAGCTGTGATCATCTTTCAAATGAATAGAAATCACCCTTCCTCTACTTGATCCCATGTTCATTTATTCTTTCCATAAAATGTCCGTAACCCCATCAGATTGAGCCTCTCTTGTTTTTTAATATATTTTTATTGATATTTTGGCGGTTTACATCACCTTCATTTCCAAGGATTTGAATGAGATGATGACTAAGGTTCATTTCAGTTCTAAAGATCTACAGTTCTATGACCCTCCCAAGATAAGATGCTCCATTGTCTTGGAATTGTCTCATAACAAACAAGGAACCATAGTTGCACATAGATTGGGGAATGGCTAAAGAAATTATAGTCCATAAATGTAAGGGACTATTACAACTCTAAGAGAAATAAAGAACATGATGAAGTAAGAAAAAGAGCATGGGAAGACTTAAATACATTTACTATGAGTCAAGTACTGTGCTAGGCTCTGGTGATCCAAAGAAAGGCAAAAACAGATTAAAAAAAAGAAGAAAAGAAAACAGAGTCCGGAAATATACACTATGATGGCAAAATGAATGGAGAGAATCATGCCCTCCCCCTGCCAATAAAACTGAATTCTTTAATTATAAAGACCAAGCTTGGCCTCAGAGAAGAGATGAAGAATAGCCCCTTTCCCCTCCTTTCTTCAAAGAGAAGAACTATGAGTACAGAACAGAGCATACACTGTCAGACTTGGTTGATGGGTTGCTTAGATCTGCTGAACTGCTTTTTTTCTTTTCCTTTTTTATCCTTTCTTACAACAGATGGCTCTCTGGGTAGGGAAAGGGGGGAGAGGGAAAGATATAGTTGGAAATGAAGGTGATATAAAAACCAAAAATATCAATAAAAATATTTTTTTAAAACAAGAGAGGCTCAATCTGAAGGGGTTACAGAAATTTTATGTAAAGAACAAATGAACATAAGACCAAATAGAGGAAAGGCAATTTCTATTTATTTGAAAGGCAACAAGAGGGATATAATGGGAATAGATTGATATAATGGGGATAGATATAAGGCTATAAAGACTGAGGACTAGAACTGTTCATTTGTAGGTAAGGCTTTTTCCAGGGGTTAAATTTATTTTTTAATTGAAAATTTTATTTAATGAATTAATTTAGAATATTTTTCCTTGGTTACATGATTCATGCTGTTTCCCTCCCCTCCCCCCACCATAGCCAACACACAATTACACTGGGTTTTACATGTATCAAAGGAGTTATATTTATCTCAAGGGTGCCCTAGGACCTGAGATAGTAAGTTTCTAGTAATGAGCTTGTGCTTCATCAATACATTCATTCATTCATTTATTCAATAACTATTTATTAGGTACCTAGTATGTGTAGATCATTGTACTTAATATTGAGAAAGATACAAGAATAGTTAACATGGTTACTGCCTTCATGGAGCTTACATTCTGAAAAGTGGTGGAAGTGGTATATACATAGACATACAGCACATACTCTTGTGTGAAATATTATGCAACAAATACATAATAATGAGGATGAAGAATAAGATAGATAAAAAATAATAGCTCATATTTGCATGGCATCCTAAGACTGGTGAAGTTCCTTGCACATATTATTTCATTTGATCCTCACAGTAATGCATTGTGTTAGGTGTTATTATTATTCCAGTTTTGTATATGAGGAAACTGAGGCCAAGAATGAAAAGTGCTTAGCACAGGAGTTGCCCAGAATCCTATAGCCAATATATGTCAGAGGCTGAACACAAACCATGAACTTCCTGACTCCAGGGCTCTATCTACTATGATTTGAGTCAGCTAGGGGTTGCAATCAACTAGAGTAGAGAGGTCCAAATGGTCCAGATTTCAAATCTAGCCTCAATCATTTATTATCTTTATGACTTTGGGCAAATCATTTAATATGTCTATCTAAGTTTGTAAAATAGGGATGATAATAATAACACCTGATTTTAAGAATAAAGTGAGATAATGGTTGTAATATCTGTCAACTTTAAAGTATAATAGAAATGTTAGCAATTTGACACTTGAATTAGGGCTGTTTCCCCCAACAAGACCCAGAAGGAGGTGGTACAAAATGAGAGGTATGGAGTTCAATGCCGATTGAGAAGAGAGAAAGATCATCTCCAACAGGAACAGGAATCAGTTGAGACATCATGGAGGGTGTAGCATTGGACCCAATCCTTGAAGAATGGGTAGATTCCAAAAATAGTCACTTCCAAACCTCTGTTTCTTGGGCCACAGAGTGAGCTAATGATCAAGTCTAGGTTTTGAAACTTAATTCTAATGTCTTCCGGGCAGAGGCAAACTATAACACTTGAGGCTCACCAGATGGATTTAGTAACTCCTGCTATACTTTGCTGAGCATTAAGGCTATTCAGCTTAGTGAATGAGTTCCCTGGCAAGGAACAGAACAAGTCTAGGGCCATCTAAATATTGATATAGCATATAATTAAGTACAGAAAAACCCAGTGACTTTGTCACTTTTCTTGGTCTAGTAGGATATCCTTCAACTAAATGAATGTAGTAATGTTGGTAATTCAATGACAATTCATGAATTTTCAAATGCTTAGTAGCACAGCTGCCAAGCATAGTTTGATAACTTTAATCTTCTGAAAATTATTCCAAATTAAGTTTTTTAAGACTGAAGAAGAGCACCAGTCACTTGGAGTTGGTATTGTAAAAGAGAGATCTGAGATCAGAAAAGAAAGGTTTACTCCTCTTCTCCAGTTTTATAGGTATGTGTACCAAATATTTCTTCATAAGACTTCTTTGGTCAAAATGATTTTTAGAAGTATAAAAAGATATGGTCATCATCATGCTAAACCCAACAAACTATCTTTTTGAAGAGCTAGAAATTGTTCTTCTAAAGTAATGCAGCATACACTCAAAACTTTGGAATATACTCCTTCAAATGTACTAAGAAAGAAAAAGGGAATATGTATTTATTAATTGTCTACTACGTGTCAGACACTGTACTAAGCACTTTACGAATGTTACCTCATTTGATCCTCACAACAGCTCCTGGAGGTGGTTGCTATTATTTTCCCCATTTTATAGTCAAGCAAAATGAGGCAGGCAAATATTTTTAAATTGCTCTTTTTCACATGACTAGGCAGGATAGAAACAGTATTTAAACTTGAATCTACCTGATTCCAAGCTCAGACCTCTATCCATTGTGCTAGTGATTGCCCCTTTGGTATAACATTCTTGTGTGTACTGTTCACCACCACCCATTCCTACCACCTCTCTTTAGTTGTGTAATCCCAATAACTACCTGTGCATACCCATGGGCATGCCAACAGTTCCATCTTGCTATCTCTGCCCTAAGAGAACTCAGTCATTTTTGTACTTGGGGCTACCCATGAAGAAACTCACAAAAGTTGGTATTTCCCAGGAGATATCTCTTGTCTTGCTATAAGATTCCAGGTTTATACTGACTGGGATGTTCAAAATTCCCCACTTCTAAATAAGAGGTTGTACTTCAGGAATGGTGCCTTTACCCTCTAGCACATTCTACCACATTCTACTGCCATATACTCATGCTACGAATTCCATCGCCTGTAAAGAGTGAGAAGAGGTAGACATCACAAAATTTGAGAGGGAGTATCACTGAGGAAATACACAAAATAAAACCCCACTATAACATAGCCAACAAGTGCATCTGGCCTCATTTTAAAGATCTCTTTCAAGGAAGGAGGCAGTCTTTCCTGGCATCAGGTCTGAATTTACCTCTTTACAGCTTCCACATATGAATCCTTATTGTCTTAGCTTCCCTCTCCAGCCCCAACTCATGCTGAACTTTAACTTTACACATCATCCATTGCTTAGCTTTGCTTTCATCTTCTGTCCATTTCTTTTATTTTTTATCTAAGTTGGTTGATGAATTCCCTATATATCCACATCAGTCTCTCCAGACAAATCTCATTTTCCCTCCTCATTGGAATTATTTCCCTTTTGGGTCTTCATCATTTTTGTGTGTCTTCCCCATCCATCTTGGGATGGCTTCCACTGAAGCATTTTATTCCTTGGAATCCTACCTAACTTTGAAATCTGCATTCCTCAACTCTAGGGTGCATGGTAGACTATGTCCATATTCCTTTTCCTTCTTCATCATGGATACCTGGAATGGTCACTTCCATCCTCCAAGGTTCCAATTATTTTTCTACCTAATCCCCCCACCCATCCCGCCCATCAGTGATCAGGGGATTTAGAATGGAATTTTCTTTTGCTAATTCCTCCAGCTTTTTAAAAATCTTGTTTAAAAAAAATCAATGAAGGTGAGCATTTCCATATACAAAGAAAAGTAGAAAAAGATGGTCCTTGCAGATGTGAATCTGCCCCTCATCACCATAAACAGTGTCTATACCCCTCTAAATACACAACAAATTTAATTTTCAATGCTATTCAGTTTAGTTTGGATTTCCTATTAAAACATTTCAGTGACACTTTTTCCTTCCTTTTTTTCATTTTGATAACTATATTGCTAATTTTGCTATACTCCAAAAGCTACCCTCATCCTCATCAAGAAAGAAGAAACAACAAAACCCTTCTGTCAAATATGTATAGTTGGGCAAGATAAATCCATTCATTGGTCATGTCCAAACATACATGTAAGATTTTGCAACTTGAGTTCATGTTCTTTCTGTCAGGAAAGGAATAGCTTCGAAACTGCAATTGGTCATCAATCAGAGTTCTTAAGTCTTTCTTATTTGTTTTATATTACACTGTTGTTATTACTACATAAACTATTCTCCATCCTCCATCTTTTGAAGGATAAAATTATTAAGATCTGTTCTGTTGGACCCTTGTCCAGGAGTCAAAGAGAGACAGAGATGAGAAGTGTAATAGAACCAGCTTATTTTTATAGACCCTGAGGAACATGCATCTTTTCAGGAAGTCTCAATCACCAGTCAACTAGATGGTAGTCTCATTTACTAGAAAACAGTCACAGATGTTTCTTGCATATTCTTGGAGAAATGTCATTCCTAACTTCAAAGATGTCCTTTAGCTAGCTTCAGAGAAAGGCCCACACCCAATAATCTCATCAAATCGATCTGAGTTTCCCCTGGTCAGTCCCCCTTACAGAAATGTAACTGAGGGGCTCAGTAGAGTACAAGGCAGCCAGTTGGCACGGTGGAATAGTAGATAGAGCACCAGATCTTGAATTAGGAAGTCCTAAAATCCAATCTAGGCTCAGATACTTCCTAGTTCTGTGACCCTAGGCAAGTCTCTTAATCCTCTTTGCCTCCATTTCCTCATCTATAAAATGAACTGGACAAACAAATGGCAAACCACTCTAGTATCTTTCTTCACCAAGGAAACCCCAAATGGGGTCACAAAGAGTCAGACACAATTGAAACAACTAAATGACAATAACAACAACAACAAGCATAGTACAATGAAAGAAAAACATAACACTTTCAGTCAGAGAATCTGAATTTCAATCTAGGCTCTGCCATGTACTACTATTATTACTACCACTGTAACAACTAATAATAATAAATAATAATAACATTTATATAGCACTTTAAGGTTTGCAAAACACTTTACAAGTATTACCCATTTTATCTTCATAACAACCCCGTGAGATAGGTGCTGTTATCATATCTACTTTTATACACTAGCAATGTGATTTTAGGAAAGTGATTTAACTGCTATCCTCTGCTCCCCTATATATAAAATGAAGAGTTTCGACAAGATGACCTCCAAGATTCCTTCCAACTTATAAATCTTTGATTTCATTTTCTTGCAAATTCCGTTAGCATTTCTTAGTGTTGTTTAGAAAATGGGGAGGAAAATCACAAAACTCTCTATTTTAGAGGAAGAAAAAAAGAGGGAATTACTGAATAAACAAAGAGTCTAAAAATTTCCTTACTCCAAAAATAAACAAATAAATAAATGATGGAGTACTTTATGTGTTCATAAACTATTTCCTCTTCTGGCTTCAAGATGTGAACCATACAGCAAGTTCCCATGCAAGATGATAATTGCTTCTGTTGCCTGGACCATCAGGGACCAACTTGTGACCCCAGCAAGCTTTTTCCATCATGGATATCTATTATTCTATGAATTTGTGATATCACAATATGTGTTCTTTGTTGGGGTGGGAAAGGAGATTGAGATGATTAAAAAATAGGACTCTTTGTACTCTTCCCCGCATGATAAATGGCCAATTACATTTGGATTTCAGCATCTGAGGGAGGCGGAGGAGGAATGAGTCTGGTTGTGAACCATTTTACAAGCTGTTCTTGCTAACAACGCTTTCCAAAAGTGCGTTCAGTCCTGTCAGCAATGGAGGAGGGGGGTTGCCTCCTGCACATTTTAACAATTATCTTTAGGGCTGCTCCATTTCATACTGTAATGGAGCGGTTATTGGCATTCCAAAAGCAATTGGATCTGTATCAAAAATAAGTTGGAGATGTCTTTTCTTGCCAACAAATGTGTTATTACTGCCTTCACAAAGGGGCATTTACCTGTCTGTCAGAAATACACTTTGTTTTCCTTCTACACAAAATCCTTTTATCCTTCCAACCTTCTAGCAATGGTCCTCTGGAGTAAGGGTGCACATTTTCACAGGGGGTTCCCACTGGAAACAATCCATGTTCTAAAACAGCCTAAATTGGTTCATCCTTCAAGTCCTCAAACAGCACCAATGAATTTGCTGAGTTCATGTTCTTTTTTAAAAGGACGTTAGTTTCCTTCCCTTTTCACAGTGTTCACGTTCTACCTCCATACTTATTTATCATGGGAATTAAGAGAAATATCATAGATTCACAGGACTTTAGAGTGGGAAGGGACCTTGGAGGTCATCTAATGTAAGGTTCTATCCAATTTCTAATACATCGATATATTGAGTGTACTAACTTGGTGCTAC
The DNA here is from genome assembly GCF_027887165.1 of Monodelphis domestica. Taxonomy (NCBI): domain Eukaryota; kingdom Metazoa; phylum Chordata; class Mammalia; order Didelphimorphia; family Didelphidae; genus Monodelphis; species Monodelphis domestica. The sequence goes on along the minus strand of NC_077232.1, from coordinate 60,402,134 downwards.
TGTTTTAGTCCTGTACCCATTCTTCTAACCTTAAAACTCTCAGGCTTGGATTGTTGACAAAGAGAGGCTTACAAAGTTTGGCCTTATAGTAGCATTATATATCTGGCTTGAGTTTTATCTTGGTACACTTCCAGCAGCCATCTGCTACTAGATTTAGAATCAGAAGACCTGGGTTTGAGTCCCATTACCTGGATGGGATTTCTGCTGTCTTCTGCTCTAGCCAGGCCACAGCTGGAGTACTATATTCAATTCTTAGCAAAATATATCAGAAGGAACATAGCTGGAGAGCATCCAAAGGTTATCTATATCTAAAATGATTAGGCACCTCAAGTTCATGCAATAGGAGGAGCAATTAAAGGAGTCGGGGATGTTTAGCCTGCAAAAGAGAAGATGAAAGAACATGATTGCTATCTCTGAGCATTTGAAGGGCTATCATGTAAAAAGAGAGATTAGCCTTGTTAAAGGTTGTTGCTAAAGGCATAATTAAGAGCAGTGGGTAGACATTGTGAAAAAGGAAATTTAGGCATCATATCAAGAAATACTTGCTAACTAGAATCATCCCAAAGTAGAATGGGTTTCTTTGGGAAGGACTGAGTTGCCCATCTCTGGAGATCTTCAAGTAAAAAAAAAATACTACTTTATAGTAGTCACAAAGGGGATCCTTATGCAGATATGGGTAGAATAAAGTCCCTTCAAACTCTCTTAAGAGCCTCTGATTCTACATCTACATGTACTTACTGAATCACCACAGATAATTCATTTCCCTCCTCAGTACCTCAGCTTCCTCATCTGTCACTTGACAGCAATGGAATAAATGACCTCTAAGGTCTCTTCCAGATTCAAATACTATGGGAATCCAGGATCACAAACAAAGAAGGAATCATATTTTAAGAAGAGAAAACAATTAAGTCTGAGATCCAACCATGGTGCAATAGAGAGAATTAGATTTAGATTAGATGATTTGGGCTTAGATTAGTGATCTGTTACTAAATAGCTATGTGACCTTTGATGAGTAATTTAACTTTATTGAGCCTCAGTTTCTTTATTTGTAAAATGGCAGTGTTGGATGACATGATCTCTGACATCCTTCTAACTCTAAAACAGTTTCTAGAATCTTCTGCTCCAAAAGGACTTAATCTCCATACTTTGGAGGTTTTCCCTTTTTAATTCCAGTTCTTGAATGGAACTTTGATGTTATATATATATATATTCCCTCTAACACAATTGTTTGAGCTAAAAAAGCCTTAGGAGATCATCTATTATAAACCCCTTATTTTATAAGATAGAAAATGGATCCAGGAAGAGAAAGTTACTCATATAACACCAGAAATTTGTCCAATCTGCAATACAACTGAGGCAGAGCTCTGAGTCAAAAGCTTTTATTAGAGGGATCTGACCCCAGCCAAGAAATAGGATCCTAGATCTTCTTCATGATCAGAGATGCCTTCTTTCTCCAGAGTACAGTCTTTATTCCTTTTAGATCCCAGTCCCATCCTTTCATAGCCTGGTTAATCCAGGCAGAAGTAGACTCTAAACTCTTGATGCTCATGCTCTTTTGTAGTAAAGCTTCCTCAGAGGGGAGAGAGAAGCTTTAAGGTAGGAAGATAGAGAAAGGATAGAAGTTTTAGATACCACAAGGGGGATGACGGAGTCAAATTAGAGATATGAGGTGGCAGGAATGAGTCTTTATTAATTTTCCATGAGCCACAGCTAAGCTCTGATCAAAGGACCCTTCCAAAGGCTTCTACCAGTCCAGAGATCCACATTTAATACCACACAGGTCGGAGAGATGAAAGAGAGATAGAGAAGATTTAAAGATGGAGCTTGGCCAGAGGCCAATCTCCTGCCAGGACAGCCATCAGCTAGCCTGAAAAAGAGCAAGAGCAGAAGAGAGAGAGGCGGAGCTGGCTGGGCCCTATTTAATTTCTTTGATATGCAAATATACACAGTACATAGGGATGATCATCATTGGTTAATGACAAGGTATAGGTGTGGTTTTTCTTAACCAGGTGAGCACAAAGAAACCTGTGTTCCCGCCTAACCTGGGGGAAGCTGGGGTCAAGGGTCAGAGGCTTTCCCAGCCATGTGCAATACTGAGCATGCTCAAGACTGAGCATGCTCTCTTCTAAGGCAATCTGTACATACCAACTGTTCCTCTTGCCCATAGCTAGGGGTGGACTGCTACATGTAGTATGGTAGATAGACAGGTAGCAACCAGCTCATCTACCCCATCTTTGTGTTACCCACTTTTATCATTAGGCCTGCTTTATCAACACACCCACTTTAGTTTCTTTTTCAGGTGGTCCAGCATACTTAATGGGGAATATAAAGGAAGCAATACTGAGTAAAAGAGCTTTTTTTTCCTTTTCTTAATGTATCATAGAACTTTCCACTGATATCAGGGTGGAGGCCCTTGTCAAACTATGCTATCAAGTTAGAATTTAACATAGACTTTTATGGAAGATTCTTATTTTTAGAAATGGTTCAGTTATAACTGTAACTAATTGTTACTGATTATTATTTGTTAATAATAAGTAACTAATCATTAACCCCATAGAATCACATTAAACTAGGTGAAACTGATTAGAATTAATCTTAGGGATAAAATTATTGATTTAAAATGGGCAGCGGTCTACTTAAAATGGCGTAGGGATCCAATTATTTCTCACACTCACCGAAAGTTGGAGTCTTGAAATGACCCCAATATCAGCTATAAAACTCCACTTATGAGAGCTCCACTTTTTGTTCCCATTTAAATCCATATCCTAAATCATGCCAGGGAGAGCTGACCCTCCTAAAAATGGCCTCTGCCAAAAAACAGGGAACAAAGGACCCTGCCTGAATGACATGCCTGATCTTGAGCTAAAAGTAATTCCAGAGACCATCTATTCCAACCTCCTGATTTTTATAGATGAGGAAACTGAGATCCAGAAAATGAAGTAACAAGTCTGAGGTCCTGACGAGTTTTGAATGAAGTGATTAAAAATGGAAATTAAAAAAGGAAAGTGAATTTAAAAATGAAAACAGGTTAGTTGTTCCCAAGATGACTACTGCTCATTTATTGATTTGCATGGTTTGGGAGGGTAGGGACATAGATCTAGGGGTAGAAATGAATGGCCTCAGATTATCTACTCTAACTCTCTCATTTTATAGATGAGTAAATTGGGGCTCAAAACATTAAAGTTGTTTGTATGAAATCAAGAGATAGTAAGGGGCAGAGCCAAATTCAAATCTAAGTCCTTTGTTGCCAGATCTCTATTGCATTGAAATCACTTTTTGCCCCACTTATTTTCTTCATTTACCTATTTTCTGCTGGATTTTGTTGTTTCTGAAAGACTAATTTCAATTTTAGAAAGTTAAATATAAAAATAGCATTGCCAGACATATGCCCCCAATAAGGTCAAAGACAGAAAGAAGTACCCAACCTACAACAAAATATAGGAACACATTTCATGGTAGAAAAGAACAGGGAACAAAGGAAAGTCCCATCAGTTGGAAGTGACTGAATAAACTGTGGTATGTGGATGTAATGGAACATAGATAGTTATGCAGTTAGAAATGATGACAATGAAGGATTCAGAGAAACATGGAAAACTTTGCAAGAACAATGACAGGAAAAATGAGTAAAACCAGAAAAAAAAAACGATATCCACAGTGATGACAAGAATATACATGAAATCTTTCATGAAAGGAAGAGTCAATGCAGTAAACTTTATTATTATTCTATTTTAAGAAGTTGCCCAGGGAAACTGGGTGTCTCAGTGGATTGAGAGCCAGGCCTGGAGATGGGAGATCCTGGGTTCAAATATGGCCCCAGGCACTTCCTAGCTGTGTGACCCTGAACAAGACACTTAACCTCCATTGGCCAGCCCTTACCACTCTCCTGCCTTGGAACAAATACACAGTAGTGATTCTAAGATGGAAGGCAAGGGTTTAGAAAAACAAAATTAATTAATTAATTAAAAAATTTTAAAGCAATGGCCACAGTCACTCCAGCCTTCAGCAACCAACACCCTTGCTCAGTCTGCAGCCCTCAACATGAAGGCAAGACCCTCTACTAGCAAAATATTATGACTTGCTGAAGGCTCAGATAATGGTTAGCATTTTTTAGCAATAAAATATTTTAATTAAGGTATGTACATTGTTTTTTAGATGGAATATTATTGCACACTTAATAGTATAGTGTAAGAATAACTTTTATTTGCACTGGGAAAACAAAAAATTCATGTGACTTATTTTATTGTGATATTCACTTTATTGCAGTGTTCTGGAACCAAACCCAGAATATCTCCAAGGCATGCCTGTATTGTAAGTAAGTTGTTTTATATTTAAAACATATTTTCTATACTACAGTATAGGAGAAAGAACACCGCATTTAGAATTAGAAGACCTAGTTTCAAGCCCTATCTTTACTCCCTACTCCTCAGCACCTTCAAGCCTCAGTTTCTTCATCCAAAAACTGGAGATATTTCTCCTATTTCACAAGGGTGTTGTGAATACCAAGTTTTTTGATGATTAAATGTTACAGTATATGTGAAAGTACTTTGCAAACTCTAAATTAAGATTAGGAAAAATGAACAATGTAAGAAATAAGCAAAGCTTGGGAAGACAGGCACACTAATATAATTTAGGTAGAGCTGGAAAATGATCCAACAATCCTTAAAAACATGATTTGGAATTATGTGAGTCTAAGGACTAAATTATTCATATAATTTGACTCTGTGATCCCTTGAGTGGGCATATATTCCACAAAGATGCCAAAGTCCCAGAAAAGCCCCATTGCAGTTGAAATTGCCTTGGCTTTGGAGTCAGAACACCTAGGTCAAAATTCCACCATTGATACTACCTTTGTTTGTGATCTTGGATAAGTCACTAACCTCTCTAGTTTCAGTTCCCTTAGCTTTAAAATGAAAGGAGGTGGATCTCTCATGTCCCTTTCGGTTCTAGATTTATAATATTCATAGTAGAACTTTGTGTGGAAGTGACAAAGCAAAAAATGAAAAACAAAATACATGCCCAATGACTGAACAAATTGTAGTATGGAAATGTAAAGCAATATTATTGTGACATAAGAAAAAATAAATTTGAGAAATTCAGAGAACCTTGGAAAGAACCAATGAAAAGGAAGGAAAACACAACCAAGAGAGCAATATATGTAATGAGCACAATAATGTAAAGGAAAATAATGCCAAAAGAATTCCAATTAATGCAAGGATCGGTCTTCACTCCAGAGGCCTGATAATTCCTTCTTCTCAACAGAGATGTGGTGGATTTCAAATATAGGATGATACATATGTTGTAGAATGGCTTTGTGTGTTTTTCTTTATGACAAGGAAGGTTTGGGCAGAGGAAAGGAGAACAGTATAGAGAAGGGACAATGATTTTTTAAAAAAAAAAGCTTCAATAGCATCATTCTTTAAAAAAAAAAACAAGAAACCTTATTTTCTGTCTTAGAATCAATACTGAGAGTTAGTTTCAAGGCAATAGAGTGGTAAAGGCTAGGCAATAAGGTTAAGTGACTTGCCCAGGGTCACACAACTAGGAAGTGTCTGAGGCCAAATTTCAACCCAGGACTTCCCATCTCTAGGCCTGGCTTTCAATCCTCTGAGCCAGCTGACCCAATAGCATCATTCTTAAAATTTATAAATGGCTACATAAGAAATGCACAATAATACATTTATTAGGTCCTTATTATACAGCGAGTTCAGCAATAAGAAATACAAAATTTAGCTGAGATCTATGTCCAAATCTCATAGCAGCCATGTAATAATCATTCTAGTCATGTGATAAAAGCAGTAACAGTAGTCATTTCCCAACCCAACCCACCAAAGGCTACTTAACTCATAAGATTGCAGACTAGCAGTATTTCTATTACTAGCCTGAATTCGTAGTCTTGGGAACAGGAGGTATTTGTTTTTAGCATTTTCTTACTTCTTTTTCTGTGCCCTTTTCCCCAATCTGTAAATGACCTCATGCTAGTCCCAAATTCTTTACTACTTTCATAGATCCCCATGCCACAAATCCTACCTCTCCCTCCTACAAAGCACAATTCTTTCTTTAAATCTCTACAGCTGTATTTCTCCACCAAATCTTTTATAGACCAATGCTATCTGGACAAAAGGATGCTTGGAAAGCTGAATCTCATAGAATAAACAATCATTTTTTGCCAGAGAAAAAGGAAAAAGGAGGAGATATTATTAAGGATAAGCAAGTATATAGGCATTCAGAGAAATTTTTAACTCAATAGCAAACAAACAAATCCTTCAAAATAACATCTTTTATACATTGAAACTATACTCTCTGAACTAATTCTAGAGATGCAAAATATGTAAGCATCCCAGGAAGGAGGATGGAAGTTGGTTACCTCTCCCAGTCCAGGCAAGCTTACTTGGATACCAGATGATGCAGATGGCCAACTCTAAACTAAGCATCTATGAGAGGGGTACAAGGGAAGCTGGGAAAGGAGATACAAAGGAGATAGAGGGAGATGTCATGTATGGATAGTGCCCAGTAAAGTCATTGTCTTGTGCCAGTCACTAATTCACCACCCAGGAAAGGAATATTCACCAAGAAAGATCAAAGGGAGAAATAGCCATGCTCAATAGGCTGATGCATTTCTAAACCATGCCTCCTTAATTTTGGTTTAATCAGATCACATTGAAATTATCTCTTTCTTCATTCCATTCTCTAAATCCTGCTCCAAAACAACCCCTTAATTGGAGCATCATGCCTTCTGCATTTCATGTTCAAGGTCCAGGTCCAAGAGCGAATGGGACTGTCCATACCTACCCATTTTCAAAGAAAAGTCATCTTAAATTAAGGAAGGCTTGTTTCTAAAATCCAGTCACATGTCCCTCCTTCCTACTATTTTGACTGGAGTTGTGTAAAAAGGGATGAGGCGTGATTCTCTCCCCTACTTCTCCCATTCCAAATAGCTTGAAAGTTCCTTGGCATTAATTAATTGCTCAGGACGGATGAGCAAGCAGACCCCTAACAAGCCTCAAATCACAGCCATGCAATTTGCCCCTCCTGACAGTGGATCTTAGCTAGGAATCCCAGGGTCATTGATGTATGATGTTGGACCTCCCTCTACCTCAATTTCCTCTTTGATAAAGTGAAAGTAGTGGGACTAGATGACTGCGTATATGGTGCTTTAAAGTTTCAAAGTATCTTACAAATATTTTCTTCTGAACTTCTTGCACACCAAGGACTTTGACCATAGACCCCCTCTTTAGACTACCCTGGATTTCTGACCTGGGACAGGATGCTGAGGGGCAGAAATGACAACTGGCACCTGTTTTTGCACTCTGCACAAGTTTAGCTCTGTGATTGTGTCTGACCCTGGTGCAGTCTCTCCCTTTGCTGGAATGCTCCCCAGGACACAATCGTAGACAAACCCTTTCCCCAATGTCTGCATATCTCTCTGTCTGCCTCATGTGTTGACCTGGCCTAGGAAAAAAAATGACTCATAGTGACTTTTTTCTTGGATTTTCCAAATTTGGAGTTGGCATATTGAATTTTCTAGCTGTGTTTGGAAATGTTTTGGAGGCAGGGGAAGGGAGCTCACTGAAATTCCATCTGCTACTACTCCATCATCTTGGATCTGCTTCTGATTTACAAATATTCTCTATCACTGGAAGATATCTCAGACACCATCTAGTTCAACTCTTTTTCATTTTACTAATGAGGAAAATGAGGCACATGGAGCTAAAGTCTATGATCATTCAACTAGCAAAATCAGAAGTAGGATTAAGAAGAGAGCCACAGATAAAAGTAGAAACATTTAGAAGCTATCTCTAGTTTATCTCTTTAAGATACTCCTAGCTTTATTACTTCTTCCCACCACCCATGTCAGGATCCACAAATTTCCTCTGAATTCCAAGGTGTTTTGCAACAGTTATCCCAGTAGTTAGTGAGAGCTCCATTTATATTCTTTATATATTAATAGCTCATCAGAAGAGCTATACTTCTTGAAGATATTTATTTTAAATAATTTGGAAATGAATAAAGAAGGGGACAGGACCTACATTTGAATGGGAGTCATCATTAAGATGGGAACTTGTCAAAGTTGAAAAGCATGTGTATTAATCAGTTTAGGATATCAAAGTTGAAAGATGATGAGTTAGGTTGAAGCTTTTATGACCCTTTTGTCTCCTCCTTCCTTACCTCTGGTCTGCTGCCAATTTCTATGGATTGACATTTCACAATGTCTCTTGCACCTATCTCCCATTCATCATCACCTCTTGCCCTGGACTATTGTATTGACCTCTTTACTTACATCACTCTTTACCACTAGTCTCCTCATCCTCCAATTCATCCTTTACATAACTGTCAGAGAAATTTTGCCAATATGCAATATTTTTTTCCCTGAGAAGCAGCAATCAATGAATAAATCAATGAACAAGTACAGACAGTTCTCTCTTTACATTAGAGGACCATTCCGTAGACTTCTACATAAAGTGATTTTCACAGAATGCAAATTTGCCCCTACCCACCCACTTCAGTTAGCTTCTACAAAACACAGAGGTATGCACAAAATAATACCTTTGCACTGTGACAGAGGCTGGCACTAAAGAAAAGTGCCAGACTGAAGAGTGTGTGAAACTGATCACCTCAATGGGGGAGGGGCCCCAAGAGTTTGGAATCTTGAGTAGGAGGAGAAGAATCTGGCTGGTAGAGGAGTTGGTCTCTCAGTCAGGAGAAGATGAAGAGAGAAGGTGGAAAAAGACATTCTCCTGAGGGTTACCCATTTTCCTGCTGGTGACTAGAAATATTTCCCCCAAACATTTCCTAATTGAAAATACTATTGAAGAAGAAACCTGAGAAAGACATTTTAAATCTCTGTCCGACTTTACTTCAGCTCCTGTTGCCCTGAGTCTGAACTGTGGCCAAGAGGCCAAACCCAAGGTGAGTCAACCTGACTTTCTCTCCGGGGGCTCGGGCTGCCAAGGCCTGAGTTCCCCCCCCCAAACTCAAGAAGGGAGGGAAAAGGGTTTAGAGACAAGGATGTCCTTTTCCCACTGTCCTTTCCCATTCATTCCCTGCTACTTATTCTTTGTTAACCCCTGAGTGAGTTGACATTAAAATAGTTATCTTTTCCCCAAGCTGTGTGTGAGTGAACAGATCAAAGGGGAGACCATTTGATCTCTAGCAGTGGAGGGGGGACAAGAGGAACAAGAGTGAATCTGAGGGATCAGCCTTAGCTAAGGAGGGAAGGCAGAAGGGGGGAAATCTTCAAGCCCCCTTTCCTCTCTCTGAGCCAACTCCTTACATCTGCTGTCTCCCCTGAACCCCACTTTGAGAAGGGGGGGTCTCCACTCCTCTTTCCCCCTCTCTATACTGAAAGTCTTAACCCCTCTAATACAAATAAACTCCCCTTATAATATAGCACAAATCACAAAATATACTAAAATGTAGACATGTTAAATACTGTACCATGATAATAAAGAGAACTATAAAATGAAAGATAGCAAACAATAAAGCATGCACATATTGTACAACAAAATTAACACAGGGATGTATTATATTGGCCCTTCCCCATCCACTGTCCCTAGTTTATAAATAGTGGTTGGCTGTGTAACATTTTTTATGAAGTTCTCAAGAGATGTTTGGTCAGTGGCTCTCTTTTTTCCTTATAGCATGTAATATTATCCTCATCTGGTCTTTGAACTTGTAAAAACCCTGAAGTGTTTGGATCCAGCTTTTCAGTACAAGAAAAAAAAATCATTCAAACAGTGAAGCACTTCAGCCAGCTGTTTCATTGTGAGCCTTTTTAGTTCAACCTTGGGCTCAGAAGCTTCCCTTTCTTCTTCTTTATCATTGCAGCCAGCTACTCCACCAGATCCTCCTTAGACAGTTCTTCTCCTGAAGATTCCATCAACTCCTCCATGTCATTCTCATCTACTTCTAACTCCAATTATTTTTCTCTAATTTTATAATCTTGTTATTCACATCTTCAAATTTTTATCTTTCTCAAATCCAAAAAATAAGTGGTCACACTTTTGCCTTTCAGAATTCTTTACTTAAAATGAAATTTGAATAATGGGAATCTATGTAAAGCGAGAACTATCTGCATTTATTAAGCACCTACTGTATTCAAGACATTATGCTAAGTCCTGGGGATATAAATACCAAGAATAAAATAATTCCCATTTATAGTGAACTTCATGATGGAAGGGGCACTTGACTTGGAGATGAGAAGATCTTGCCTTAAATCCCGCCTCAGATGCATTGACTGGGTGACACTGGGCAAGTCACTTATACTTGGAGCTCAGTTTCTTGTCTGAAAAATGAAATTGTTGGGCTAAATGACCTCTGGGATCCTTCCAACTCTGTACCCCTGATCTTTTTCATTTTGTTCATATTATTCCTTTGACTCAAAACTCCTTTAGCAGTTTCCTGTTGTGCATCAAATAAACTCCTGGTCCTGACATTCTGATCCTTTCCCAACCTGTCTTCAGCCTTTTTTTTTTCACACTTCTCACATTCTTACACTCTCTATTCTAGTCATACTGGAATATTTATTATTTCCTAATCTTGTCTTGCTCTAGATGTACAGAATTGATTCCATTCTCCACCCCAATTCCCTTCTACTGACAGCCTTCCTCTGCTTTAGAATCCAAATCCATTATTTCCTCTTCCAGGATTCCTTCTCTGATTTCCCCCTATCCAAGGTAGAAATAATTAGGTTCCAGAAAAATATAAGCTCCTTGATGGCAGAAACTATTTTTCAACTTTATCTTTGTATCCCTAGACTTTGTCACATCCCTTGCACATAGTAGATGCTAAATTAATGTTTATTGAATTGAATTAAGGTGAAGTGATCCTTCATTCTTACCCTCTTTTCCATCCTTTCTATCTTACCTCCCCTACATGCACTTAATCATTATTTGTATTACAATTATTTATGCATATAGTTCACGCACCTAATATATGATTTGCTCCTTAAAATCAGGGGTTAGATTATTTTTTTATCTTTGTATCCCAAGTATACAGTGTCCTCTACTCCTGCTAAGAGATCTGTAACCATTATTTGTTCAATTACATTGAAAAAATAAGGGTAGTTAAATGGCATATTAGATGGACAGGACTTAGAATCAGAAGAAGGGTGAATTCAAACCCTGCCTCAACTGTAAACTAGAGGCAAGTCTTTAATTTCTTCATTTTTGAAATGAGGATAATGACAGCATTCACCTCGGGATGTTGTTAGAATCAAAGGTGATAACAAAAACTGTGCAAACCTCAAAGCTTCTATAATGTCATGACAAAAATTCTGGTCAATCTGTAATAAAATCACTGAGGCAGAACTCTGATCCAATAACCATTTATTAAAAGGACTTGGCTTTCTTTGATTGGGACCTCAGATTTTTCTCATGATCTGAGATGCCTTCCTGTTCCCTTATAAAGATTATATAACCCTCAGGTCTCAGATAGTCTGAATAGTGAACCATAGAATACAAAGACTCATTAATGATCCCACCCATGGTCACACTGGAGGTCTTGAGGCAATGGACAAGGAGACCCCTACCTATACCCTAGCAACAGGCAATAAATGTGCAGGTATCCAGCAAGCAGAATCCTACTCAATGTTGAGCAATCATAGTAAATGATAAAGGTTGATGGGGTCTCAAAAAAACTTTGGGACTTTCCATGTGCAGTCACAATAAAGGCAAGGCAAGAGTCATCTCTGCTCCCAGGATGAGCAGAATGTGCGGCCATCAATGACTAAAGGGTCCCACGATGGGTAATGGAATGCTTATGTCCCTAAGTTGGGTGAGGGAAAAATGTCAAAGGGCAGAGGTCCAGAGGTCCAAATGATTCTCTTCCTCATGTTGGCATTACTCATTAGGTAATTTACTCTTCATGGATGGAGGGCCTCTAGCCTGGACATTTTGGTGGTTAAGCAAGTGTACTCATACCTCTTAACATACAATCTAGAAACTGGCCTAAAAAGTCTGACATAGGAAAGAATCCCTTTAACCTGAGAGGAGCATAATATGGATCAATACCTAAATAATCAAACTCAAGTAGCTCCATATAAATGTGGGCATATATTGTACAATCACTCATGAATAATACTGATTAGAAATAGACTGGGGATATATTTATGCAATTATACAAACTGAGTAATACCCATTGGAAATGGATTAATACTGATTGTACATAAAGAGATCCTATCTATAAACTATCAATAAATCAGTTATTTTCACAATCAATGCTAGTTATAATTATTACACACAAAGTGAGTGCCCAGCTTTGAGGAATGAAAGCCTATTCAAAATAACCCAAGAGTCATCTACCAGGCAAGATGATGAAGCCAGGGAATGTGGTATTAAGCACTGTCTGACCTCATCTTTCTTGTACTCTCTTTCCTGCACCTTGCAACCTCCTAAGAGAAATCTTAGATCTGCACCAAACTCTACATTCTAGCCAACTTTGATTATTCACTAACCTAATCTCCTCATCACCACCAGTCCACTGTTGTTGCTGTTCAGTCATTTTTCAGTCATGTCTGGCTCTTAGTGGCCCCATTTGGGGTTTTCTTGGCAAAGATATTGGAGCAGTTTGCTATTTCCTTATCCAGCTTATTTTGCAGATGAGGAAACTGAGGCAAATAGGGTTAGGTGACTTGCCCAGTGACTTCACACAACTGATATCTGAGGCCAGGTTCAAACTTTTGAAGATGAGTCTTACTGACTCCAAATCCTGCACTCTCTCCACAGCACCACCTAACTGCCTCAATACTTTCTATACTTTCCAAGCTTCCTAACTTGTTCTCTGCACACAAAATCTAATATCAATATCTGGTTCCCATCCCCTCAAGGCAGTTCTCATTCACAAATCAAATTCTCATTCTCTCTTTGGTTTTAACTAATATCTGAGGAAAAAATCCACAGTAAGGTGTGACATAATGAACTACAGAGTTAACCTTACCTTCATTGTTGAATTTTCAAGTGAAAAGAAGACACCTGGAGATCTAACCCAAAGGAATGACTCTAATGAGGAATTTGAGACATTGCTAGTTCCTGAGATCAAAGAATTATGGCTGTTAATATTAAGCCACCAACTACAATGGAAGGAATTGTGGTATAGTAGATAGAAAGCTGGCCTCACAAGACAGAAAGACTAGGTTCAATCCTGCCTCTGACACACATATATCCTGGGTATAACCCAGGTCAAGTCATGATTTCTCAGTGTCATAGATAACTTCTGATGAGTGTCCCTAATCTTTTTGTCTGTGGCAATGGGTCTTCCTTGGGCAGTCTGGTGAAGCCTAAGGACCCTTTCTCAAAATAACAGTTTTGAATGCATAAGAGACATAGGATTGCAAAGGAAGTCAATTATATTGAAATACAATTGTCAAATAATTTTTCAAAAACATGTTCATGGACCCCCAGATTAAGAACTCATGCTCTAAGAATATAAGTTGCAGGGAAGCTGCCAATTTACAACTAACATCGGTAAAATATGGTTTCTCACCTGGGAATTTCCTTTATCAATAAAGTTTGGGTCTACTCTCTAGACCTAAGATTATAGATGTGTTATATATATATATATATATATATATATATATATATATATATATCATAGAGGCAGCCAGTTAGAACTGGATAGAGAACTTGCTATGGGAGTTCTAGTTTGGAAGGGTGCCCACTTAAAGAATCACCATGCTCCCACAAATCTTTAAAAATAGAGGAATTTATTGATTGAATGGCCAAGGAGGCAGGTGCAGGTGAAGTCTACCTTCCTTTGGAGAAGGGGTCCAGGATTTTTATACCTTAAAGGAACAGAAACTATGTGACCTGGAAAGGACTGTGGGGAGAGGAACGAGAAATGAAGATCGGGTGACATTCCCTTTTGAGATGCCTTGATGTCTAAAGTAGAAGTGCAGGTATACATTGTTAATGACATATAAGCCCTGATCCTAAAGGTGGGTGATTTGCATATCTCAGAGAACCTAGTGATGTTTGAGTTGCAAACAGAAGGTATGGATCCATGCTAAAATCCTTATAATAAAACTAAGGGAAATGCATCTAAAACAGAAGGAAATGTACCTCTCAAAGAATCCTTTGTTTATGTAGTTGTCTCTTTGGTTGCACCAGGGCTGGCTTTCGTCTACTGCCATCATCCCTAGGGAGCAGGATTGAGGAATTTCTCACATGCTCTTTTTTTTGGTCTGAGATTCCTCTAGAGACTTGGGGTTCCCCAGGGGCCCTTACACCCCCATTTCAGTATGACCTTAGACAAGTTACTGAACTTCTGTCTACCTCAGTTCCTTTATCTGCAAAATGGGGATATAATAATATTACCAATTGTGGTAATGATAAAATAAAATATATCTCTATATAAATGCTAGCTATTATTATAGTCCATTGGGATCATAGGTGTAGAGTTAGAAAGGATTTCATTGTCCAATTAGAGTAATTATCTCATTTTACAGATGAGAAAACTTAGGTTGTGGTGGTTAAGAAAATTTTCCAAGGTCTCAAAGTAAGTAAATGTCAAAAAGCAAGATTTGAACTCAAGATCTCTGAAACTAGAGTTAGTGTTCTTTATAATAGAGCAGAAATGTCCTTCCCTGGACCTATGCTAGAAATCACTTATCTCCCTCAAGTAAAGGCTAGCTTTGATCAGATTCACTATGGTGATATTTCTCAGGTCTTATTGGAGTAAAGTTCTCAATTTATCTTGACTTCTCCTTTCCTACCTTCTGTCTTCCAAACCAGCACTGGAGGGTGGATGCATTGCCAGTTGTATAGTACTGCCTCCTGGTTTTATTGCAAATTAAACATGCACACATTATAAACAAACAATAGATGTCTCCAGAGTGAATATATGGCTCTCAGCACTCTCATAAATTCTTCAAGAGGAGCTCTCACAGTTTATAGCCTCAATACAATTTTGAGTGAGTTACAACTCTGCATATGGTGCAGCTGAGAAGTCTTTTCATTTAGAGCGAGATTTTGTGAGGAGGCTTCCCATTTCTCAGTGCTCTGAACTAACTTAGGTCCAGGCTGAAGTTTATCCTAGGTGAAATTCTTCCCCAACCCTTCCACTCCATACCTTATAACTTCTTAATATGGGTTATTTTTTCCAAAAAACTCAAGACTCCTTCAGTCTCATACCTTTCAATTCTCTCCCAGCCACCCTACTCCCCATGCATTAGACACCCTCTTCTCTCCATCTGTTCCACAAACAAGATGCTGCTCTCAGCTCTTGGCATTTTCCCTGTCTGACCTGCCCCCATGCCTGAAATGCTTTCCCTTTTCTGTTCCAACCACTGACCTACCTGACTTCTTTTTTAAGCTGAACTAAAATTTCACTTTTTATAAGAAGACATCCCCAATCCCTCTTAATTCCAGTATCTTCCCTCTTTTAATGATCTATTTATCCTGATAAGTTGCTTTTTATATTTTTGCATGCCATCTCCTCCATTAGATAGCATACAATGACTGTTTCTTATCTCTTTTTGTATCCCTAGCACTTAGTGCAGTGCATGCCATATAATAGGTGCTTAACAAATATCCATTGATTGATTGTTCATCAAATCCCCAAATTATGAAGTAAAAGAGCACCAAAGGAAACTTGAAATGTGTTCCCCAAAATCCAACCATCTACACTATAGGAAAAAAAAAACACTAGTCACTAATAACCCACATGCACTCTATATTCCTCACCTCTGTATTCATGTTCATCTTGATCTCTAAATGGGTAATGCCCTCTTCCTACCAGTCCCACCTCTATCTGCTGGTATTATTCTACCCACCCTTCAGGGTCTAGCATAAATCCTGCTTCCTCCATAAGTCTTCCCTATTTTCCCCAGATTCTAAAATGATTCTTCTTTCCTTGGACCTTACATAGCACCTTCCTTGCATTTCTTTTATGAACCAGCCATGCTATCTCTGAGCTCAGATATTTAAGTGTTTTGTGTCCTCCTACTGGATTATATTGTCTTATTCACCTCTATTTCCACCATAGAGCTTTATACATGGGAGATGCTTACTAATTGACAAATTAAATGTCCATCCATTGAGGAATAGCTGAACAAGTTGTGATTGTTGATTCTGATGAAGTACTACCACGCTGTAAGAAATGACAAGGTTAATTTTGGAAAAGCATGGAAAGACTTACATGAAACTATGAAAAGTGAAATGAGCAGAACCAAAAGAACATTATATAGAGCAACAGAAATGTTGTTTAAAGAATAACTTGTGTATATCCACCTCCAGAGAAAGAACTGAGTGATAGAAATAATTAAGACATTCTTTTACATATTTATATATATGCATATATATATATATATATATATATATATCTTTTTGTCAAATGATGCCTTCTCTAATGGGAAGGGAGGAAGGAAGAAATTAACATGGGAAATACATGAATAAATAAATTTTGGGAAAAAAGTTAGACAATTTCCCAAATGTAAATAAATAAATTGAATTCACCCAGCAAGTAATAAATTTTAGTGCTTCCAGTACCTCCAAGATCAAATATGAAGATCACTGTTTGGCATAAAAAGTCCTTGACAACCTGGCCCCTCCCTACCTTTCCCACCTTTCCCATCTTCTTACTAATAACTCTGTTACAATATCTTCTGATTTGGTAACACTGACTGACTTGTTCTTCCTTAAACACAACATTCCATTACATATTTCATGTCTTATACTAGCTCTTCTTCATGACTTGAATGTTTTCCTTATGCGCTTCCATTGTTTTGCTCATCTTTCTTCTTTCACAACTCAGCTCAAATCCAGCTTTCTTCAAGAAGCTGTTTTTAGTCATTCGAGCTTCTGGTGCCTTCCCTCTACAGGTACCTACCTTCCTTCCATACATCTGTCCATATCTTGCATGTGCCTAATTATTTTCATATTACTTCCACTTTTAGAATTTGAATTCCTTATAGGAGGGACTCTTTTTTTACTTTTCTTTGTAACCTCAGAATTTAGCACAATGCCTAATACTAAGACAAAAAGCATTCAACAAATTCTTGTTGACTATTGACTTATGGAATACATTATGCCAAGAGGTGAGGTATAGGTTAGAAATATATGTGTGTGTGTGTGTGTGTGTGTGTGTGTATGTACAGATGTTTAAATAAGTTTATGGACAATATTTGTAGTGGGTCACTAATAGAAACTAAGATTTAGGGGGCATCTTCTTAACATTATGAACAGAACCTGAGTCTCTACATTGTCTTCATAGACCTGACAAAGGCATTCGACACAGTGAACAGCATTGTGGGTGATCCTCAGCAAGCTTGGTTGCCCAGCAAAATTTGTCAAACTAATCCAGCTCTTTCATGTCAACATGACAGGGGAAGTCCTATCTGGTGGAAAGACTTCTGATCGCTTCAACATCTCCAATGGCGTGAAACAAGGCTGTGTCCTCGCTCCAGTACTATTCAACCTATTTTTCACCCAAGTATTACGACATGCTGTGATGGATCTAGACCTGAGCGTCTACATCAAATACTGACTGGATGGCTCGCTATTCGACCTTCGCCACCTGACTGCAAAAACAAAGACAACAGAGAGACTCATCCTGGAAGCTCTCTTTGCAGATGACTGTGCTCTCATGGCCCACCAAGGAAATCATCTCCAAACCATTGTGGACAGGTTCTCCACCGCAACAAAACTGTTTGGCCTGACTATCAGCCTCAGCAAAACAGAGGTGCTGTTCCAACCTGCACCAGGGAGGCCAATGAACCAGCCATGCATTACAATCGACGGCACTTAGCTTTCTAATGTCAACACTTTCAAGTACCTGGGCAGCACCATCGCCAATGACGGGTCCCTAGACCACGAGATCAATGCCAGGATCCAAAAGGCCAGCCAGGCACTCGGGCGGCTGTGCTCCACAGTCCTCCAACACAGCGGTGTGAGCACTGCGACGAAGCTCAAAGTGTACAACGCAGTGGTCCTCAGCTCGCTCCTGTACGGTTGTGAGACATGGACACTGTACCGGAAGCACATGAAACAGCTGGAGCAATTCCACCAACGCTCCCTCCGGTCAATCATGAGGATCCGATGGCAGGACTGAATCACCAACCAGGAAGTCCTCGACAGAGCCAACTCCACCAGCATTGAAGTCCTGGTCCTCCAAACCCAGCTACGATGGTCTGGACACGTCATCCGCATGGACCCACCGCGAATACCAAGACAGGTATTCTATGGTGAACTGTCAGCTGGACTCGGGAAACAAGGCCGACCAAAGAAAAGATTCAAGGATCAGCTAAAGTCCAACTTGAAGTGGGCTGGCATGACACCAAAGCAACTAGAACTCGCTGCCTCTGAGAGAAGCAGCTGGCAAACCCACATTAACCATGCCGCCGTGACCTTTGAAGATGAGCGACGTCGACGTCTTGCCACTGCGCGTTAACTCCGACACCAGGCCACAACTGCACCTCCCGTGACAACTGGCGTCCCAGGCCCCATGTGCCACAAACTCTGCGCCTCAGCCTTTGGATTCCAAAGCCACATGAGGGTACACCGTAGATGAAACTGCACAAAGACAATAGTCATTCTCGGTCACCAAGAGACTACCACCACTACTACTACTACTATAGATTAATATCAAAGATGACACCACATCATTGCATGATCATGACCTTGTTTTTGAAAGTTATGTCAAGGAAGCACTATGTCTAGCAGTTTCTACAGAGCAGGAGATGTTTCAAGGAAAGCTCCAACTATAGATGATGCTTAATGATCAAGCCAGGCTAAGAGAGTAGAGAAAGGTTTATGATCAGAGGCTGGTTTTGGGGTGATGATTTTTTTGATGTCAGCTATGTGGTCCCCTTCTGCCTCCACAGTGATGTTGACAATGATGTAGAAGGTAGAAAGATCTAGGAATAGTATAGTTTAATATCATCTATTTTAAAAAATCTAAAATCTCTAGATTTGAGCTTTCTATCTAATAATTGGGTGAATATACTACTGGAGGAATTGAACCAAGTCCATATTGAAATCCCTCCCCCATCAGAAATAAAAACAAAAAACACAAATAAGTTGAAGTTAAATGTAAGGATGGCTGATGTGTTCTCTTCAAGAAGGCAAATAAACTTATCAAAGCTTTCATCATGTTCCCAAAGACGACAAGAAAAATCATTTATAGGACATCTTTTTAGAGCTCTTCAAAAAGCCAGGTAAACAACCCTGGAAAGATCATTCAAACTTATATACCATCTGTTGTAGAGAATGAAGGATTAGAAATTACATGAACAAAACTGCAAATCAATGAACAAGACTTTATTAAGCACCTACTATGTGCTAGGTAGTAGATGCAAATACAATCTCTATGGAGACAGTTCTTGCCCTCAAGAAGTTTATATTCTTACTAGTGTAAAGACATGTTTACAGATTAGCAAATGCTGTGTATACACAAAACAAATACATAAGATATACCTTGATGTTGACTTTGATGTGAAAGTGAACACAGAGGGAAGAAGGTGGAAACTATTTTGTAAAAACAATATATTATGAATCTTAAAACTAAGGACAAAAGTTTAAGAAATCTCATACCTATGTGCCTTGATTACTTTCTTTGAAAAGAAAGTCAGATGGTGCTGGATAAGGAAAATATGAAATACTATTAAGTCCATCCTCCACAGAGTTCTTCTTCTTCTTCTTCTTCCATATAACTCCTAAAATAATCTTCCTAAGACATAGGTCTGACTATGTCACTCATTTGCTTCAAAATGTTAATTTATGTCTTTAAGATGAAAGATAAATTCAGCCTGTCATTGAAGGCCTTCTATAATTTAGTTTCAATCTATATTTCCATAATTCTTTTATATTGTTCCTCTTCATATTTTCTACACTCCAGCTAAACTAAGTTTGTAGCTCATAGATTTGGAGATGGAAAGGACAATATTGTTAATGGATTAACCATCCACCATTCCAGAGTACCAATGATGAAGCAGACAACCTACCTCCTTATAGAGAGGTGATAAACTCAATACAGAACAAGACATATCTCTTTAGTATGATCAATGTGGGAATTTGTTTTGTCTGACTGCATATTTATGATGAGGAATTTTCTATGCCTTTCATTTGGGAGAGGGGAAGTGAAAAGAAGAGGGCAGGTAAGGATAGTTTCCAAAAATTTGGGAAAAGGATAGAAGACCAGAAGGAATCCCAGACAAGTAGAACAACTTTGAAACTTACACCAAAAGTTTATTAAATACCTTAAAATAAAAACAAGTTCTTCATAAAAGAGATTCACAGTTTTATATACAATCCCCTCTTTCTGTTCTAAAATGTGTATGGAAATGCTCATGTCATTTGATGTTTGTTAAGGTCAGGATAAAAAATTTCATAGAATTTTTAAAAAGATCATTGTTGTTGTCACTTAATTCACCACCCCTGATCCAGTAAATTCAGTACTAGTTCACCATCTTCCAGGCTTCCTTGGTTCTCCTGCCCTCCCAGTTCTAGTTCCTCAAGCTCCCCAAGTCCTGTAAGCTCTGTCTCCAGTTTGCTTCAACCATGTACAAGGTGCATTCATGTGATTATACCTTAGCAAACATATCCCAACTCCTATTCAATTGAATTCTTCCTGGTTGCCAAAATTCATAGTTAGGACTCAGAATGATCTCCATCCCTGAAATACTTCCCCTTTCCCTACTAATTCCTAGCACATTTACTTTCATTTAAGGCCTATTAAATCATCACTTCCTTTGAAAACATTATCTAATTCTCCCTGCCCTCTTAGTTGTTAGTCCCCTCTCACACTTTGGTTACTCTGATTTAACTTAAGCTTGTAAATGTTGTATTTCCTGCCCCAGGTGAAGATATAAGCTCCTTGAGGCAGAGACTGTTTTGTTTTTATCCATGTATCCCAACACCTAGCACATAGTAGGTACTTAAATTCAATGAATTGAATTGAAAATGATAGACATGTCAAACATGAATTGACTACATGTCAACAGGCAGGAAATAACTGGTTGCCAACATAGACATTCTTTTTGAATCACCTATTTGTGTTCATTGTGCATCATTGACTACTTATAGCAAAGTCAAAATCAACACCAAATTAGAAGAAATTACTGCAATTATAAAAGCTCTAAGCTAATCTATATAAGCCAGCTGTTGACAACTGAAAACAACTGAACAACAACAAAAACTCTGCAGCTAAGCAAGTGTCAGGCTTAAGTCAGAAAATTTCAGTTTCTTTTCTTGGGGTCAACTCTACAAAGGAGCATCTTCTACCAACTGAGTCATCTACCCAAGTAATTCTCCAAGGTCTGGGCCTCAGAAAAGGTATTTCTGCAAACTTTGCAATCACAGTAGAAGTACAGACTACATGGAGACTCAAGGACTTCTCTGGAAAATATCCAATCTCTCAGACACTCAAGCACTCTGCCTTGTGGTAGTTTTGCTAACTTAGAGGTTAGGCGCTTGCTGGTAAGGCAAGGTGGAAAGTAGGCATGCTCACCACCTGAGTGTCAACTTGCCTATGTCGAATTAGTGAATTAAACTGTATTTCAGACCAATGCACATTCTCTCAATTGGATACTAAACTCTTACCTCATAAGAAATGTTCCTGCTGCTGAAAACTTCATTAATAAGTGATGGCAGCCTGGGCAACATAAGAATCGAATTTCAAATATCAGCCAAGTGCTTCTGAAAAAAAAAAAACACTATTAACCACTTCAGTCAAAGAATTTCCTACCAACAAACCGAGATATGGCTAACTCTTTTTTTTTTTTTGGTTGCAGATAATCCCTATTTGCCACTCGTTCTTGTTGATGTATCTATCTCATCCTCACTCTCTCCCTGGCCATCTACATACCATAGCATTGACATCTAAAGAGAATTCTTTTGGTCCCATAAAGAAAGCCTCTAGCTTAAATTGGAAGAACAAGAACAAGGGAGAGAGAGAGAGAGAGAGAGAGAGAGAGATGAGAGAGAGAGAGCAGAGAGGAGAGACGAGAGAGAGAGAGAGAGAGAGAGAGAGAGAGAGAGAGAGAGAGAGAGAGAGAGAGAGAGAGTGATGAGAGAGAGAGAGAGAGAGAGAGAGAGAGAGAGAGAGAGAGAGAGAAAGAAAGAGAAAGAAAGAAAGAAAGAAAGAAAGAAAGAAAGAAAGAAAGAAAGAAAGAAAGAAAGAAAGAAAGAAAGAAAGAAAGAAAGAAAGAAAGAAAGAAAGAAAGAAGAAAGAAGAAGAAAGAAAGAAAGAAAGAAAGAAAGACAGAAAGAAAGAAAGAAAGAGAAAGAGAGAGGGGGAGAAAGGGAGGGAGAAAGGGAGAAAGAGAGAGAGGGAGAGAGGGAGGGAGAAAGGGAGAGAGGGAGGGAGAAAGGAGAGAGGGAGGGAGGGAAGAAGGGAGGGAGAAAGGAAGAGGAGGGAGGGAGGAGAAGAGAGAGAGGGAGGAAAGAAGGGGAAAACCCATTCTTTTCTTTTTTTTTTTTTTTGCAAATTAACATATTTTATTTGATCATTTCTAAGCATTATTCACTAGAAACAAAGATCATTTTCTTTTCCTTCCCCCCCCCACCTCTCCCATAGCCGACACATGATTCCATTGGGTATCAAATGTGTTCTTGATTCGAACCCATTTCCATGTTGTTGGTATTTGCATTAGAGTGTTCATTTAGAGTCTCTCCTCCATCATGTCCCCTCAACCCCTGTAGTCAAGCAGTTGCTTTTCCTCGGTGTTTTTACTCCCACAGTTTGTCCTCTGCTTGTGGATAGTGAAAAACCCATTATTTTCTAGAAGAATCTGTTGCTGCCTGAGTTGTCCTATCTAACATGAATCATTCTGGTCCTTCAACAATTTCATTTTCAGAGTTTAGAAGAACATCTAGAAATACAATCTTGCATCTTTTTAATTCAGATTCCTTCAAGACATTCTTCCTGTATAGTAGCTGACATTTACAGAGTATTCTAATGTATAAAAAAGTGCTCATTCAGTCATCCTAGCAAACCTGTGAGGTAATTTCTGTAGGTTTTATTATCCCCATTTTACAAATGAAAAAGTTGGATTTAACAGACAGGATATCACATAAGTAGTAGATATCTGAAGTGGAATTTGAATCCAGGTCTCTCTCTGTCTTGTGACTCCAAGGCTAAAACTGCCATCATAATGATGTACTGATTTGGGCTATTCCTGTGCCTGGAACATACTCTTTTTCTGAGAATCTTTGATTCCTTCAAGTTTCATTTCTTAGGGGGAAAAAAATGTTTTCCTTAGATAAAAAGTTGTCCTGATCCCTCCTCACACATGCAGATATATCTGTATTTGTGTCTTCTCTCCCCAAACTATCTTGCATTGATTTCATGTATGTAATACCCCTCTCTTCACTGGAATGTTCGCCAGAGGGACAGTTGCTTCTAATCTCAAAATTCTAGAAGTAAACCTGTGGGAGATTAATCTCCTAACACTGTTTCCCCACCAGTATATTTCCTCTTAACAATCACCTAATAGATTCATATAGTTATTTACAAAGGCATTTACTCAAATTGCATAGGAGAGTGCAATAAAAAAGCATTTTGCCCAAATATGAGCAAAACTCTCCAATAAGCACACATAAACTCATAAACCTCATAGAAAATGACAGCGAAGTATGTAAGTAAGGTGCATTCGAGGAACCCACTCTCTTCTGCCTAGGGTCATTGTGAGGATCAAATGAGATATCTGTGAAAGTGGCACATCGTGGGCATTATATAAATGCCATTATTATTGTGGCCAAGAAAATTCTTAAGTCCTCAGGGTATGCCTCAGTGTCCTTTGTTTCTTCATGGGGGACAGTGAAATCTTTTCAAAGTCGCTAAGAGATATGACAGCAATGATGGATGAATTGTGGAACTTCTTAGCACAGCAGCTCAGTTGGATGGATCAGTCTGCTACTAGACTGGATCAAATAGATTGCTCAATTGTAGAGGGGACTCTCAGTTGCCCCTGACCTGGACCTGATAGATTATATAGTATCTGGAAGTAGTTGTTGATGGGCTGGGTCATTTGGCCACTGAGTTATTGCTGAACTGATCCAGGAAGACCACTGTTGTGCTAGCTGTTGCTGCCAGACTAGGGCAGACAGGTCATTTGGCCATGGGGGTTTTTCTAAGAGTGTCATCTCTTTTGGACAAATCAATCCACCAGACTCTCTGGGCTCAGTTATTCAATAAGCAGCTGCACCCTCACCCCCTTCAGCCTCTAGCTTCATGAGGTTTTAGAGGAGTCTTTGCAGTTGGACTATGATGGTCCTCTTTTTAGCAAGGGCAATGCCTCAGCCTAGGACTGATCTTCACTTTGGAGCCTTGGGTCTTTGGGATCTTACCATCCTGCAAAAAGTGAACAAGGTCTTGGCTCTCCTATTCACCAATCCCTCCTGGTTCAGAAGTAGCTTCCCTCAGTCCTCCTGTCTCATATACTTAGTATGAATAACAAAATTACCTTTCCCTGACACCTGCCTAGGTCTTATGCAATGAGGGGCTATGGACAAAAGTCAAGGATTTGGCTATGCCCTGGCCAAATCATTATCTCACTGACTTCTCCATATGCATTTGAGTTCTTCATTCCCTAGACTTCCTAATGTGTGCAGTGTTTTCTTCAAATTTGACATCTTTCAATGTCTCAATCTCTTGCCCCCTTCCAACCAACTTTTAGCTTTGCTGTAGTATTATATATATATGTATATATATATATGTACATATATATATATACATATACATGTAAAATCACTTAGCATAGGGTATGGCATATAATAACTGCTTAGTAAATACCAGTTGATTGACTGATTTTTATTATTGTGGATGATATTTTGTTATGAAAGCCAGTCATTGCTTTCCCTTTAGTGTTTGGGTTTTTTTTTTATTATTTTGGAGGGGGGGTGCTTGCTTTTTTAATTAAGGAGATATACCAATGAAAACTCATTCCTAATTGTATCATCCATCAAATTACAACATGTCTAGAGCCTGGTCAACAAATCATTTTGAAAGCAAGATAGTCCCTGACATACCACCCCTACTCATCCTCTAGAGATCATAAAATTTACTTGATCTGACAACCCTAAAATGTTGTCAAGCTCCTCAGATTTAAGTAGTGTCAAAAGTAAAGTAAAAAGATTATAATCTATAGAAGTATTGGGGCAGAGGAGGTGGTGTGGTATTCTGAGACTTCTAAGAGTAAAAGGTCTAGGGAGCCTGGATTATATGTATGGCCAGTATCTACCTTCCTAGTCTGAGACATCCAAAGGGAAGACACAACTCCCTAGTCAAAGCTGTTCAAACATCCACCTTAATAAGAAGTGGTATTATTCACATTTGGGGAGGAAACTATTATCTTTTCCCTAAACTGTTATTTGAGAGCAGAGCTAGGGGAGGGATGGTAATATCAGAGCCAAACTCCAGAAGCATTTTCAATCAGTGGAAAATTAACCCACAGAAAATTTACCTCATCAGCTAATTCCCTAGTTCCTCCGATCACCCAGAGATAAACAAAAACCAAAACAGAAAGGAAAAAAAATATACAAATCAAAATCATCTGAGCATTTTTTCTATCTAGATGCTAGATTTGAAAGTCAGCATCATAAAGAAGAAAGGTCACTAGATTTTGCAGTTGTAGAAACCTAGAATCACAGAGACAGAAGGGATCATAGAGTTCATGCAGTTCAATTCAGATTCAAAGAATTTTCTCTATAATGTACAGGAACAGCAGTCTTCTATCCTTTGCTTACCTCCGTAATTGAGAGATAATTCCCTCCCAACCTAACCCATTCACACTTTTGGACAACTTTAATTACTAAACGAACATCTCATGTGCACCTTCATTTAAGGCATCGCTAAAAATGTTAAAGATCAATGCAATTTTGGTATTTGTTGGCAATATAATACTGTTAATATTAATAAATACCTTAAGAAATAATAAGCAGCAACCAATGACACATGTAAAACCCATGGAGTTGCACATCAGCTATAGGAGGGGGGTGGGAGGAAGGGAGTAAAAGAACAGGAATCTTGTAACCATGGAAAAATTGGGAAAATATTCTAAATTAACTAATTAAATAAAATTTTCCAAAAATCTAAAAGAAAAAGAAATGATAAGCAGGATGATTTCAGAAAAAAAGCTGGAAACTGATGCAGAGTGAAATAAGCAGAATCAGGAGAACATCGTACACAGTAATAGCAATTTGTATGATGATCAGCTGTGAAAGATTTAGTTGTTCTCCACAATACAGTGATCCAGGACATTTCTGAAGGACTTATGATAGACAAAGAATGCTAGCCTGCTCCAGAGAAAAAAATGCTGGAGTCAGATGCAGATCCATACTCCCATTCACATTAGTTTATTTAGGGTTTTATTTTAAGGTTTTGGTTTTGTATGAGTATTCTCTTACAACAACATTCTCTTACAACAATGATCAATATGGAACTATGATTTGCATGATAAGACAAGTATAACCCATCTCCAAGAAAAGGAGGGGAAGGAAGGGAGGGTGAAAATTTGGATCTTATCATTTCAGAAAACATATGTTGAAATTTGTTATTACATGTAATTGGGAAAATAAAATATCTTTGGATTTTAAAAAATCTACACAATTTTATCAATGTCCTTAAATGATTAAATGAACACAATCCTTGGGAGGTCATGAAGCTAGGGCAAAGAATAGCCAGACTGTGACCTCCCTAGTCCTATATATTTTGTCTCTTTTGATGCAATCTAGACTGCAATAGCTGAGAGCCTAAGATTGTATTATAGTCAGACAAATTGGGTTCAAATCCCAGCTCTGTGACTGCACTAGCTTTGGCAACTTCATTTGTGAAGCAAGGAGCTTAAAGTAGATAGTCTCGAAGGTCCCTTTCAGCCCTAAATCCAAAGAACCAACAGGAGCTCTAAGAAGAGATCCCCACTCTTCCACTACTGCCCCCTGGATCAGTCACAGAAAGTTAGATCCCAAGAGAGAAATGAGAGCACATATAATGACAGAAGGAACAAGTTCTAAAACATAGCCAGTAAAATATACCATAGATCAAACTGTCAAGCCAATAAAACCATTCAGAGTTTCTCCTACAAGAGCTTATCTCAATGACATTCGTATAAACAGCCAGATTCAGATCACCAGCATCAGAAACATTACTAATGCTGGTTCCTGCAGACTACCCTAATAGGTATTCCTATTCCTGGGAATGGCAAGTAAACTGATAAGACCAAAATCTAACTCAGCTGTCTCAGTCACTACTTGTCATCTTCCTGAGTCTGCATACTCAAGCTTCTCCAGACCCAGTATATCTGACAGTTGATGGCTAATTACATTTGTGTGGCAAGGGTGCCTTTTGCCAAGTGCAGACTTATTTCCTATCAAAGTCCATGTGAGAGGAGAGGAAGGGCAGGGGGCATTTGCCTGTCATCAGCCAGGATTGTTTCAATGAAAAATATCTACCTTGCATAATCTTATTCCAAGTAACCCAGCCCCTGCCCTAGCTCATCCCTTACTGTTGCTTGCTTCCTCTCAGCCATAGTGTCTTGTCTTTATGGCTAGGATTTGGGAACTCTACCTTTCTAGGCAAATAAAACTCAGTGGCTTTGCAATATCTCCTCTGAGAATGGAAAAATACAATTCCCACAGCGACTTCTCTCCCTTCTGAGCCCGGGAAAATACCAGCCCTATTACTATGGTAAGGAACTACCACAAGTGATGGTTCCTGCAGCCCCTGACAGCCTGCAAAATCCAAATTTTGAGGGTACTGTTGGGAGAATTTTCCAGAGAATTGCCCCCCTAGATTCATCTTTCCCTCCATTCCATTATGGAAACCAACATCCTGGAGCCAAGATGATGAGCTCAACCCCATCCCCTTGCTATAAAGGAGCAGAAAAGGGCAGCATTGTGGTTTCAGCTCAAAGCAAACCAAAGCTCTGGGCTAATAGGAAGATCACTGCAAATTACTTTGTAGAGAGAAGAACTCGACCTGGGACTTGAGGCTCTAATTTATTCATTGCTGAATCCTCTAGAGGAAATCAACAGCAGTGGAAAGGGGTGTGGGGGGTGGAGGGAACAGAAAAAAAAATCTTATTCTTACTGAAACCAACTTCTGGGCTCTTCAAACAAAGCTTGAGAAGAACCTAGGGGTCAAAATCAAGATAGGAACTTGGATTCTGAGAAAATATTCTGTTTCTTGAATAATCTTGACATTTACCAATAATTACTTTGACTATCAATAGTTACAGCCCCAGGAAGGCCCCATTATGGAAGAAGCTGGGTCATTTTGGAGAGAATGATGCAATGGGTGCTCAGGGAGCACACATAAGGTCTTGTGATCTTTCCAAAGTCCTCAGGCTCAATTATACCAACTCTCTGGTGCCTCAACACACAGCCCACAACCAGTCAGCTATCCATTACAGAGAAGACATTGCCAAGTAATAAAGTCTGCTTTGACTCTTCTCCCAGGGTCCAAGAGCAGGTAGAAAGTCATCTAGCCCAGGGCTCAGTGACCTCTTTAGCATGGAGAGCCAGTGGGGCCCCTGTGGTATGGACAAGCTTATGAGAGGACAGGGAGAAGAGGGCAAGGATAACCCATTTGACTGTCATGGCTGCTCCAACTATTCCAACTAGCTTGTATACATAGTTACAGCCTAATTTAGTTCAACAAATATTAATAAATACCCAGCTTACTAAATGAAAGGCTTTGTGCTAGGCAAAAGGAATTGAACAGTGTAGTAGAGGCATGGAGAGGACTTGGAAACTAAGATGCAAGAAAATGGAGACCTATCTGTCAATCAAAAGAAGGAATTTCCAAAATGGAATGTTCCCAGGAGTAGGCAGTTGAGCTGACAGGGGGAGGGGACTTGGAGTCACTCTCACTCTGGAGGTTGAGAACCTGGCTGAAAGACCCTGGTGGGGCTGACTTGTTTTGGGGGTTCTCTGGCTTTGAACTTTGTCTCTGGCTCTGAGCAGTTGAAGCTGACCAGGGGAGAAGCTTTTGAGTTGGTTGTCTCTTGGAGAGAGTTGAGCTGGCCAGGAGAAACTGAGAGACTTTGGACTTTGTTTTCTCTCTGGGGTTAAGCTGAGAGACCTTGCTGATTTTGTGAGTAAGAAGAAAGATTTAAAAGCTGTTGTCCTCCATCTCCCTAATGTCTTAGAGTCACAGCTTGTGACTGGACTACTTTCTCAAACTCTCAATTCTCCCTCAGTTTAGATTAGGGACATCCTCATCCTTCTCACTTCAGTTTCCCATCCTGTTATCCCAATAAACCCCTTGCCTGAGAAAGCAACTAGAGTATCTTTATAGTTCATTCAAGAGGGATGGAAGAAGCCAAAGGCTTCAAGAAGATTGGGAGGTGAGGGAGGCAAAAAGGAGAGGGTTGGAGAAGGGAGGGAGTGAAGGGGGGAATAGGTTAGAAAGATATACTGATCCATCAGTCATCAGTAGGGATTAGTAAGCAAACCCCAGAGTAAACCCCTGAGCAGTTCCCTTGTGTAACAGTTCCTGTGTACCAGCATCCCTGTGTGGCAGCATCCCTCTCATTTCTCATTCCTACCTCCATTACAAATAAGCAGCTTCAGGTTCCCTTAGCAGCCCTCTCTAGTCAAAGCCAGAGGACAGCAGTCATTGCAAGAAGAAACAAGTTCCCCTCAGTTTACTTTCTCTATTTCAACAGTTCCTGCACTCAAGGAGCTCACATTCTAATGCAGAGATACAACATGTATGTAGGCATTATACATCCATGAAAATAAGGGGAAGGAATCAAAAAGATCACTTTTTTCAAGTAAAGGAAGAGGACAATCAGAAAACACTTCAAAGAAAAGGTAGTCCTTGTGTTGAGCCTCCAATGAAGAAAAGAATTCCAAAAGGCATCGATAAGAAAGAACACCCCAGCCATTACCTTTATAAATGCAAAGAGGCAAGTGCATCCCTGGGCCTCAGTTTCCTCACCTGTAAAATTAAGAAATGAGACTGGATGGCTTCTGGTTTCCCTTCAAATTCTAGATCTATATTTCATTCATATTATAATCTTAGGCTGGAAATAGAAATTGAATTCAATGAATAGCAAAAGAGCCCAGTTTGGCTAGAATAAAAGGAAGACATTAAAAAAGGATGAAAATGCATATTGAAGTCAGGCTCTAGAAGAATTTAAATATATGAGGATTCTGAATGTTTTACTAGAAGTAATACTGATGTGGGCTGGTAGTGGACAGTAAGGGGAATGGAACCATCGTACTCTGAAATCTTGTATTTCTCCCTATTTGGCACTAGTTTCAGCATTAATCAAGCATGAATTGTAGATTGTCAATTATCCACTCTGTGTACTAGATTGGTAATATTCTATGTTAGGCATCAGCTTTGTACCTTCTCTGTTTTATTAATTGCTTATGTTGCTTTTAGAAATAATTAATTACCTATAGTAGTCCTCCAAAGTACCATATCCCCCTCCCCATGTCCCCACTCTGGAAGAACTGCAAGACCTCTCCCTGGCAAATGGATTACAAGGTAGACAATGGAGGAACATTGAACCTGTGTACTGGGGTCTCTGGCATTCCAGAATCATCCCCTAATCTTGTACATGTGACTTTTTCTCTATGGCAACAAACCCCAAAACATAATTCCACATGAATTTAGAAAGTGAAACACTAAGCTCCATACCCCCAATAAATATGTCAACCCTGATCCACAGGGTGAGGTAGCTCCACTCCTCAGAGGAAGCTGCCACCCTATACCTGAGCTGCTATTCCATGCTATCAAGCTTCAAAGGGGCTATTACTAGCCTCTTGGCTTATCTATTGGCCCTATGGCTACCTAATTAGCCTCTACTTCTTCAAATAAATTTATTTTCTTACTTCTGTACTGAATGGAGTTTGAGTCTCCCATTCTTGGGGTGAGACCCTGCTATAGATTGGGTGTTTCTCCCACATCAATACAGAGTCAAGGAAAATTTTGGGGCGCAGGAATGGCATGTTGTGCTCAGATAAAACTCTTAGGAAGATTATTTTGGCCACAGTGTAGAGGAAGGATTAGAGAAGGGAGAGATTAGAAGGATGGAGACCAATTAGGAAGTTATAATAATAATACATTCATTGATTCTACAATTATTTATTAAATGTACATTATGCTGTAAGCTCTGACTTGTCCTTTTTCAGTCATTTTAGTTCTCTCTGACTCTTTATGACCCCATTTGGGGTTTTCTTGGCAAAGATACTAGACCAGTTTGCCATTTGCTTCTCCAACTTAATTTAAGATGAGGGAAACTGAGGTAATGTTTAAGGTTAAGGTAAGGTTAAGGTAAAGGTTAAATGACTTGCCCAAGGTCACACAACTAGTGAGTGTCTGTGGCTGCATCAAAACTCAGGTCTCCCAACTCCAAGACTAGAACTCCCTGGATTATGGCACACCCAAGCTGGAATTTAGAGTACATGAAGGAAAATCTATGTGTAGTATCTAGAAAGGGAGGTTGCAGCCAGACTGTGACAAGTTTTAAATGTTAAATAGGTATTTGTGTCTTGTTCTGGAGGTAACAGGAAGGAAACTACTTCTCAAGAACTTTTCTAGACTAGGTGAATGCTATTGAGGGCCTGAACTCAAAAGACACAGGGTCATGCAAGTGAAGAAGAGGGGACAGGTACAAGAGATGCTATGGAGGCATGATTGACAAGATTTGGCAACTGATGAGTCTGGGAGGGGAGAAGAAAAGTTTGAAGACATCTTTAAAGCCAAAAGGTAGTGGGATGAAGGCATCAGGGATTCAGAGAATGAATAAAAGGAACTATACAGATGGTGGGGCATCATAGGGGAAATCCTAAGTACTGAGTTTAATGATCTCTCATCCCAGTCTGCCCACTCACCTCTTCTCTCTTCCATTATTCACTGATGTTACAATCTATTTCATTAACTAAGGCATTTTCCTACAAGTCTGGGGTCCATCTTTTCTCTTCCTTTAGGTTGAGTCTACACCTTGGGCTTAGTGATGACATTTTATATAAATAAATGTAATATGTGTATGATGTATATATAGATGTATATATGATGTATGTATGTGTACACAAACATATATATAATGCCAATGTGTGTGTGGATATATATATATATACCAAAATGTAACCCAAGATTAAATTTAATTAATTCAACTCCATTGCAAGCCATTGGTCTTGGTCAAAGACTAAAACTCGATTAGGTGTCTTCTTGGCCAGCCTACAACTCATTAGCAACCGGCTCTTGTCTAAGTACTTCCCCAACATTCAGCAGACTGGCCCCTCATTAATGAAACAATCCTAGAGCCTTCTCCAAAAGCAAGTGAGCAGCCTCTCTGCCAAACAAGGCCAAAGATTAAGGGCTGAGGGACTTGGAAAGTCAAGAGTTCGAAGAGAGAAAAGAAATTAAGGCCCAATAAGTCAATTCAATTACAGAATTACAGATTCGTGGAATCGCAGATAGAACCTCAGGAAGAGACTTTGAGGGACATCAAATCCCATCTCTACTAGTTTAAAAAACATGTATTAAGTACTTACTATGTGCAAAGGGCACATGGTATAAACAGATGGAAAATAGCACAGTTCTATCCTCATGTTTCACAATAAAATGGAAATATATGGGTGAAACAATAGTTCAATAGAAAAAAATATTGGGGAAAAGTTTTGACCATCTTGATAAGAGTTAACAGTTGTAGGTATATAGCCAAAAAACCCTAATGTGATCTTATAATGCATTAGATTTCCAGGACAAGACAAATTAAGTGTCTCACTGTTCTATGTGGGACTATTTAGACCACATCTGAAATACTGAGTTTGGTTCTGGGTGCCATGTTTTAGGAAGGAAATTGACAAACTAGAATAGCAGGAACTGGTATGGAGAGAGGCCTGGGAAATATGAAGTGAAGATATTTAAACTGAAGACAGGGGTGGGAAAAATGCTGTCCCTGGAGTCAGAAGACCTAGGTTCAAATACTGCCTCTGATATTTATACCAATATGATCATTGGCTAGTTCCTTAACTTCCTTATGCCTTAGTTCCCTCATTTATATAATGAAGAGTTTGGACTCATTGGCCTCTGAGGTCTTCCAGCTTTACATCAAGGATTGGAAGAAAGCTAGGTGGCACTCTGGATACAGTACTGAGCCAAAGTCAGGAAGACTCATCTTCATGAGTTCAAATCTGACCTCAGACACTTACTAGTGGTGGGACAATGTACAAATCACTTAACCCTGTTTGACTCAGTTTTGTCATCTGTAAAATGAACTGAAGAAAATAACAAGCCACTCCAGTGTGTTCTCTGCCCAAAAAATCCCAAATGGGATCACAAAGAGTCAGATATGTCTGAACAATAATATCTAATATTAAAGGATAAGTTACTGAGAAGCAGATTTAGGCTCAATGAAAATAAATTTCTAACAATTAGACTTGCCAAATGAAAAGAAAGATAAAAGTCCTCAGAAATGGGAGAATTCAGGACAAGACAAAGTTGTACAATTTGGCTGGAATATAGACTGAGAGAGATCTATGAGATCATGTAAAATAGCCTGAGAAAGGCAGGTTTCATCCAGATAAAAGAGGGCCTTGAATATCTGGCCAAAGAGCTATTTTTTTCTATAAGCAGTAAAAAGACATTGAAAGTTTTTGAGCAAGGTAGTCACAGGGTCAGACCAATACCTCAGGAAAATTATGTTGCCTATCATGTAAAGGATATATTAAAGAGTAGAAAGAACGGAAGGAGAGGTAGCCTTTAACCTGGCAATACTATTAGGCTCAGAGCCCAAAAATATCAAAGACAACAGAAAAGAATCTGTATGTAGAAAAATACTTATGGTAGCCTTTTTATAGTGAGTAAAATTAATTTCATATTCTGTCATTTGGTATTTGATGTTAATCCTTAATTTTCCCTTTTCTATCAAAACCCCTATCTTTTAACCCAACTCAAAATAGACCTCACTCATTCTAACTGAGGAATATAAAGACAAAAAATGCAATAGTCTCTTCCCTCAAGGAGCTTGCATTTTATTAGGGAGAGGACATTTTTATCTTTCCATGTAAAGCCCCCAGGAAATCTGCTGGGCAGAGACCCTCACTTTTACTTATCTTGTAAACAGAAATCAAGTTCTTACCTGGAACATGTCTCTTTGACCTGATCTACAAAGGGGAAATTAAGCCAGGGAAACCCTAATGGGAGTTATTTTTCTGCCCCATATTGCTAGGGGCATCTGGGTATTGTGACCAGCCTACTTTGCCCAGCTGCCTCTTCTCTCCACAATGATAAAGTAATAGGGAGGAATTGATAACTCAGCCCACACCTTCAGTAAAATGTTCACCAAGGGGACAGCTTGGATTGAGAGTCCAGCCTAGAGACAGGAGGTCCTGGGTTCAAATCTGGCCTCAGACACTTCTCAGCTGTGTGACCCTGGGCAAGTCACTTAACCCACACTGCCTAGCCCTTACCACTCTTCTGCCTTGGAACCAATAATTGGACAGAAGGTTAAGGGTTTAAAAAAAGTGTTTACTAATTGGGGTTGCCTTGCTTTTGCCTGGGAGGTCCTGGTGATGTACTGTTAGAAGGAAGACACCTGAATTTAAAGAGGTCTAAAGAGGAGGCTCCCTGAAAGAGACTAATTTATCTCAGTTTATTGGTTATTGCTAGCTACCTAATAAATTGATTAATTATAATCAGAACTCAGAACTTTCATTCAATACAACAGTCACAAAAAAAACTGAAATAAAAGGTCACTATCAACTGGGAAATGGCTAAACAAAGGATGGTACGAGAATGTAATAGAATATTATTATTCTATGGGAAATTATGAAAGGAATAGATTTAGAGCATTATGAAGACATGTTTGAACTGACATAGAATGAAGTGAGAGGAACCAGAAGAACAATTTATACAATGACTGTCTAGAAGGAAAAAAAAACAACTGTGTTCCAAGGGTTTGTTTTTCTTTCTCCTTTTAATTGAGAATAGAGATAGGAGGGGGGTGGGGAATACATTTTTGTTTATTGAAAAAATGAAGTCAATTTTAAAACTAAGAAAAAGGAGGAAAGAACAAAGGAGGCAGGATAGAAAAAGGAGAGAGAAGGAAGGAATGTACAGGGAAGGGAATAATGAACTCTGATATGACATAACATAACTCCAAAGAACCAATAATAAAGCATGCTACTTCCTGAGAAGAGATGATAGACTTGAGATTTAGAATGAAATGTATATTTTTATACATGGCCAATGGATAAATTAACTAAAATTGGTTGACTATGCTTATTCTTAACAAAAGAGAGTTGGTTTTCTTTTTAATTGAAGAAAAGAGTACATGAATTACATTGATACCAAAAAGAAAAGAAAGATCATGAAAGCATTTTTAAATGCATAAAAGAGACCAAAAGGAAATTCAGAGGGAGACAAAGGCAAGCAGAGAAGCTTTAAACTAACACACTCAATTTATTATATGCTTTTTGTAAAGCAAGCTGTTCATATTCTAATTCATGGTTTTATTACAATCCTCTTTTGTTTTTTCTTTTTTGTATGCAGAAGAACATATATTAATTGATGTTTGTCTAATTTAGGATAAAAGAAAGAACAAAAACAATTTTTCCAAAGATAGTGGAGGTAGGGATGCCAGTTTTCAAATAAATTTAAGTGATCTCAGAGAGAAGGCTGGGACTAAGGTGATAACTGAGGGGCTAGAAAGGAAGCTTTCCTTCCTCTCCCTCATGCCACCCTCAAATTGAATCTATTTTGATTCTTGATGGCTTGGAGGATAATGATATCATCAAGAGAAAAAAGAAAATTGAGAGACGTGAA
Organism: Monodelphis domestica; assembly: GCF_027887165.1. Lineage (NCBI taxonomy): Eukaryota > Metazoa > Chordata > Mammalia > Didelphimorphia > Didelphidae > Monodelphis > Monodelphis domestica. The sequence goes on along the minus strand of NC_077232.1, from coordinate 60,366,422 downwards.
TGGTAGAGGAAGAATTAATGAGATCAACTAGAGATGTGTTCTATTTGACATGTTTGCAGCCTATTCTGGTAAAGATGTCTTTCAGGCTATTGGTAATACAGAGCCAAAGCTAGGAACAAATTGGAATTGGGTACATAGACGTAGGAATCAACTGCCTGGAGGTGATCACTGAAGCTATGGGAATAGATGAAATGACCAAGAGAGAGAACTTCAAAAAAAGGAGAAGGGGCAAAAGACTATTTAGTAAACCAGAAATCTGCCTCCTGGGAGTTTCCCATACAGGCATTCCCTTCAGGCAGAAATGTAAGCTAAAAGGGAGACAGTGATTTCTGTGTTTACCTTGTCCCCAGTAGAGTCTTTGAATAGGCTAAAAATACGCTTTGCAAATTCTGCTTGGATCTTTACTGCTGATGAGAGTCTCAGCTCCCACTGAATTCTTCTTTGGAAATAATTCAAATGGAGGACAAGAAAAAGCCTCCTATGTCAGGAAGCAGTTTCCAAAAACAGCATTAATTATTACCAATGAGATGAAACCAACAACATAGTTTTCCTTTCCAGTTTTCCTGGGGGGGGGGCAGTATTTTATTTTTTAAATCTTGAGTTTGCTGAATGATACTTCTTCCATGTTATTCTCAATCAATCAGCAAGTACCTCAAAAAGCACTGGGCTAGAAACTGCTGATAAGTGTACAAAGAATAAAACAATACTTACTCTCAAAGAACTTAACTGTTAATAGGGAAGACTATATACATTCATGTAGAAATATAATAGGAATATAACTACAACACATGAACATAATAAATAAATAGAAACATATAGAAAAGGGTTCAATACTATAAAGTTTAGGAGCAAGGATACTAATATCCTGGAAGACATGGAAAGGTCCCATGCAAAAGATGATGCTTATACTTAGATTAAAGGAAGGACCTCTTTAAAGTAGAGATGAGGAGTGAATTCTAGGCATGTGGAACAGCCAGTGTAAATGGCCAGATATGGGAAATGAAGTGTTATACATGAGGAACAAAGTCAGTTTTGGTTAATTAATGAATAATAACTAGCATTTTATATAGAGCCTACTATGTGCCAGACACTGGCTAAGTGCTTTAAAAATATAATCTTATTTGATCCTCACAATAATTCTTAGATGTAAGTGACTATTAATATGTCCATTTTATAACTGAGGAAATCTTAAATGACTTGCCCAAGATCACCTAGCTAATAAGTACCAAACACAAGATCTGAATTTAGCTCTTTCTGACTCCAGGTTCAGTGTTCTATGTTCTGTGCTACTTCATTCAGAATGTGAGAGGGGAAGTAATGTCCAATGAAACTGAAAAGGTAAATTGGGGCCAGGTTGTGAAGTACTTTAAATACTAAACAGGGTAATTTATATTTGAGCCTAGAGGTAATAGGATGCCACTGGAATTGATTGAGGAGGTGAGTCACATAGATATATAGTTAAGGGAAATTACTTTGGCAACAGTATATAAAATGGACTGGAGTGGTGAGAGATGAGTCAGGGAGATTTGGCAATAATCTAGGTGAAAAGTGACAAGAGTTTAGACTAGTAAAAGTGGAGAGAAGGGGTCAGATCCAAACTTTCCTATTTCCTATTTCAAAGACATTATTATTCTTCCATTCTCCCAGCTTTGTAACCTCAGCATTATTCTTCACTTCTCATTTTCCCTCGCATCACATATCTAGTTAGTTGCTAAATCTTGCCTTTTACATTCAATTTCTTTGTTCAAAGGAGTCAGTTAACCATCACTGGTTACACAGTTCAGGCCATGAGGGTCCTCGGAGGGCAGAAAAAAGGCATATCAGATCAGATTCTTTAACACTTTTTCTAAAATGTTATCCTTTGTGTTTTATGACTAACATAGTGATGGTTTCTCCTTTCCTTGAGTAATTTTAATTGATTGTTAACTGTTCGAGGACATGAATTGTTTCTAATATTTCTTTGAATCCATCTCTATTGAATTCATTTGCATATAATAATACCTCAAAAATATTTTCTGATTAGTTGGCTAATTAAATCTTTTGATTTCTACAGTCCTACTATTGGCCTTATTTCCTTTCACTCACATCTACTCCTCTTCTAATTTGTCCTCTCTCTCTCTCATTCTGTTTCTCTGCTATTGATTCCTGGATTTTATAGCTTAGAGGGATATTTTACTCTCTGAATCCCTTTAGACCTCCCTAGGCCATTATTGTAGTTCTCATCTTTCATTTTTCCTCTCCTTACACTTTGCCAACACATTCTTAGTTATTCATATAAGACTCTTGGAATTTTCCTCAGATTTTTTTTATTTGCCAATTAAAATTTGATAAGTATGTGCTTAATAAACTGTCCTCTTCAATGTGATAGAAGAATTGAACTTGTTCTGTTGGATTCCCTGGTGAAGATATAGGATCAATGAGCAAATGTTACAGGGACAGATTTTGAGTTAATATAAGTCAGCCAGTCAACAGTCAACAAAGTATATTAAATGCTGCCTAGGTGCCAGAAACTTGTGCTAAGTGCTAGGAATATGAAAACCAGGAAAAAAAAAAAGATGATCCCTCACTTCAGTGAAATGGCCCCCCCTTCTAATGAGGGAAGGCAATATATAAAAGGAAACTGAAAAGCAGAGACAGAGGTAGGGAGAGGAAGGGAGAGAAGAGCAATCAGGAGAATCAAAAGCAGACCCTGGAGAAGAATAAAAGTCAACATGAGTGAACTGGGTACTTTTCTTAAAATGGAAATTCCCAGAGGAACAAGTCAGAAGGATGGGTCATAGCAATGGAATGATCTTCCAGAGTAAGAAGGGAAACCTTGCTAACAATTAAAACTGGTAAAAAAAAAAAATTAAATGTGTGGCCTTGAGAGGTTAATAGGAAGATCTCGTGGAAGATCTCCAGGTAGATGCTAAATGAACATTTATCAAAAATATTATAGAGGGGATTTGTGATTCAAATGAGAATTGATCTCCATGTCCCGTGAGGTCCCCTTTCAGTTCTAAAACTTTGTTATTGTATAATATCATTTATTTATTGATCATGAATTTGACATAACCTTCCATTATTGTTTGGAGTCAGTATGAAAAAGTTCAACCACCTCTAATCCTAATGGTTTTATTAACACAAATTGGTCATTAAACATTTATTAAGTACTTATTGTATTTTCCAGTCACTGTGCTAAGCAATGAAAATACAAGTAAAGGCAAAAAGATATTCCCTGATCTGAAGAACTTACTTTCAAGTGGAGAGGACAGTATATAAATAACTAAGTACATCTGAGATATATATATACAGAGCAGATAGAAGGTGCTCTGAAAGGGAAGGAATTAGCACATAGAAGGAGGATGAGGAAAAATCCCTAGAAGTAGGTGATATTTTGAATCTTGAAGAAAGTCAAGGAAACCAAAAGGCCAAAGTAATGGGTCAGAACATTCCAAATAATGCAAAGGCACAGAAATGAGAGTTGGAATATCTTGTTCAAGGAACTACAAGAATGCCTACATGAAGAATTCTGACGAGTTTCTTTTGTAATTGTCTATATTTTCATAATTCAACAATAATTCAGAATTATTGTTGGAAACTAGAAATAAAAGGAAATAATTCCTTTCTTTAATTCAGCACCTAGAAAAATAGGTCTTGGAAGGAGCCCAACATAATGTTATTTGGCCTGCCTAAGAGGAAAAATTTTTGTATGGCAAAACCAACCTTCAGAATAACATGAAGTATACTGAATTCATACATTATCACAGGGAAAACACAGTAAGGGGGAAAAAATTTAGTTGGTGCTAGGGAAAAGACCCTGGAATGAGTCAAAAGTCTAGGTTTCTAGTTCTATTGCAATCATTATCTCACTGAATAACCTTTATGAATTATTTTCCTTAACTATACCTCAGTTTCCTCATCTGAAAAATAGGAGTATGCGGGTATTGGATTCAATGATCTCTGATCTTGGATAAACATTCTTTGATTTTGTTCTTGTTGTTTGTTTTGCCCAATGCTTTCTCTGAAGACTAGAAGTGCAGTGATGTACAGTGATGAAGTACAACTCTTACTGTTGGAGGATGTAGAGAGTTAGATGGCCCACTTAGCTCTATGTTGGCAAGTAACTGCAGCCCAGGCACGGGAACATAAGAAAGATGTGCCAGTGCTTTTCTGAATTCTATCAAACTCCATACAAACTGGCATAGAGATCCCAGGCTTCACATTGAACTAGTCTGGGATGCATAAAAGGAGACAGAGATATAACCATCTCCACCTAGGTAATGGCTTGTTACCATCTCCTTCCTCATTTTCTCCCTTTCCTTTCTCCAGGTGCCCTGCTCCAGAATGCCCTGGTGTACTATTGCCTGTGGTCAACTTAAGGCATTTTGATTAATCTCTCTTGCTCTGGAGGATCAGTCTTAAAGCTTGTAATGAGCTAGTGCTTTTCTCCCTAGGAACTAGGCAATGTGGTCCTGTAGATCTTTAGAGAGTGAGACTAATACCATCCCCCTGGGAGTGTTTAATACTCCATCTTGGCAATGAAAAGGAAGAAAATAAAATAAACAGAGTATTTATCTCCTATTGCTTCAAGGCACTCCATACTCCAACATCTCTCCCCAGATTTATCTTCTTTTGCTCCCCTACCTAAACCCTATGCTCCTGCCAAAAAGGACTACCTGCCACTAACATAAACCTGTCTTGTGATTATTATTGTAATCTTATTTTCTAATAGAATCCCTCTGTTGGAATATGAACCAATTTTAATTTGAATATTAGACACTATGGGATATATCTCTGAAAAATAATGAGAAGTCACTTCCCTGTCTTTGCTTCTGTTGTTCCTTATACCTGAATACCCTCCTCTTAATGACTGAAACCTTATGCAACCTTCACATCCCTGCTCAAAAGCTACCCTTCTGCAAACTCTTACCTGACTCCTACCACCTATAAACAGTGATATCTCTCTCCTCAAACCCATCTAGCATTTTATTCCTACTGTCCCTATGGTGTTTACATATTCCTACAACCATTAAGGGCAGCTAGGTGGCATAGTAGATAGAGTACCAAGCATAAAGTCAAGAAGATCTAAGTTCAAATCTGGCCTCAGAGACTTAGTAGCTGTGGGATCCTGGGCAAGTCACTCAACCTTGTTTGCCTCAGTTTCCTTACCTCTAAAATTATCTACAAGTAGGAAATGGAAAACCACTCCAATGTCTTTGCCAAGAAAACTCCAAATGGGATCACAAAAAAACTGGACATGATTAAAGTACCTGACCAACAATAATATCTTCATTAGTGTGTTGGGTCCTTGAGGGCAAGGACTGTCTATCTTATTCATCTTTGTGCCAGGGATATACTAAATGCTCAGTAAATATTTGTTGAGTGAAAATTGAATTAATGAATATGTTTCCAATAAAGTCATATTCAAAACCATTAAGTAGATGCTTCAGGCTTTATCACATTTGATTTGCCCTAAAAATCCAAACTATAGATTCAGAGAGGCGTGCTGGAATATAGATGTCTAAGCTATGCTGAGAGACTGAAAGATGTTTTCATTAACCTTGCTTGACCTCATGGGTCTGTAATGCATACTTGCTTAGGACCTATCCTCTAATAGCATCCCTCTGTCAGAATATGAACCAATTTTAATTTGAATGTTAGACACTGCAGGAAGTATCTTTGAAAAATAATCGCCTTCCTAATACCAACTTAAACCTTTCCATTTAGGAGGACTGAATTATGATGGAGAACTAAGCAGTAGCACATTTCCATACACGTGGTGCTTATGAGGTGAGCAGACAATCCTTCAACAGACACTGAATAAGTTCCTGTTCCTTAAGGTGCAACATATTGTAGTCAGGAGCAGCGGGGATACAAAGAAACATAAGATACATCTCTGCCCTTAGGAAACTTACTGTCTAGTTAGGAAAATAGGCTAAACACACAAAAAAGTAAAAAAATAATACAAAAGGATTAAAAGATTTTAGCTAAAGTAACAAAGGACAAAGAATTACTTTAACATTTCTAGCTATGATTTCATAAAAAGCAGAGTGGAGAAGAGAAATAAAAATTCATATAAACAAAATTTCATTTGTTCTTTCCATTAATAGAAATTTACTGAATAATCATTATAAGGGGAAGTTAGGTCAGACAACTGGTCAGAAAGATCACAGGAAATCCCTCACTGGCACTGAGTGCAGCTGGTGTAGATTGGTAACTATATTAGCAAGTGTGGGTCTCATTTCTAGCACTCCTCTCTGTAATCCTATCTCCTTTGCCTTTTGGAATATCATATTCCTAGCCTTCCACTCCTTTAATGTGGAAGCTATTAAATATTGAACTATCCTCACTATGGCTCCATAATAATTGAATTTTTTGTTTCTGGCAGTTTTTCTCCAAGACCTGGGAGTTCTGGTATTTGGTTATCCTATTCCTATGTATATGTGAGATATTCTACAGATCTGAACTCAGGTCTTCCTGACTCCAAGCCTAGCTCTCTATTGATTGAAACACCTAATTGTATTGACAGAAAGAACAAATGAATGAATTTTTGTTTATATGAATCTTTATTTCTCTTCTTCACTCTGCTTTTCATGAAGTCATGGCCAAAAATATTAAAGGAATTTTTTGTCCTTTGTTACTTTAGCTCTATATCTTTTAATCTTTTATGTCATTTTTTTTTACCTTTTCTGTGTTTACACTATTTTCCTAATATGTACTTCAAGATTTGACAGCTTCCACATTAAAGGAATGGAAGGCTGGGAGTATGATATTCCAAAAGGCAAAGGAGGTAGGATATCAGAAAGGAGTGCTACCAGGTGTGCTGCAGGATATAAAGGGACTTGATCGAAGTTCTAGGGTTGAGGAGAACTAGTACTTGCAACTGCAGGGTAGCAGAAGCCCTTCCTAGTTAAAGACTAGAACATGGACCAAAAAAACAGTGGTCACACCCCTGCTAAGATAACACCATCTTGGAAGCACTGAAAACTTACAGAACCACCATATCAACATGAAAAAAAACTAAAACTTGGGACAGTGCCTTCCAACCCTCAGGTGAGCTTTAACATGAAGTTCAAGGTGAAGAAATAGGCTGGAAAACTTAGCAAATAATAACAAATAAAAGAACTTGACCACAAAATTCTACTGTGGTGGCAAGGAAGTCCAATACATAAACTTAGAAAAAAGGCAGTGATGTCAAAACAGCTGAAAGCAAAGCAAAAAAAAAAAAAGCTAATTGGACCCAAGGCTAAAAAAGATTTCTGGAGGAGTTTAAAAAGAGAGAGAGAAGAGTGGAAGAGGAAAAGTTGGGAAAGGGAATTTGAGTAATACAGTTTGAGGGGGGAAAAAAGAATTAAAAGCTGGGTAAAAGAGGAATGAAAATTCACTGGATCAAATCAAAATTCCAAGTAGAAAAGAAAATACAAAAACTTACTGAAAAAAAAGAACTTCTTAAGAAGTAGAATTGGTGAAATAGGAAAAGGGATACAAAAGCTCAATGAAGAAAATAATTGCTTAAAAATTAGAATTGGGCAAGTAGAAGCTAATGACTCCATGAAACTTCAAGAAAAAATAAAACAAAGACCAAAAAAAAATAGAAGAAAATGTAAAATAAGTCTTTGGAAATAAAACTTACCTGGAAAGTAGTTTGAGGAGTGTAACAGTTAAAATTAGTTTCTCTGCCAAAGGTATTGTATTTTTATGAGGTTTATTAAAGATTATTAGAATTAAGAAATAAAGAAATACAAAATAAGAAAAGCAAGTGCAACCTACATCTTGCCTGCTAGGTAAAGAACCCTGTGTGCCTAGAAGCAGAAGCTGAGAGAAAGAGCAAGTAGGCCCAGGTGAGGACCTCAGGTGAGATTTTAGGGCATTCTGGGACCTACCAAGGACTTCTGGGAATTGAGGTCTGGGGTTCAAATCTCCATTTTACAGGAGAAATAATTGAATAATTACTTAACTATCTGAAATCCATGATCAAAAAAAAGGAATCTTGATAGCATGTTTTAAGAAATTATAAAGGAAAACTGCCCTCATATCTGAGGTCCAAAAAGGTAAAATAGAAATTAAAGATATCTCAAAATGAAGACTCCAATGAAACATATAGCCAAATTCCCAAGTCAAGGAGAAAATACAAACTGCCAGAAACAAAAAAAAAATTCAAATATTGTAGAGCCACAGTCAGCTCAAGATGTAACAGTTTTCACATGATATTCCAAAAGGTAGGTTTATAACCAATAATTACCTGCCTAGCAAAACTGTATATAATCTTTCAAGGTAAAAAGTATATATTTATTGAAATAGAGGATATCTAAGCATTCTTAATGAAAAGATCATAGGTAAATAGAAACTTTGACATTCAAACAGAAGACTTAAGGGAAATATAAAAAGGTAAACATGAAAGAGTAAGGGACTCAGTAGAATTATTATTCCATATGCTGTTAATATTCCTATATGGGAAGATGATACATGTGACTCCAAAGAACCTCATCATTATTGGGGCAGATAGTAGGAGTCTAAATAGACAGTGGGCACAGGTGTGAGTTATGTTGGACTGATCACCAAAAGTTAAAAATATAAGAGTGAGAAAGAAGAATGCACTGGGAGAAGAGGAAAAGAATAGGTATAATGGGGAATTTAGTCAACTTTATAAAAATAACAACCATTCTCTAATTGTAAATTGGTCAAGTGAAATGAATGGGCAGTTCTCAGAAGAAAAAATTAAAGCTATCTCTAGTCATATAAAAATGTTATAGATCACTATTTATTAGAGAAATTCAAATTAAAACAACTCTAAAATATCATCAACCCCCCACATGTCAGAAATGACAAATGCTGGAGGGGATGAGGGAAAAATTAATGAGGGTACATTAATGAACTGTTGGTAGAATAGTGAACTGGTCCAACCATTCTGGAGGACAATTTGGAACTGTTCCCCAAACTGCTATAAAACTGTGTGTATCCTTTGATCAAGCAATTCTACCACTAGATTTATAACTGAGAGAGATTAAAAAAATGAAAAGGATACATACATACATATATATTCACATAAAAATATTTATAGATCTTCTTGTGGTGGCAAAGAATTGAAAATTGAGGGAATGCTCATCATTTGGGGAGTGGCTAAAAAAGTTGTTTCATATGATTGTGATGGTGTACTATTGTGCTATAAGAAATGACAGGGTAACAAGGTTCAGCAAAACATGACAAGACCTATACAAACTGATACAAAATGAAATGAGAACTGGGAGATCAGTGTGCATAGTAACTGCTATGTTGTAATAAAGATCGTCTGTGAAAAACCTGGCTACTCCAATTGGTACAATGATCCTAGAAAATTCCAAAAACTCATGATGAAAAAATGCTACCTACCTCCCAAGAGAGAGTTGATTAATTTTGAGTACAAATCAAAGTATAATTTTCTCACTTTCATTGTTTTTTGGCTTTCTTTTGTGATATGGCTAATATGGAAATTTATTTCTTTTGATTTCACACATATTAATTGATATATAGTTTGCTTTCTCAATGGATAGGGGAGGATGAAAAGAACAGAGAATCTGGAACTCAAATTTTTAAAAGAAAAAGTTAAAAATAAATGAATAATATTTTAAAATGCAACTTGACATTAATTAGCTTTTACAAAGAAATATTTACTTCTATGTTATAGCAAAAATAAAATATGAGCATTTTCCTAAACACTTTCAGGCATAATCCCTCCTATGCCACCTCAGCCTCTGGGGATGGAGAGAAAGGTGATTAGGATCTTAATTTAGCTCAGTTCCCACAAAACACTGGTCCTACAAAGTTCTTATCTATATGCTGTATATCTTCTGAATGAGTCCTTCCACTAGGTGGGATTGCAAAGGTAACTATAGAAAATTGCTCCTTGGAAAATCAATGCAGGGCTAGCTATAAAACTCAATCTGGAACCTGTCTCCCAAAGTAGTGGTTTGAACTCCAGAACTTTGAAACTCCCAGAGTTGAAGGCTCTACTCTCCAATGGAAAAGAACAAAAAGGTCAAGGACAGAGTCTTGTTTCTTGGGGTCATATGGCCTCAAAGGAGAGGAATCTGTCCCTTACTTCATTATCTCTCACTGAACACTATGAGCAAAAGAATCAAGTGACTAAAGGAAAATAGGCAAAGCCTGACCTTTACTAGTCTATCTGTATGTCTCCAAAGTCCATCAGAGAGCTCCCTCTTCACTAGATTTCTGGTCACCTAGAACCCAGTTACACAATGTTTATACATGTTCCACAGTCTCTCTAAAACATTTCCTAAAGCAAGTTCTCCAGCATCCTCCATGTGGAGAAGTTGCATGAGCTGAGCAAGATGATGGGGTCAGTAAATGCACCAGACTTCCATTACAATGGATAATGTTGGTATTGTAATTAGGAACATTCAGGAGAAACAAAGAGCAGTAGAAAAACATTTCAGGTAAAACATATTTTGAATAACTACGCCAGAACATCATGTGCTGGCACACTATTTAGCTGAGGTATTTAAGAAGTAAAGGAGATTACTACACCTGGTACATTATAAAATTGGTCACAACCCTACTGCCTTTGAGGAGATTTGGCTATCTCTGGAAAGAGGATCAAAGCCAAGTAAGCCTAGAGGACTCTGGAGCCAATGGGTTGGATTAGAAAGAAAAAGTAGAAACTTGTCTTGAAAGCCAAAGGCATGGGCTTAATCTACCACTTACTAAATTGCTAGATCCTAAACTGAATTTTTCCTCATTTGCAAATTGGGAATAATAATACTTTAAGCACCCATTTCACAGGGTTATTGTGTGAAAGGCAATTTATAAACTTCAAAATGGTATGTATGTAAGGTATTATCATTATCTGGGCTGATTGGGATATCTGCAGAGAAGGGATCAGAACCATATAAGCCTCTGAAATTCAAGCAAAGCATGACTGCATTATTGTGGGTGTCACAGAAAAGATTATTCAGTGTGGGTCCTCTTCTGTGTTCCAATAGTATGTCTGCATGTAGGAAAGAATCCAGAATGTATTGGATTGTGGAGTGGAGTGAAGGAAAGGGGGAATGAACTGCTAAATATGCTTGTCTTCCTCTTTTTCAGCATCTTGTATGTCAAAGTTGGGTTTTGTATCTCCCTAGATTAGGAGGTCAGTATATCAGAAGGGTGACTTTGTGATGATAAGACTATTTAGATACAGACTAGGTTACTTTACTGATAGGATATCTGCTCAGAAATTCTAATCTATCACCCTAGGGATATGTTTGAGAGGCTGAGATATAATGATTCTACTGGCACGTCAGAAACCACTCCCTATTTGCCTGTCATTTTCAAGGCTTAATGCAGACTATTCAGAGGCTCAGGGGGATTTATTAGATTTTTAAGAAGCAACTATCAAAAAAGTGTTGGAGTACAATCAGTCTACTCACATTACACTATCTGTTTTTCCAGTGTCACTGACCATAGCAGCCCGGCCTCTGAACCAAAGTCTTCAAAATCATCCAGGGAAGCCTCTGGCCATCTTGGTGATCCTTTGAGAACCTGGTTTTCTCTCCCTCTCCCCCTGGGTTATTTGTGGAAAGTAGCAATGAGATACTCTAAAGTCATACTCTTAAATAAAAATTTTCTTAATCTAGTCTGGGACCAATTCTCATCAACACTGGACACCCTCAGGAACCTGATCTTCTTCCCCACTGACTACAGGCACAAGCTAAAGATCACTAACAAGGGATGGAATCCCAACTTTCTTAGGAGCAAACAGACAAAACACACAGACCAGATGGCCTGGAATCTGAAAGAAATATACCTACTTACACAACTAGAGAAAAGAGGACAATACCAACAACACAAATTAATTCCATGATTGATATTATCAGGTAGATCCACCATGAAATCAGCTTGTAGTTCTCTAAAACATGAGACCAGAGTGGGATCACTAATATAAGAGGCATAGAAGATGCTATTTCTTATAGGTCAGGTTTGAGTGCCTTCATTGGAAAGTGAGGAGGAAGGTCAGATGGGGAGAACCCATTCCAGATCCCAAGTCACACAGCCTCATCAGTGGCAATCCTGGGACTAGAATCTAGCTCTCCTAACTCCAATTTCACTGTTTTGTTCTCCTAAACTATAATCCTTATATACCTGATTCTTTTTCTCTAGTCCACATTTATGTCTTGGAATTTTCTTCATCTGATCATGCTTGACAGCTGCCTTTGCTGATTATACTTTCTCACTGGCCATGTCTTTCATGAAGACAACTGTTGATTACCCTTCTGATGCCTCTTTTTTCTGGATTAGGCAGCATGTCCCTGTCACCAGCTATGTTGTCCCTGACAAAATTAAAGCATTTTTTAAAAAAGCATTACCAGTTCTTTCACATTATTCTGATATTTCCCAGGCACAGAAATGACTTTCAATATCATGGAAAAGAATGATGTTCAGAAAAGCCCATATTGTCAGCAAGATTAAACATAATAAGAGGAAAAACCCAAGACCCCACTGACTGAGAGTCTCTCAGCACAAAGTAGATGAATAGCTCTGGTGAGAGCAGTAGCAAGACCTATTGACAATGCTTCAATAATCTGTTTGGAATGAATATCTCCTTTGAGAAATGTTTCCATTCCCATTACTCAGTGAAGAATTTCTAGCATTGACAGTGGAATCAGCAGGTTTTTTGGTGGGGTTTATTGTTTTGTGTTTTTAAAAACAAGGGATGACCTTTAAAGATGGTTTGTTTTTTTAACCCTTACCTTCCATCTTAAAATCAATATTAAGTATCAGTTCCAAGGCAGAAGACCAGTAAGGACCAGGCAATGGGGTTAAGTGACTTGCCCAAGGTTACACAGCCAGGAAGCATCTGAAACCAAATTTGAATCCAGGATCTCCCCATCTCTAGGCCTGACTCTCTATCTACTTAGTCACCTACCTATCTCTGTTCTTGTTTCTTAATGTGACTTTAAATAAGTCCCTGGAACATAACAGGTATGCAAGTGGGAATGGTGTCCTAGCTGATAACAACTGACTTGTTAGGAATGGTATAGACAGAACTCATTTGATTTATATACTGTCACAAGTCCCTTGCCAGCAATGAAAGTATGTCATTCTACTTGTATGATAATAATTCACATTTCTATGATCCCTAATAGTAATAAGTGACATTTATATATTAAAGTTTAATGAGGTCAACTATTTCATTCATGAGATAGGTACTTTGGATATGATGATCCCCATTTGTTTAACATATAAGGAAACTGAGAGAAATTAGGTGATTTGCTCTTGCTCCGTGTTACATCTAGGATTTGAACCTAGGTCTCGACTCCAGGTTAAGCAATTTTTCTACCTCCTCTCCCTCAAAAAAATCTTCAGCCCCTACACTGCTCTTCCCTATTTAATTTTGCTTTTAAACTGAAGTCTTTCTGGACAGAAATTTAGATATCTTTATATAAGGACCTATGCCTTCCTTATACATCTTTATATCCCTCCCAAAACTAGCACATTTATATGATCTATAAGTTTGTATATATGTATACATTGGCATATGTGTGTATACACATATATTTATATTTGCTAAATGAATGAATGAATTCCTTTCAACTGCTCTCTGGTGACTGCATACTACATAGGCTATAGAAAACCTAGCAAGTCTCTTGGGAGGTATAAAACCGTTCCTCTTGCTTCTTGGTGATTTTACTCCTCTTGTTGCCAAATGAGTAGAATAAAACATATAGTAAACACCTACTAAGTATCAGGCACTGTGCCCAATGCTGGGGATATATAAGAACAAGCAAGCAGGGCAGTCTCTGTCCTGAAAGAGCTTCCATTTTAATGGGAGACCATAATACATAAAAAAGAGCTAGAACCAAGAACTGAGTGAAGAGAGGAGTAAAGACAGACATGAAGAAGAGGTGAAAGAATGAATGGGCCAAACACTGAGCATCTTGGATGAAATCTCCCCAACCAGAGCCCATAGTCACAGAGCTACGGGTTTGTAGATGTTCTATTAGAGAGAAAAGGACGAAGGAGAAGATGAGAAGGAAGAGGAGGAGGAGGAGGCTAGAATGCAAGAAGCAAGACCTAAAGATGTTCAGAAGTGAGCCATAACATTTATACTCCACAGAATCTCAACATTTATTCCTGAAATAGAGAATTAACAATCAGCAAACACTTACTAAGAATCTCCTCTCTGCTAGGCACTGTGGTAGTTGCCAGGAATACAATGGCAAAAGGGAAACTGGCTTTCAAGGAGTTTATATGTATTCTGGGATGACAATACATACACATACAAGTGCATACAAAGTAAATTCTAGGTGATTCCATGGGGAGTCACTAGCAGCTGAGGGTTGAAGAAAGGCTTCATAGATAAAGTAGAATGAGAGCTGTGTTTGAAGAAGGCTAAAGAAATTTTAAAAACAAAGGTAAAAAGAAAAGGTATTTCAGTCAAGGGAGATAGATGGCAAAGCCAAAGATAAGAGACAGAATGGTGTAGACTACATGAAGGGCAATGTGACCGTATCTGGGGTTTTCTTGGCAAAGATACTGAAGTGGTTTGCCATTTTCTTCACAGATCATTTTACAGATTTTACAGATGAAGAAACTGAAATAAATAGGACACACAGCTAGTAAGTGTCTGAGAACAGGTTTGAACTCAGGAAGTTGTGTCTTCCTGTCTGCAAGTCCAACATTCTATCCACTATGTCATGCTGCCCAAGTCTTCACATATACTTAGATATTTATCCTCTTCTTGAGGAAGCAAAAAACTGGAAAGCAAGCTAGATCCCCGGAGGAATGACTAAACAAATTGTGGTACATGAATGTAATGGGATATTATTAGGCTGTAAGAAAAATGATGAATGCAGAGATAAATGGAAAGATTTGCATGAACTGATACAAAGTGAAGTAAGCAGGGAAAGGAGACACACACACATACATACATACAATGACTACAATGTAAGTGGATGTTCTTGCATCCCCCAAACATCTAATTTAATGTTTTCAAATTATAAAGAATAAGCCTTTAATCCCCCAATCGTTGTCCTTGACAAAGGTTGGGATCTATTAATGCAGAACATTACCCATGACATCAAATTTTTCTGTTATATCCATCAATCTTGCTAAATTTGTTTTCTTTGTCTTCTTTAAAGTTCTTGTTATAAAGTAGGACTTTCTGGAAGTAGAAGAGGGAGGTATAAAGGGAGAAATCTAAGCAGTGTAAAAACAAAACAAAAAAATATCAATAAACAATCCACTAGGGGAAAGGCAGAAGGAATAGAAATTGGTCTGCCTCTACTTCTGCTTTAGAAATGAGTATACTGATGTGTAAAGAGGTAAAGTAATTTCTTATATATACACAGCTACCTAGTGGGAGAGCTGTTACTTGTGCCCTGGTCCTAGATCATAGATAAGATCTCTTTCCACTATACCATGCTGTCTGGATGTTTGGCCCATTTGGTAGCAAGAGAAAAAATAAACCAAATGAATGATATAATATATTTTACTTGACTGACAAGTGTATTGAAATAACAGTTAATTTAACCAAGGTGGTCAATCCTTGAGTCTAAATTGCACATTTGTTGGGTAAATTATTTGAAGGACTTGGAAAAAAACAAACAATAGGCTCCTTGTCACTAATCAAGAACTTAAACCTCTTTCCTGGGGTCATAATTTTGGGAGCATAGCTCTTTCCCTGTTCCTGATGTCTCTAAATTGTCAACTATAAATTTAAGGTAGACAACCTCATATGAATTGCCATAGTTGCTCAACAAATTGTCTACTCTACCCTTAATGACTTCTTCATTCCCCACAACATCAGTTTCAAATCTTTTTTCTCTCTACTCTTGTACCCAAACTAATCTCCATCCCTAATACACCAGATGACCTCACCTCCTCCTTAAGTGAAGTGAATATAAGAGAGCCTCCTACTTAAGTGATGATTCTACCATTTGTTTTCCCATTTGATAGGATCTCTCTCCACCACTCTCAATTCCTTAAATCCAGAATCAGCCATTACTCTCTTCCCTTTCCTTCTGGTTACAGAATTTACTTCTTACTTTTAAGGCTAATCCCTCTACCAAAACCTTGGGTTTATCCCTCCTTGTTTCTCCTAGGACTTTGCTCCATCAGTTATGCCCTTTCTCACATATATCGAGTATTTCTATGGGAAACTTTTCCCTCCCCTAAATGTTAGTACCCTCCCCCCCAAACTTCTTTCTATTTATATTTTGTATTTATTCTCTTTATATTTAGTCTGTATATGCTGATACACAGGGGTGTTCCAGTAAATGTTGATAAATCAGATTTCTGGGAGAAAAAAAGCATACATAAACTTTTAAATATACACACATATACATATATACATACACATAAATAATGTGTGTGCATATATATGTATATGTTGGGGATATGTGTTTATATATATATGTATATATATAATACATATATATTTTTTCTTCCCTTTTAGAATGTAAGCTCCTTCTAAATCAATTGTACAAAAAAAAAAATCAAGCCATTCCCCAATTGATAAATAGGCAAGGGACATGGATAGGCAGTTTTCAGATAAAGAAATCAAAACTATCAATAAGCACATGAAAAGGTGTTCTAAATCTCTTATAATTAGAGAAATGCAAATCAAAACAATTCTGAGGTATCACTTCACACCTAGCAGATTGGCTAATATGACAGCAAAGGAAAGAAATAAATGCTGGAGGGGATGTGGCAAAATTGGGACACTAATGCATTGCTGGTGAAGTTGTGAATTGCTCCAACCATTCTGGAGGGCAATTTGGAACTATGCCCAAAGGGCGACAAAAGAATGTCTACCCTTTGATCCAGCCATAGCACTGCTGGGTTTGTACCCCAAAGAGATAAAGGACTTGTACAAAAATATTCATATCTGTGCTCTTTGTGGTGGCAACAAATTGGAAAATGAGGGGATGCCCATCAATTGGGGAATGGCTGAGCAAATTATGGTATCTGATGGTGATGGGTTTTGTGGCTCAAAGGAATAATGAACTGAAGGAATTCCATGTGAACTGGAATGACCTCCAGGAAGTGATGCAGAGTGAGAGGAGCAGAATCAGGAGAACATTGTACACAGAGACTGATACATTGTGGCACAATTGAATGTAATGGACTCCTCTACTAGCAGCAATGCAATGATCCAGGACAATTCTGAAGGACTTTTAAGAAAGAATGTTATCCACATCCAGAGAAAGAACTGTGGCAGTAGAAACACCCAAGAAAAACAACTGCTTGATCACATGATTCAATGGGGACATGTTTGGGGATGTAGTTGCAAAAATCAATAATATGAAAATAGGTCTTGATCAATGGCACATGTAAAACCCAGTGGAATTACTTCTTGGCTCTGGGAGGGGGATGGGTGGAGGGGAGGAAAAGAACATGAATCATATAACCATGGAAAAATATTCTAAATTAATTAAATAAATAAACTTAATTTTAAAAAAAGAATGTAGACTTCTTGAGGATGAAGATTACTTCATTCTTCATAAATTGATCCCTGGCAACAAGCAAAGTACCTGGTAATTAGTGTTTAATAAATGCTCATTTATCAAATTATTTAATTCATCTTTTCTTCTTCACTGGCTTCTTCTCATCTATGATAAACATATTCAGGTCACCTCAGTCCTAAAAAAAAAAACCTTTCCCTTGACCCTTCAGCCTGAGCAGCTCTTCTCTTGCCATTAAATGCTAAACCTCTTGAAAAAAAAAGTTGCCAATATCTGATGCTTCCTCTTCTCACAACCCAATTATCTTGGCCCTCCTGGTCTGGATTCCATTCCTACTGTGAAAGAGAATTATTTACTCTATTGTCTATCCTGAATTAACACTACCTTAAGTACCTCTACTTAATAACTCACTAGACTAAAGACAGGATTAACTCCCCCTTGTCTACTTTTGAATTGAGTCAACAAAAGATTAAATACCCTACATACTACTCTGTGAGAAGCTAGCAAGGTACTTAGAGAATTCACACCCTTAGAAATTCAATCAGCTGGAAATCTGTGAATCTTTTTTGATGAGAACTTAACCTTCAGAAGGTGAGAAGTAGATCCTATAGACATGCCCCCTGGACAGTGCTAGACAATTTGGAAACTGTGATTGGCCTCTGTGAAGAAGGGAAAGGACAAGAAGCCACCACAAAAAACGCAAGCCCTGCACTCCTTCAGGGAAGATTGTCTTTGAGAAGATAGTCTGAAGAGATTGTCTTCTGGAGATAGTCTTCAAGGGAGCTTTGCTGGAGACTACAGCTTGGATTGTGGGCTCAGACTCGGCTTCTACTTGGACTCTGACTCATGGATTACTTTGTTAAGTGAGTAAAAGGTTGACCCCTTTCCTAGCTTCTGGAGAGACTAGCTTCCATCTTGGAGCCCATGTGATTACTCACTATCAATCTTCCTGGTTGAGAGCTAATTAATCTTTGTCTGGATTAAGCAGACCTGGAGCAAAGCATTTAGGTTGAGAGGATAAATAACTCCTCTATCCCCCTCACATTTCTCTTCTTTATTATTTCCTCTCTATTTGTAAATATTTGTAAATAGATTTCTGACTCAAGATATAATAAATACTGGTGACAACATAATTTCATATAATCATTGTCCAACCATTAATTTTAACCTTTACACTACCACTACTCAATTGAAACTGAGCTCAGTTTCAGAATGAATGCTTAGGATACACTAACTGATGAGAGCTTATATGCTAGGATTCTTCAAGCATTATAGAATCATAGACTGAGAAATAGAATGAACCTTGGAGATCATTGAGTCTAATACTGTAATAGACAAAAATGATGGAGGTATATATGATGGGTGATTGATATATTGATTGATAACAGATCAGGCAGTTATCCTATTTCTTCTGTCTTCCACTCCTCCCTCTATACCTCCCTTCCTCACATTTCCTCCCTCTCTCCCAGCCTCCCTCTTAAGCCTGTTCAGCTTCCCTCCCCTTTGTCTTCTTCTTCTGACTACTTAATCTCTCAAGGTGAGTTGGTGGTGTCTCAAATGAAAATACTTCATCTCCCTTTATCTTAAGAAAGGGTTTATTTGGGGAAGACAGGAAAATATGGAGAATGGAGGTAAGAGGGTTAAGGATTTCCCTAGACTACAGATTGGCCTTAGATTGGAGGATATTGGGATAGAGTTCAACTTGAGAGGAATGACTGCTAGGTCTGGCTTTTAGTCACTATCACCAGCAGAGCAAGTCAGAGAGATTATTCCAAGTCCAAGAGATAAAGTCAGGTCCAGAGTTCAGTCAGTAGTTGGTTTTTTGCCTTCAACTGTTTCCCGGTAACATTCCAAATGGAACCTTGGTTTGACTGACAGGTCACCACTCAGCCACTGCTTCTTGTCTTGCTGCATGCCTTTCCCAATTCCTCTTTCACAATATATACACCCCTTATTTTCTTTTTTTGTTTAAACCCTTACCTTCCGCCTTGAAATCAATACTGTGTATTGGCTCCAAGGCAGAACAGTGGTAAGGGCTAGGCAATGGGGGTCAAATGACTTGCCCAGGGTCACACAGCCAGGAAGTTTCTGAGGCCAGATTTGAACCTAGGACCTCCCGTCTCTAGGCCTGGCTCTCAATCCACTGAGCTACCCAGCTTCCCCCTACTCCTTATTTTCCAGAGAAGTAAACTGAGACCCAGAGGGATTAAGTATCATGACTGACATCATTCAGGTACTAAGCAGCAAAGTTAGGAATAGAAAAAGAAAACAAAACTAAAACAAATTCTATCCCAGTTCATGATAATCTCTCCTTATCTCTGTCCTAAACCCTATGGCATCTACCTTAGTAACAAATGTAGTTTTTGTACTGGAGCATCATAGGGTTATTCCTTGTACTTATGTGAGGTGTAGGACCTGAGGCTCATCAGAATACATTGGAGAGGGGGGAGCAGCTGGGTAGTTCAGTGGATTGAGAGCCAGGCCCAAAGATGGGAGATCCTGGGTTCAAAATCTGGCCTCAGACACTTCTCATCTGTGTGACCCTGGACAAGTCACTTAACCCACATTGCCATTGCCCTTACCACTCTTCTGCCTTGGAGTCAATACACAGTATTGATTCCAAGGTGGAAGGTAAGGGTTTAAAAAAAAATACAGTTGGACTGAATTCTGTAGCCCTAGAAACCCTGCTCCTCTTGGTGCAGCCTAAGATCACATTAGCCTTTTTGGCTACTATCCACTAATTCCTCTCTAGATCATTTGCAGCTAAACTGCTTTATAACCTTGTCTTGCCTCTTCTGCACTTGAAAATCTGATGTTTTTTTTTAACCTAACTTTAAGATTTTACATTTTTGCCTTTAGAACTTAATTTCATTAGTCAGCCCAATGCTCTAGCTAGCTATGATCTTTTTTGATGCCCCATAAACAGTTGGAGATGTGAACCCAGAGCTGAAAAATTAAAGGAAAGCTAGATGTATAAATATGGGAGTCATTTGCACATTGGCAGTCTTTAAAATTTAAGAATGAGCCAAATCCATCCCTAATAAATAAATGGTCAGAGAATATGAACATATAATTTTCAAAGGAAGAAGTCCAAGCTATCAGCAACCATCTGAAAAAATTGCTCAAAATCATTAATAACTAGAGTAATATAAATTAAACAATTTTGGCTCTACTTCATACCCATTAGATTGGAAAGGATAACACAAAAGGGAAAATGAAAAATGTTAAATGAACATTGGAAAAATGCACACTACTGCATTGTTGGGGGAGTTGTAAATTGGATCAACCTTTTTGGAAAGCAATTTGTAACTGTGGCCAAAAATTCACTAATCTATATGCCCTCTGACCTAGCAATCTCAATACTAGGCCTCCAAAAAGGGAAAGGACTTATATATACAAACATACTTACAGCAACTCTTTTTAATTTGCAAAGAACTAGAAACTAAGGGGATACTCAACAATTATCAAAGGGCTAAATAAACTATACTTGAATGAACTGACTATGTATGAATTGAGAACAAAGAAAGCAATTTATAGAATAGCAGCACCACTGAAAAGATGAACAATTTTTGAAAGACATAGTCTCTCATTAATGTAATAACCAACTATAATTCTAATGATAAAACATATACCCTTCTACTCAAGATGTGGACTCAAGATGAACTCAAGATGTGGACTAAAACAAATATTTTGAGACAAAGGCAATATGGGGATTCGTTTTATTTAACTAGATAGTTTTGTTGCAAGGATTTTGTTTTCCTTTTTTTACATTTTTTTTGAGAAATCAGAAAGAACAAAAAACAAGGATATGATTACTCCCCTTCCCCCCAAAAAAAGGAAGAAAAAGAAAACACAAAAGTCTTTTTTTATCAACTTAATTTTTATTTTAAAATATTTTTCCATGTTTACAGGATTCATTTTCTTTCTCTCCCCTCTTCCCTCCCCGCCTCCCAGAGCTGACAAGCAATTCCTCTGGGTTGCACAAATGTAATCATTTGATACCTATCAGGAAAATCTTTAAAGTATTTTTAAAGCACAAATGAATGAATATAAATATACATAAACAAGTGAATAAATAAATAGATAAATAAATGAGTAGAATGTGAAGGAATATAGAGAAAGAAAAGAAACATAAATTTGAGAACACTCACAAATGCCTGTAAGGAAGAGAATGAGGAACCGCCTGAAAAGACAAAGAGCAGAAGGGCAGTTAGGAAGGGAGAAGAAGAACCAGAAGGGCATAGTGTTTATGAAGTCAAGGAAAGAGCATATTTAGGAAGGACAATGATTAATAATGTGAAAAACCACAGAGAGGTCAAAAAGGATGGCAACTGAATGGATTCAGTGATTAGGAGATAACTAGGGGCAAAATCACAGAATGTTAGATAGGGAAAAGACATTAATGGATATCTAACCCAACTGCTTGTTTTATAGATGAGAAAAAAAAGTGAAGTAACTTGCCTGGTCTATAATTCTAGAAAAGGAACTTAAACCAGGTCTTCCAACTCTGAATCTAACATATTTCACTTCACCTAGTTCCTTTTCAATCCCAAACTTACCAAAAATCTGCCTCTGAATGTAAGACATGCTGGGGAACAAAGACCATCAACAAAACACTTAATTAACTTTTAACATTTTGAAGGAACTCTATAAAACATCTGTCTAAGTCTCTGAGAACCAATGCAGGAGCCAAGGGACCAGGATTGGGTGTTTTCTGACTTGGTTACATTGCTATAAACACTATTGTAATGCTAGCAGCAATGTGTCTTCAGGAGTACATTGTTCTCACCTCAAAAAGCCATCTGTGCCATCTATTGATTGACCAGACAGAATGAAAACAGTAATAATAATTTGTATTCTGCTAACACCAAGTGCCAGAAATTCTCCGTGTTTTGCAATCTCAATATCCCCTTGAAGCTAGGGCCCAAACTGGAGAATTATCTTGACTCTTGTGACATGTTGAGTCAACAGCCAGAGCAACCCAGACAATCAGGGCTGGAAGGGACTTCAGGCACTATTCAAATCCAACAAGCATATACTGTTAAGATTCAAATTCTCTGGAGACATTTTATAATTATTAATTAAATCATAAAAAAGGCAGGTCAGAGAAAGAAAAGGTGCCAGCCCTATGTGACCAGTTGCTCCTTTCACAAGCCATCTCCCCCAGCCTGACTTTAGGTGGGTTCATGCCTGGGCTCCCCTAACCAATGCTCACTCACTGGCACTTTCCTAGCCATCTTGCCCTAAGACAGCTGTATGGCCACACTATGGGCAAGCCATTGCTCTCCTTGCCACCTGCTCTTTGTGTGATTTTGAGGCCAAAGAGACCTACTTCCTTTCCTAAGTCTCTTTTAAGCTCTTTGTGATTTCACTTTTCTGAGTCCCCCTGATTTGGCAGACTCCAAACTTAGAGGCTGGTCTTCTGGAGGACAAGTCACATAGGACAAGAGGCAAGCCTCTTCTGGGTGCCAACAAGCCACAAGGCTTCTGGAGTACTCCCAGAGTGAGTGTTTGCATCTCCCTTATATAGATAAGCCCAAGCCTTGTTCTTAATTCAATCAAAAGGAGGGGCTGAATTGCAATCTCAGAGAATGGACTATTTTCAAACTGAATATGAAACTTTCCTTTTAAAACCCTAGGCTGATCTTAGGGTACCAAGAAAAGAAAAGGAATGCAAATTAGTATTAAATACTACCAAATTCTGCTCTGATTCATTGGGAGACATGTTAGTCTCCCCGTTGAATTATTCCATATATATCTATACATTTCAAGATTGGGGACTTGAATCCAAATTCTCCTCCTTTCCTCTAAAAGACAATCTATAAAATTTACTCTGTCCCTTACTTACATTCCTACAGATCGTTGCATCAGGATACATAAAAACCCCAAAGTTATTTCACAAAGGATCTAATTACGTTTGGGTGTTTCTTGACATATTAAAAATGATCAGTAGATGTGACAAGGAGCCATTAGGGGGCATTCTCCCTTTTTTGACACAAGGGTTTTACAGGGAAAATTAAATATTGGCACATGGGAAGAACAGAAGTGGATAGAGGGCCTGACCCTCACAGTTCAGTTCATTATATCCAAAGGTTCACTCAGAGTCTCATGATATATTGTCTGAGTTTTGGAACATCTTCTGTTGTTGTCATGTTTTTAGTCTGCCTGGAATCATGATGGTCCTCACAGTATTTTCTCTGGAATATCTGCTTTCCTGCTCTAAGTTATTGGTGATATCTTTCCCTAAAATTGCTTTAAAAAACTTAGCCATTGGGCCATTAAGATAACTTATCAATGCCCCCTTCAGGAGGATGAGATTCTTCCCAGGATCTAACCCTATATACAAGCCATATATAGCCTGATGGTAACATAAAATAATGTTCCAACATGGTATGTATTCTTTTATTACAACAATAGATGGTATAGGATTTATATATAGGTTTATCATTTAAGAATGAATTAAATGTCACCCAAATTATATATGAATGACCTATCCCAAAAATAAGAGAAAAATACATATATATACTTATATAAAATTATAACAAGCTTCTATATTTATCCATAGTCCAGTAGAGAGATAGCTTATATCCTGCAAGCATGTAGGTCAGGTGAAATGGTATTTCAGTTATCCACCATCTGCCATGACCAAAAAAAAGTTGCCATACCAAAGAAAAAGAGGGACAGAAGTATGAACAAATGGAAAATGTGGTCCCCTGAAAAGATTTCTACTCTATACAAGAGCATAGGTATAGCAAACAAGAGTCAGAGCTAAATGAAAATATTCTCCACAAAAAGAGATGTCCTAACCGGTTGAGTCAGAAGAGTCCTATCTCAGAGTCTTTGTTGAACAGTCATTCTTCTGCCCCTCCCATGAGACAGCTCTCCCCACTTTGGCCCTGACATATCTTATCCCCACAGGAGTTTTTGACATCTATGACCATCAGTTTATTAGCACTGATCAGTGGCTTATTAGCACTCCCTTTGTAGTTTATCATAAATAGTCCCATAAGATTTAATAATCATTTTTGGTAGTCTAAATTTGGGGGTACATCAATTGGGGAATGGCTGAACAAATTGTGGTATCTGTTGGTGATGGAATACTATTATGTTCAAAGGAATGATGAACTGGAGGAATTCCATGTGAACTGGAACGACCTCTAGGAACTGATGCAGAGTGAAAGGAGCAGAACCAGGAGAACATTGTACACAGAGACTGATACACTGTGGCACAATTAAACATAATGAACGTCTCTCCTAGCAGCAATGCAATAATCCAGGACAATTCTGAGGGACTTATGAGAAAGAATACTATCTACATCCAGAGAAAGAACCGTGGGAGCAGAAACACAGAAGAAAAACAACTGCTTGATCACATGTGTCAATGGGGATATGATGGGATATGTAGACTCTAAATGATCACCCTAGTGCAAATATCAATAATATGGAAATAGGTCTTGATCAATGACAAATGTAATACCTGGTGGAATTGCTCATTGGCTATGGGAGGGGGTTTGGGGAAGGGGAGGGAAGCATGAATCATGTAGTCATGGAAAAATATTTTCAAAATTTGGAAAAAAACAAAATAAATAAATAAATGAAATAAACTTTGGGGTGCACAATGTTGTCAAGGCTGTTAGGCATTGTAAACTGGTCCTTCTATACCAAATATCAGGTATGATTCCATAAATTCAAGTTTTAAAAGCATGCTAAAAACTAACAAAAATTAGAAGAGAAGAAAACAAAATTAAAAGGAAGATCATTTCCTAGACCTCATTCAATAGTGTCAAACATGTATTCTTTTTTTTAAACCCTTACCTTCCGTCTTGGCAGAAGAGCAGTAAGGGCCAGACAATGGGAGTTAAGTGACTTGCCCAGGGTCACACAGTTGGGAAGTGTCTGAGGTCATATTTGAACCTAGGCCCTCCTGTCTCTAGTCCTGCTCTCAATCCACTGAGCTACCCAGCTGCCCCTTCAAACATGCATTTTAAAGAAACAGATTGATTACCTAAAAATTAAGTCTATTATATCTTTAACATGACCATGATTCTAAGTATGCGTATACATAACTTTTTCCCCTGGTAAAAGCTTGGCATGAGCTTTAGTAGAACAGCAAGATAGGATTCCCCAGTGTCAGTCAGCATAAGATGCTGGTTTTACATGAGAACAATGAATACAAGAATCTTTTTCTCCAACTTTGATGGCAGTCAAAGTAATCAGCAACACTTGGAAGGAGACTTCCCAATCAGTGAATCCCTCCAATTTGCTGATGGTCATCCATGTAGAAAACTATATCAGTTTGCTGAAGATGAATAAGAGAGATTATACAAGACTTCTGAACCATGTTCATTACACATGTACCATCATGTAGTGGTTCCTCAGAGACTAGCAAATCAGGAACCAGTGTTACAGGATTAAGGACTGTAAGAAATTTAAGGGTGATATTTACATTCCCTAACAAAGTTATCTCATATTTAGCAAGTCTTTGACCTGAAAATGCCTGTGCTCTGTATCAGACCATTAATGCCTTGACCTTCTAGACATAGAGAACAGTTAAAGGAGAACCTAAGACTATATAATAGGTCTTCTCCAATAAGAGAAGTATGGCTGCCACAGCCCAAAGGCAGGGTGGTACTTCAGCAGCCACTGCATCAAGCTATACAGAATATTAGGCTACTGGGTGTTGGATGGTTCCAAAGACTTGAGTCAAGACTCCAGAAGCCACCCACTTCTATTCATGTACACATACTGTAAATGACTTTTTGTAGTCTAGAGCATGGGTGGACAGAATGACCTGTTTTAATTCTATGAGAGCTGGCAGGTATTAGGAATATAACTGAAGGAATTCAGGGACTGAATTTTTAGTCAGAACTACAATGGACTTAATTTCCCCATAACTAGGGATCCACTGTCTATAGATCCCCATATGTAAGGGAGTGAGGCATCAAGATGAATTAGTGTTCTCCTAGCAGAAGCTGCATAGACACAAAGCTTACATTTTGAGGCTTCTCTGATACACCAACCACATGTAAAGACCAAACTGAAGTACATTCAGAATTGGGTTTGCTCGCTAAGACTGATCTGGAAGCCCCAGTATCCAAGAGACAATCATAATAAATGTTCCCAACCAGCTAAATCAATTGTACAAAAAATCAAGCCATTCTCCAATTGATAAATGGGCAAGGGACATGAACAGGCAGTTCTCAGCCAAAGAAATCAAAACTATTAATAAGCACATGAAAAGGTGCTCTACATCTCTTATAATCAGACAGATGCAAATCAAAACAACCCTGAGGTATCACCTCACACCTAGCAGATTGGCTAACATGACAGCTATGGAAAGTAATGAATGCTGGAGGGGATGTGGCAAAGTAGGGACACTAATTCATTGCTGGTGGAGTTGTGAATTGATCCAACCATTCTGGAGGGCAATTTGGAACTATGCCCAAAGGGCGATAAAAGACTGTCTGCCCTTTGATCCAGCCATAGCACTGCTGAGTTTGTACCCCAAAGTGATAATAAGGAAAAAGACTTGTACAAGAATATTCATAGCTGTGCTCTTTGTGGTGGCAAAAAATTGGAAAATGAGGGGATGCCCTTCAATTGGGGAATGGCTTAACAAATTGTGGTATCTGTTGGTGATGGAATACTATTGTGCTCAAAGGAATAATAAAGTGGAGGAATTCCATGGAGTCTGGAACAACCTCCAGGAAGTGATGCAGAGCAAGAGGAGCAGAACCAGGAAAACATTGTACACAGAGACTGATACATTGTGGTACAATCGAAGGTAATGGACTTCTCCAATAGTGGCAATGCAGTGATCCTGAACAACCTGGAGGGATCTATGAGAAAGAACACTATCCGCATTCAGAGGAAAAACTGTGGGAGTAGAAACACCAAAGAAAAACAACTGCTTGATTAGGGTTGAAGGGATATGATTGGGGATGTAGACTCTAAATGAACATCCTAGTGCAAACATCAACAACGTGGAAATAGGTTCTGATCAAGGACACATGTAATACCCAGTGAAATTGCACATCAGCAATGGGAAGGGTGGGGGGAAGGAAGGGAGGGAAAAAATATGATTCTTGTAACCAAGGAATAATGTTCTAAATTGACTAAAAAAATAAAAATAAATTAAAATGAATAAATGTCCCCAACCCCTATCATAATAAAAGTTACATGAGGCTCTTTACTATGATGAGGAGAACAGACCATTGACACCACACTGACTCCTTCCCCTCCCTCATATCATCAAAAATCATGATTCCTCTGGCATTCCCTGCAATAACTACAGTCCCCTTCAAATGGTCATTTCCAGGAGAAACATCAGCTCTCCTAGAGCCTCTATTATTATTCTAGTTTCTGTTTCTAAACTTCTGATTCTTCCTACTACAATTTATTGCTTCTGACCTTACATTCTGCAAAAAAAATAATGCATTGACCCTCCATGTTTGAGGTCATTATCAGTTTCCTGAGTCAGAGGCTTAGTGACTTCTCATAAGGGAGCTATAAGTTCCACAAGTGCAGATGTTAAAAGAAGAGCTAAGATAGACATTTCCCTTTTCCTGTAATTTAATTTTTTTCCAATTTCTCCTTTTTTTTTCATTTTTTTCCTTTCCCTCTCTCACACTTCAACTGCCCTGTCTTCATAATAACCCAGTCTGGACAATGCTTATGGAAATATTTATTTTATTTTCAGGGAGAAATGTTTCACAAAATGATACTGTATATGAGCCTCAGTGAATTTAATGGGATCTAAACCTGTGTACCTCTTAGCTGCCAGGCATACCTAATCAGATGCTTGGCTGGGATGCTCATTATCTTCCTGAGTAACATCTTCAAATTTACACCAGTTTGGGGGGGCTAGTAGAGCAGTCACTCATTCCTTTGAGCAAAGCCTCTCTAGCATCATGTAACCTCATATAGTCCTAAGGATTATTAGGGTCCCTATGTGGGTCCTGTAATGGCCACTGTTTCCATCCTTCTGAGGATTATTTTGCTGGTCTCAAAAATTGCCTGATTTTCTCCTTCAGAGAGTAAGGTATGTATTAGATCCATTAAATCACCCCAGCTTGAATTAGCCCCCCCGCAAAAAAATGGTCTCAAACTGTCTGAGAATAGCAATTGGATTGGAAAGCTGGATGTGTCCTGTCTCCACATACTGAAGATGGTAGGACTGAATGGATCGTAATGCCTTACTGTCACTACATTGTCTATTTGGTCACATGTGGGAACTTCCTTCAGAGGAAAAATGCCTTAATGAGAATCATTATTTACTACTATTGAGTCTAAAGTCTATGTAGAGACTGAACAGAGAAGATAAGGAGGATATGAACCTCCCTTTTGGGGAGAACGCTCTTGGGGAGGACTTCTCAATGGTGGAGGAGTATAGGTAGTCAGTGACAAGGCTGAGGCTAGAGCTGAGTGGGGTTGGAGGAGAATGGTCACACTTGGAGTGGGGGGAGAAATGGAAATGTCAAGGGCTTCAGGGTGGGGTAGAGTGAGAAGGCCCAGACCAGCAAAAAGAAATAAATAATAGGGGGAAAGCATATATAGGGGAGGAAAGGGCAAAGGAAACTTTAGGGAGGATCCCTGAAAAGAGAGAAGGGAGGACAGGCTAAGGCAATGGTGGGGAGAGAGGCCAGAGAGAAAGAAACAGCTGTTGGATGAGAAGAGTAGGAAAAAGCAGTGGAAAACAGGTTAAAAAATTGGCCACCTGATTGGACCTTTGTAGATTCATCAAGGAGCACTGCCCAAATGTCCCAACAATCTAATTCTTTGGGAGTTTTATTTCCAATAGCTAATCTTAACATCTTAAAGTCAAAAGACCCAAAAGAAGGCCAAAGGAGCTCCCCAGCTGGTATAGTTATAGTTTTAAAACATGTCTTACAAAAGCTAAGGTCTTGTGTTTTCTGTCACTCCTGGCTCCATTGGCAGTAGCTCTTGTTCCCATTGGATAAGAAGCCTATGTAAAGGAGATCCTTGTGGGATAGGATCCTTACTATGTATATTCCCGATTTCCATAAAAAGGAAAAAAACAAATAAATAATAAATAAAATAGAATCTGTTCAACAAATTGTTATAATTAAAATTAATCTTGGAGACATATTATTTACTTGTAAAAAAGAGAGAAAGAAAGATATTATCAGGTCTTTCTAACTATCATAGTTTCCCAGGCATGCTGCTTCTTCAGGTCCCAGATTCCCAACCTCACTGGCACATTGATGGACCAGATAAATTAAGAGCAGAAAGAGTGAGCTTGCATTCAAGGCCAGAGCCAAGCAAAAAGTTCAATAATAATAATAATAATAAAAATAAAATAATAATAATAATAAAAGTTCAATAAGTTCCCACTTGCCCTGGAACTATATGGCCAATGACATTATACCTACTAGGCTTTCTGATTGGGCAGACTGGATCATGTGTCCTGAAGTCCAGGCATGAAATTATGCCATGCCAATAACCACATCAGCCGCCATGTAGAGGCTTCTGCCAGCCCATTCCAGAAATCAGAAACTTCACTGTCATACTGAGTCCTACCTTAATGTGTAGGTGCACACACCAAAAATAAATTAGACCCTGTTTGTTCTAGCCTGAGTCTCCACCTTGCCTAAAGGCCATGAGGTTCTGTTGAAGCGCCCATGAACACCTTAATTCATGTTTTTCTTGTTATGAGGATTTTTTAAACAGAAGAAAACTGAAGATCTTGTCTCTCTCTTTTACTCCTATATCCTTAAAGATAAACTAACTCGGTTGCTTTCCTTTCACCTTAGCAACTTCACTTTTAGTGTATCCTGCTGATTTTGTTCCTTTTCTCTCTAACCAAAAAGGAAACAATATAATTGGCCAACACATATAAACATGCAGAAGACCTATTCAAAAGAAATAGACCCACAAAAGAAACAGTAATCCTACCCAAAGTTTCTCCTTGATAGTCTGAGATTCTTGGGAACCCAGAACTTCCAAAAAAATTTTTTTCTTTGCACTACACATAAATTACTCCATGTTATAAGAAGAAAAAAAAACTTAGAAAAAGTCAAGAAAGAAGAGGAATTGACAGTCCCTTCATGGTCGCCATATTATTATGATTAAAATTCTCTAGAGACTGTATCTTAATTTATATTTGTTACTAAATGACTAAAAAAAAAAACAGATCAGAGAAAGAACAGGCACCCACCACATGTGGCTTGCTATCCCTTTTATAAGCCTCCTCCACCAGCCAACTGCATCAGCATCTCAGCCAGACCTCAGGGGCACAAGGGTACTCTCCTGGGCAGCCCTAAACCAGACAGGGTTTGTGTATGTACCCACTGACACTCTCTCAGTTGCCTCCCCTACCAAGCCAGCTGTGGGTGAGCCAGTGCTCTCTTCACCACCTCCCCTCTGTGTGAATCTAAAGCCAAAGAGACCTACTTCCTCTCCTAAGTCACTTTTAAACTCTTTGTGATGTAACTTTTCTGAGTCCACCTGATTTGGTGGACTCCAACCTTAATGTGGAGTAGAGGCTGGTCTTCTGGCCACCAGGAATCATGTGGGAGAAGATGCAAGCCAATTCTGGGGGACAGCAAGCTACAAAACTTCTAGAGTGCTCCCAAGATATGTATGCATCATCCATATACAGATAAGCCCTAAACCTTGTTCTTAATTCAAACAAAGGGAAATGTTGAATTGCAATCTCAAAGAATGAGCTGTTTTCAAACTCAATATGAAACTTCCTCTTTAAAACCCAAGGCTGATCTCCAGGTACAAAGAATAGAAAAAGGAGTGCAGATGTGTTAAATTCTCACAATACCAAGGAGAAAGGTGAAGCTTTGAAAGTTTTGGTGCTCTGCCAAAGATCACACAGCTAGTTACTGGCAAAGCCAAGATTAGAACCCAAGTCTTATAATTAAAATTCTCATGTGTTTTCCATAACATTGCACTGGAGCCAGAGTAGGAAGACTGAACATGCTGGTCTACTTTACTTAGTAATTTATTTAACAGATTAAAGTCATTTGAACAAAATTATGGGACTGATGATTTTTTTTTATTATTGGTAACTTTTTAAATTTTTTTTTTTACTAATTACATATAATGACACATTTCCTCACAAATTTTCCTAAATTATATGATCAAACTTATCTCCCTCCTCCCCTTCCCTTCCTCCTCCTGGTGCAGGAAGATGATTTGAACTGGGTTATACACATATAATTATGCAAACATATTTCCATATTGTTCATTTTTGTGAGTAATCATATAAAACAACATAGAACCAAATACACATTTGGAAAAAATCATATATTTTCATCTGCATTATGATTCCAACAGTTCTTTTTCTGGAGGTGGATAGCATTATTTATTCACAAGTCCCGCAGAGTTGTCCTGAATCATTGCATTGCTGATAATAGCCAAGTCTATAACAGTTGATCATTCCACAATATTGCTGTTAGTATGTACAATGTCTTCCTAGTTCTGCTTATTTCACTCTGCATCTGTCCATAAAGGTCTTTCCAGTTCTTTCTGAAATCATTCTGTTCATCATTCCTTTTAGCATAATAGTATTTCATCACCACCATATAGCACAATTTGTTCCTCATTCCCCAACTGATGGGCATCTCTTTAATTTCCAACTCTGTAACCACAAAAAGAACAGCTATATATAATTTTGTAAAAGTATACAAAGGAAGGGGGTCTTGCAGTCCCAGATCTCAGACTATATTACAAAGCAGCGGTCATCAAAACAATTTGGTACTGGCTAAGAGACAGAAAGGAGGATCAGTGGAATAGACTGGGGGCAAGCAACCTCAGCAAGACAGTATATGACAAACCCAAAGATCCCAGCTTTTGGGACAAAAATCCACTATTTCATAAAAACTGTTGGGAAAATTGGAGGACAGTATGGGAAAGATTAGGCTTAGATCAACACCTCACACCCTACACCAAGATAAATTCAAAATGGATGAATGACTTGAACATAAAGAAGGAAACTATAAGAAAATTAGGCGAACACAGAATAGTATACATGTCAGACCTTTGGGAAGGGAAATACTTCAAAACCAAGCAAGAATTAGAAAGAGTTACAAAATGCAAAATAAATAATCTGGATTACATCAACTTAAAAAGGTTTTGTACAAACAAAACCAATGTAACCAAAATCAGAAGGGTAGCAACAAATTGGGAAACAATCTTCTGACAAAGGTTTAATTACTAAAATTTATAAAGAACTAAATCAATTGTACAAAAAATCAAGCCATTCTCCAATTGACAAATGGGCAAGGGACATGAACAGGCAATTCTCAGCCAAAGAAATCAAAACTATTAATAAGCACATGAAAAAGTGCTCTACATCTCTTATAATCAGAGAGATGCAAATCAAAACAACTCTGAGGTATCACCTCACACCTAGCAGTTTGGCTAACATGACAGCTATGCAAAGTAATGAATGCTGGAGGGGATGTGGCAAAGTGGGGACATTAATTCATTGCTGGTGGAGTTGTGAATTGATCCAACCATTCTGGAGGGCAATTTGGAACTATGTCCAAAGGGCGATAAAAGACTGTCTGCCCCAAAGAGATAATGGACAAAAAGACTTGTACAAAAATATTCATAGCTGTGCTCTTTGTGGTGGCCAAAAATTGGAAAATGAGGGGATGCCCTTCAATTGGGGAATGGCTGAACAAATTGTGGTATATGTTGGTGATGGAATACTATTGTGCTAAAAGGAATAATAAAGTGGAGGAATTCCATGGAGACTGGAACAACCTCCAGGAAGTGATGCAGAGCGAAAGGAGCAGAACCAGGAAAACATTCTACACAGAGACTGATACATTGTGGTACAATCGAAGGTGATGGACTTCTCCATTAGTATCAATGCAATTTCCCTGAACAATCTGCAGGGATCTAAAAAAAAAATACTACCCACAAGCAGAGGATAAACTGTGGGAGTAAAAACACCGCTGAAAAGCAACTGCTTGACTACAGGGTTGGAGGAGATAAGACTGAGGAGAGACTCTAAATGAACACTATAATGCAAACTCCAACAACAGGGAAATGGGTTCGAGTCAAGAACACATGTGATAACCAGTGGAATCATGCATCGGCTATGGGAGAGGGAAAGGTGGGGGGGGGGGGGGGAAGGGGAGGGGAGGAAAAGAAAACGATCTTTGTTTCCAGTGAATAATGTATGAAAACGACCAAATAAAATAATATTAAAAAAATAAAAAAAAAGTAAATCCTTTCCCTTTTTTTTTTTATCTCTGTGATACAGACCTAGTAGTGGTATTACTGAATCAATGGGTATGCATTGTTTTATAGCCCTGTGAGCATCATTCCAAATTGCCCTCCAGGGTAGTTGGATCCATTCACACAGTTCCACCAGCAATGCACTAGTTTCCCAATTTTGCCACATCCCCTCTAACAGTTATCATTTTCCTTCACTGTTATACTGGCCAATCTCATAGGTGTGAGGCAGTACCTCAGGGATTAAAAATTTTTAAACAAAATGTTACCTGACAAGAATAACAGGGACAAGGTTCAGGTCTATTATATATGAACACCATGAAAACTTTTATTACAGAGTTGTTGAAGTGATGGTTAATACTTAATATTTTATCATAAGAACATTCAGTTGTCAGAGAAGTTATTTCAATGCCAAGATATAAACAATACACATACCTATTCTTAGTTAAAGGAATGGGGCAGGGATAAGATATGAAATAATTGGATTGTAATTATTATCATCTTTTCCTAAAAACTCTCAGTTTTCTACTGAATGGATAATCCATCTTATAGGTTATCCATGAATAATGTCGATGGCCAGGTTGGGTTTCCTCAGGTACATGATCCTTAAACAGACAATCCTTTCTCCTTCTGACCTCCTCATCCTGTGGTTACTCCATCAATATGTGCTCAGGGGATGAGAAATCATTTTGTTATTATCCTTCAAACTTCAAATGCTTCAAAATATCTGTGGTTTCATGAGTGGTATATTCATTCCATTAATTTGGATGATAAATACCTCCATAACTAGTAGATAAACTTTCTGAGTTCAAAGAAAATCATCACCTTGTGGCCAATTTGCTATATTTAAATGGTTCTGGTCCTCAGATAATAGATACATTTTGTTGCTGGACCTGTATTTAAAGACTTTTTTAGGAATTTAGTATTTTCCAGAATCTGTGCACTGCTGGCACAGCTTTCAAGAACCCAAGGTATCTCCACACCATGATAAATCCCTGGCATAAAATATTATTGAAGGTAGTATTACCCTAAACTAACCAAATTAGAAAAATGACCATGTCAAAAATATTGACAAAGAAAAGTATAAATCAAACAGAGAACTAACTCGGTTTTCCTCTTCAATCAAACTGCTATCATCCTTAGTAACTTCCCTATCTATGGTGATGATCCTGCTAAAACCCTGGCCTACCTACTTAACTCCTAAAATCTTCATCTGTACTCTCTTAGCTTAGTCATGCCTTAGCCCTTACCATCATTCAAAAGGGTTCTACACAACGTCCAATACACTGACATTCCTCTTTTTTCATAACTTTGTCCCTCCACACCTCAGATGACTTTATTCCTCCTGACCCTACCCTTTGGCCCCACCATGGCCTCCAGGCCTTCAATTTCTTCTCCTTTTCTCAGTCTATAACATTGATTTTGTCTTCACTTGCCTCCATTAAGAATCTTGACCCTATTAACCCAATTCATAGTGTCACGGCATTGCCCTCCCCCTTTAAATCCCTTACTTTATCATTTGTAGGGTTTCTGATATAACAAATCATGAAGGTATTAGAGATGTATTCAAAAGTATTTCTCTAATGAGCAAAGTGCTCGTGGACCAGACTTATGGATATATTTCTAATGTTGCACATGATTATTTTCTGAATCCTTAAATTGAATTGGGGTTCAAATTTTGTGAAACTCAAACCTCTCCCATTGTCTCCAGTCTGGAAGGCTGGCAAGCAATTTCAATAGCTTTTTTGCAATGTCAAAGACCTACACTCAGCATCTGAATGAGATGGTGCCAGTGTGCCATAGGAAGAAGGACTTTCAAATGAATTCTGGTCTGGGCACTGGCTATTCCATTGTCTTCCCATCCATCTCTTTTATCTTGTTGTTGATTGCCAATATGACACTAATATTTCTGCCATGACACCAGTTTGACATACCACCAGCCCCATTCCTATTTTCCTTAATAAAGGTAGTTCAGCTCAGTCGCTTCTGTACCCCTGACCATTGGAGGAGGAGTTGACAAGCTGGGCTTGATGCTGGTGACTCCTGAGTCTCTGTGTCTATTTTCTCTTTTTATGTTCTTCCTGCCTTAATCTTTAACCCTTCCACCCACATTCCCCCAGTTCCTGGTTTCTCTTTCAGGTGCTCAAACTCACACCTTGTAGCTGCCTGTCTGCTACATCCTTCTATTGACTTACTAATAGCCAATTCACCCACCCCCTTGCTATACTGTACTCCTATTCATAAGAACTTTGAGGAGAGGTCTTGAAATACTGACTCATTCCACTACTGTGGGTTTTTTAATTAATATTCAATAATTAAGTATTATATTTTTAAAAGTTTTATTAATAATAGCTAGGGCAAAAGAACTGCCTGAATTCAGCCCAGTCACAGGTCCAGAAAGGGGCGTGGGAGCATATATCCACTTAAATACCAATAACATGATCTCGCCAACATGGGGTCTTAGGAAAAAGGGAATTTGGGGAAATACTAAGGGACTTCTGGGGGATGAAGTCCAAAGGCTCAAAATCTCCATTTATACACTACAAATTCATGTTACCCAATCTCAACTGGGCCCTTGCCATTGCACTGGAATACTTACTTATCTCTTGAATTCTTATCTCATTCACTACATTGACCATTTTTTTTCCAGATTTTTCTATGGTCTTCCAGCTTCAAATTTCCATTTCCAACTCTCTTTCCTCAGGTAATCTGGCTCTATGTTGTAGTGAGGTTAAGTTCAGAAGAAGCAAAATGCCTAAGAGTAGAGAGTCAAGCTTCCTTCTCTCTTCCCTAACCAGGCCACATCAGGACTCCTGTGTTCAAGTTTGAATGTCACATTTTTTTAGGACATTGAAAAGATAGGAAATGCCCAGAGGAAGGTAACCAGGATGGTAAATGGCCTTAATGTTATGCCATTTGATGGAATTGGAGGAAATAAGTATCCCAAAAGTATACTCCCCAGGATTGCTCTCTCACACCACTTCTTTGCCTCCATCCTCTTTCTTTTTCAGTGTCTCATTGCTCTACTACCACTGTCATCACCCTTCTTGTTGTTCTTAATCTCTTCTGCTGGATGTTCACTGCCATGGAGAGCTCCTCAATACTTCTCATGGTGGTCCTCTTTACCATAATCACCATCTTCTCACAGTGTAGTTTCACCACCTGATCCATCATTTTCCACTATTGTGTACCTCAAACTTAATAAGCTAATTCATCCTTCTCTCTATTCTGTTCTTTGTTTGCTGTAAATAAATAAGTTGCAGTTTCCCTAAGATCTTCTAGACTAAGTGAGTCCCACTTAGAGCAAAATTGTTTGAAGTAATTTTTGATGGGTAAAGTGCAATCAAAACTCCTTCTGAACATTCCAACCTCTCTTCCATTCATTAGGTCTAAAACAGAATTCATCATCAAATATGGCACACCTGAAATACTTCATAACATTCTATTTCCTGTTAAGGGCAATTCACCAGTTATCCAGGCTTAAAACCTGAGAATCATTGATCCAACCATTTTGGAGGGCAATTTGGAACTATGCCCAAAGGGTGATAAAAGACTGTCTGCCCTTTGATCCAGCTATAGCACTGCTGGGTTTATACCCCAAAGTGATAATAAGGAAAAAGACTTGTACAAGAATATTCATAGCTGCACTCCTTGTGGTGGCCAAAAATTGGAAAATGAGGGGATGCCCTTCAATTGGGGAATGGCTGAACAAATTGTGGTATATGTTGGTGACGGAATACTGCTATTGTGCTCAAAGGAATAATAAAGTGGAGGAATTCCATGGAGACTGGAACGACCTCCAAGAAGTGATGCAGAGTGAAAGGAGCAGAACCAGGAAAACATTATACACAGAGACTGATACATTGTGGTACAATCGAAGGTAATGGACTTCTCCATTAGTGGCAATCCAGTGTCCCTGAACAATCTGTAGGGATCTAAAAAACACTATCCACAAGCAGAAGATAAAATGTGGGAGTAAAAATACCGATGAAAAGCAACTGCTTGACTACAGGGGTGGAGGGGATATGACTGAGGAGAGACTCTAAATGAACACTCTAATGCAAATACAAACAACATGAAAATGGGTTCGAACCAAGAACACATGTGATACCCAGTGGAATTGTGCGTCGGCTATGGGAGAGGTGGTGGGAAGGGGGGGGGAGGAAAAGAAAATGATCTTTATTTCCAATGAATAATGTTTGGAAATGACCAAATAAAATAATGTTTAAAGTGAAAAAAAAAATCTGAGAATCATCTTTGACTCTTCCCTGTCCCTCACTTCCTGATTTGAATCAGCCCTCAAAGTCCAATTAATTTTACTTCCACAATATGCCTGGTGCCTGTCTAATTCACTCCACCCTCTTTCAGACCTTCATCAGCTCTCATCTGAGCTATTTTAATAACCTCTCAATTAGTCTCCCTGACTCTACTTGCTCTTCTCTCCGATCTCAGATTCACACAATGGCCAGATTGATCTTCTTAATGCACAGGTATGACTCCTTTGCTGAAAAAATGCAGTCACTTAAAGAATAAAGAAAAACTCATTAGTATGACATTTAAGGCTCTTCACAATCTGTCTCCTCCTTCCCTTCCCAGCCTTATTTCACACCACTTGCCTGCACATATTCTACATCCCAGCCAAACTGCTTCATTTTCTATTTCCCAATTCTATCCTGTCCTCTTCTGCCTCTGTACATCTATTCAATCTGTCTCTCATTGCCAGGAATGCATTCCCTCTGAGCCTACATGTATTAAAAACCTTTACCCATTTTTTTTTATGGCTTAGTTTATGGACTACCTCTTTGAAGCCTTCCCTGATCCACTTCCCTAACTAGTTAAAATATTTTAATTCCCATGCAATTAAAATGCATGCAGAGGGAGGGGACTGACCACTGGGATCCCTGGGGTGCAGTGGTTTGGGAGAACCAAGAACTCTTGGTTGGAATTCTAGATCTGCCGTATTTACTACCGTATGACTTTAGGCAAGTCATTGAAATTCTCTGGGCCCCAATGTTCTCATCTTTAAAATGAAGAATATATACTCAGGTCTTTTGAAGATCTTTCCAGCTCTAAATCTGTGATCCAATGAACTTAATGTGAAATGGGACCAAAGGAGTTTGTTTCCACTGGATAATACAATGCTGCCATCTGCTGGAAACCAGCTATTCCACAGCATTAATGTATAATTTTTCTGTGATTACATTTTAATAGAAGGTGTGACCGCGAAAATATGGTTTTCAAGACTGTGAATTGCCAGAACTGTAAAGATAAAATTTTAGTGTCTTGAGTTTTATCTAAAAATAAGTGGTCGCCATGGGAAAAATTCCCAAATATGAAATACCCAAGTCAGCTGGGTTTTATGGAGATTTTAATTAATACAAATGAAGGAATTAAGGGAAGGGAGAGAGATAGAGTAAGAGGAAATAGTAGGAAAGAGCTTTAAGAGAGACTAGTCAGTCTTTTATCCACTCACCACAAGATTTTGTCTCAAGCAAAACTCCAACTAAGTTCAGAGAGCCAGCTCCTCCATACTAACTCCAAAACTCCAACTAGTCCTCCACCTGGAGCTCCTTCCTTTTAAAGAAAATTTTCCCTGTGTCACATCCCCTAAATTTTCATATCTACCAATCACAGTAGACGTTTCCCCAGGACTGACCATTCTTAGTTCACATCTTCTTTTGTTATCACCTTTTCTGGGTAGACTAAAACTTCACACCTCTTTTTTTAAGCTTGCCTTTTGTAAATTGCTTGACCTTTTAGTGATTAACTTAACCTTTATAGGTACTTAGCACCCTTTTGCATTAGATCTAAAAATAGACCTAGCTTAAGGTTCTAGCTTTACTATAAGTATGAGTTGGGGACTTTTTCATTGTTCCATCAGGATTTTACAACTTTATCTTCCCCTAAAGCACTGTCTGAGCAGGGTGGAGTAATTTTAAAAGTTCTCAATATGTTCCTGACCAAGTACCTCTTTTGTTTACAATAAGGCTATAGCCTTAACCAAATGTTCTAAGGTAGAGTCTAAGCAGTTTTAAAGTTCACAAAGGCAAGCCAGAAAATCACTGTTGACCTTGATAAGTTTACCCTCCACCTTCTTGCTGAAATTGGCCCCATGCCTACTGAACACCTACTTAGTCACTAATCCTCCTATGCTTAACCTCAACACTACCCTGATCTAGCCCTATCAGGGTCTCCCTCAGCCCTGGCATGAATGACCTATCAAGGCTTATTTGTGTGATATAATGGAAAGAGAACCAACCTGGGAATCAAGGGCTTTGGGGTCAGCTACACCACTTCACTGTGTGACCTTCAGAAATTAATTTCTCTGTCTTCTTTTTTCTTCTTCTTTATGAAAACAATGATATATAAACTCCCTTTCTAAATTTCTAACTAGAGGAAACCCCCTGGTCATCCTGGAATTTTTCAGACCAAAAATAATAGCATATTAACCTACATCTAATGTATTTGCTTTAGATCATTTTCCCAAACACATGTATATATATTACATACATATGTTATATATGTATTCTATCTAAAAATCTCTAAGCTAGGGACTAGCTAGAAGGTACCCTTAGAAAGAATAGTACTAGCACTTCAGAAGTCCATAAAGAGGCTCTTGGAAAAATATGTAGATGGAAAATCATGTGTCAAGTTTGAGGGACAACAAAGTCAATGTTGCTGAATCATAATTATAACATGGAGAGGAATGTGATGCAAAAAAGATTGGAAAGAAGGAGAGAAGTCTAGTTAAAACTTTGCCAAATTGAAGACTTAATATTCTATCTTAAAAGTACTAAGGAACCATTTTCATTCATTGAGTTTAGGAATGACAGGTACAAACCTATTTTTTAGGAAAATCACTTTAGAGAATGAATTAGAGTGGGGATAGACTTGAAACAAAGAGACCAATTAGAAGGTGACAAGAGCCTAAAGTAGGATGGTGGCTATGTGAGTACAGAGCAAGAGATGTATGTCAGAGACATTGTAGAAAAATTATAAAATTGGTGACTGACTATTGTAAACCTCAAAACTTCTTAGACTTATAAATATTGGAAATTTCACCATTGGGAAATTTCATACTTGAAAAATTTCCTATTGATAGTGGGTCTTGACTATTGGAATGTGAACCCCATTGGCATGGGAGGTTCCTTCTCTTCCCTTCTTAAGATTACTTTAGGACAGAAACCTTTTGCTGAACAATGGAAAGGACTTTGACCTATGCTTAAGCATAGAACAGGAATTTCTTTGAGTCATGATTGATTTTAGAATTGATACAATGGAGATACTTGGAATCAATCTCCACCCTATTCAGTCCTAACAGGATTGAGTAAGGGCTGCAGCCTAGATCAAAATTTAATTATTCCAATCTGTACCCTACTCAGGTTAACAGGATTTAGAAAGGGCTGTAGCAAAGGATCAAAGATTTAATTATTTGAAAATATGACCTTCAACAGACATGTGCAAAGCCAGAAGACCTCTGGGCGGTCCTGGGTTAAGCTAGAGCCTCCATTGGCACAGGGAAATTGATGGACAGGTGATTGGTAGATGTGAGGACTGAGGGGAGGGAACTTGGATGGTTTCCTTAAGGATAGGGGGGTCTGAAGACTCGGTGGGGGGTTGAGAAGTGGGTCAGTGTGGTTGGTGTGTGCTCTGAGAAGTTTGCTCTGAAGGAAGCTGAAGGTGGGGGCCTCTGAAACTGTTTCTCCATTTTGGTCACGTGAGTAATAGGGACTGATCTCTTTTCTTTGCCCCAGCTATCTAAGGGCTTGGGCCTTTTGGCCCAGCCTAAACATTCAAGCCCTATTCCCTTCTCTCCCTTTTTCTCTCTCTCTATCTCTAATTCCTTTCTTCCTCCTATTGTAATTAAACTCCATAAAAGATTGACTGTGACTTGAGTTTCATTTAGGAATTACATAGCTGAATTCCTTGGCGACCTTAAATTAATATATATCAGTCTTTTAAAGTGATTCCCTTGTAACATTGTGGCTGACCACACGGGAGTCTAAAGAATCCTCTCAATAAACTTTTGAAATTCCTTGCCTTTTTACTATACCCTCTCACACTTAGTCCTTTTTTTTAACAAAAAACTTGGCTTAAAGACACAGCTGCTAGAACACGTGAGTATAAAATTCAAAAGAGGAAATTCAAAAGAAGTAGAGATTTAGGGGGAAACATAATTTGGTCTGTTTTTTGGATCTGTTATCTTGAGATGACTATGGGAATAGCCAGATTAAAATGTCCAACCCTTGAACATTTTGCACAGTGAAAACATGGAGGAAAGTATTTATTGATGTCCAGAATCTCTAATTCAGGGTCCACCTGCAAAGGAGATAAAAATGTATTTCTAGGTGGAATCATTTATGTATCAGCAGCCTATGGTATTAAAGAGACCAGGGAGGAAAACTAGAGAGCATCCAGAGAAACAAATAGAATCATTGCTTTGGGGCTTCTGATCAGCCATTTGGTAAGAGTAGGGCAGTCAGAATTGAAGCCAGCAATACAATATTAAATCTTCCTCCTCTCCTACTCCATCCAGCTGTCTCTATAATTTACTAGGACCCATCTTCTAAAATATTCCCAGGATGTGTCCAAACCAGCTGTCCATACAGCCTGAATTCATCATTAAATTACCCACTCTCCCCTTTAAACATATAATTCACATAACAAAAGCCTGTATAAAATAAAGGGTCCCCTCTCCTGCCAAGGGAGAAAATGATCCGAGTTATTATCCCTGTGTGTGTAAAATACTTGAATATTGTAAAACTGTAAGATGGAACTGGAGGAAAGGACCATTCCACTATCAGGAAAGCTGAAGCCAAACTGAGGAATCAGTTCAGTGAGCAAAGCTGGCTGAAAAGCCTGGAGAAGTATGAAATGTTTATTGAACCAGTTTGTTTTTAGTACTAATCTAGAGAGAATGTCACTAAGAAATTTCTTGAAAATATTTTAACATGATGACCTTTTAGTACCAAGTGAAATGGACTTAAATTAGTCTAAATTATCTTCTTTCTAGTCTCTGACTAGGTAACAACCTGAACTTGAATTTAAGAATTACTACTTATGATTTATGAGACCTTGGGCAAGTGGCTGGACTTCTTAGAACTCCTAGACAACTTTCTAAGACTACAAATTAAAGAATATTTGTTGCTATCCATTGGTAGTGAATGAGAATTTTCTCTCCTCTTCTTCTCTAAAGCAATAAAATCAAGTCTTGATAAAAAAAAAATCAGTTCACATGACTCAATCCAGTCTGCCTTTCTCATCTCAGTCCTTATGGGTGTCATGGAACACTGTCAAATGCTTTGCTGAAAGGGTAAAACACTTCATTTTTACAAATGAGAAACTGAAGTTCAGATGGCTTAAGGAAAACAGCAATTATTTTCAAGGATTAGTAAGATACTTGGAGTTCAAGTTCAAATAAGAAACTCCTGAGTTCAGGTCCCAGTTTTACTGGTCATATGATTTGGGGAAACATTTATCTTCTTTGAATGTTCCTCCTTTGAAAGTTCCCTCATTTGCAAAATGGAAGAATCACAAGATTTGGAACTAGAAGGAACTGTAGTAAGAATATCTACTCCAATTCCTTCATCTTATAGAAGAAATAACTTTGCTTACTCTTGACTCTTTGGCTATTACAAAGATCAAAAGAGATTATGTATATACAAGGGCTTGGTAAATAAAGTATTATTATGATTGAGTAACTTGCCCAAGGTCACAGAGGTAGTTAGAGCAAAAATAAAGGATACAATCAGGTTTCTGACTTCTGTCCAATGTTCTGTCCAATATTCTTTTTAGTATGTCAGTCTGCTTCCCTAGAGGACTGCTAAAATGTGGGTCTATAGCCACTTTAATTATTGAAATCATTTTAAAAGCTCATTTTTATATCTATGGCCCAAAATAACAAGTTCATTTTACTTTTTTTTTTTAACTTTGCATAGAGTAGACATAGCTATCATGAATACTTGGCAAATTGAGGGACTGAGTTTCACTAGAACAAGCAATTCTTTGATCTACTTAATTCTATAACTGGCTTTTGAGCAGCAAAAATTGCGCTAGTGGAAAAAAAGCAAGAATTATCTTTTTTCTGAGATTATGAATGCTATCAATTTTTAAAAATGTTAACCAAACTAACATGAGATTTCATTCTGCATAATAAAATGGTATATAATTAGGAAGAAACTTTATTATCATCTCTGGGGAAATATTAATATCATTAAAATGAACATATGGCTGAAAGTTGTATGTACATTTTACATTCGGGTCCTTTCTGAATACTAAAAACTATTTAATTAAGATTATTACTGTCTTTAAAGCTTTTTCTCTAAGGAAAGATCCTTTATTCCCTGGTACATATTTCCTACTGAAAAAGGTTCCTCCTCAAAATATCTTCAAATCCTGCATATGCATATAAATGAGCTTTATTCACAAAGAGGATCACCTCCTTAATCAGAAAACACACATACAAGAATTTTGAAGATAGGAGAACATTATCATGAAAAATGAAAACTTTGATATATTCTCTCTACCTTTCTTTCTCCCTTTCTCTATCTTTCTCCCACTTCCCCCTCTTTCTCTTTCTCTCTACTTTTTTCTCTCCTTCCTCATCTTTCTTCTCATGCTCCCCAATTTTGAAGATCAAGGCTATATGGAGAATGAACACAATTATTCAGATAATTAAAGAAAGAAATATAAATGAATTAAGGAATTAAGGAAGGTTGATAGGAAAAATTATGCCATGTACACTGATTAAAATTATATAGATAGTTCCCATTGTCCATCTGACTTTATCCATGTAGATGTAACCTGAGTGTGAACTGTTTCCCTTCTACTGCTGTCAGCAAACCTCATTATGTACCAAGGAGCACGTTAATTTTTCTTAGTTAAAATACTGATTATAATTCAAAAATTGCATTGCTGAAAGCAGTTAAACTTCCTAAGTAGATTAAAATATGATGGAAACCAGTCATACTGAAGTTGCAGCCTAAACTAAGCCAAATTGACCCTAAGCACTTAAGTCCCTTAAAAATGTTCTTAGCCTCAGTTTCTTCATGTGTAAATAGAGATAATAATATTTGTGTTACATACTTTGTGTGGATCTGGATGTGTCTAAGCTATTTTGTGAGCCTTGAAAAGTTATAGAAATATTAGTTATTGTGATGATAATGATAATAATGGTGGATAGACATGTTATATTTAGTTTTTTATTCTTCAAATTGTCCTTGGCTGAATATTTCAAATGACTACAAGCCTTTCAACATCTTTCTGACCATATCCTCCTAGCTAGAATATATTA
The DNA here is from genome assembly GCF_027887165.1 of Monodelphis domestica. Taxonomy (NCBI): domain Eukaryota; kingdom Metazoa; phylum Chordata; class Mammalia; order Didelphimorphia; family Didelphidae; genus Monodelphis; species Monodelphis domestica. Next base: position 60,321,485 of record NC_077232.1, on the reverse strand, counting down.
TTATTTTTAGTCTCTTCATCCAGGAAATAGAGTAACAATACCAGCCTCTCATCTCTGATGGCCAGTAAGATGTATAAATGGTCCTTTGAACTCCTTAAAAGAGAAGTGTTCTGCCTACAGCTAAGTTCTACTGACTCCATTACAATTGTTCCTATGAAGAGATAAAAATCTGTCAAAGAATGGTGTATATGGGATCTCTTTTGATTTCTCTTTTTTTTTTCTTCTATACTTTATCAACTTGGAGGTGAATAGCAAATGTTAAAACTTGAAGTTTTGGATGGTGAGCAAGTCCATTTTAAATGCGGGAAGAAAATCCACAATTTTGATGTCCAACTCTGGGCACAAATTATTGGGATGCTAAGTGTCTACAGACACCCCTTTCTGGGAGATTTGGAAATCATCTAGTTCAATTCCCTCCTAAAACTTCCCAATTTGGGTCCCTAATCTTTCTGTAAAAAAAGGATTTTGTTTTATTTCCCTACAGCCTTTAGAGTCTCAGAGTCAGAGGATGCTGACAGGGTAGTCTCTGAATGGGAGAGGTGAAGGAGGTGCCAATACTGACTGCACTTCCCATTCTGTTGAAAATTCTAGCAAATGGCAAGAGGAAGGCAAGAATGGGACAGTAGCAGCAACCAGCTTAGAGATATGGGAAAGCTTTAGTCTACAGATAGAAAATACACTACCAATTCAGGATTCCTGACCTCTATTTGAAGCTAATTTCCGAATCTATTTTACGAAACTACCTTGACTTGAAGGCCATTCTCCAAAGCTGAAGTGGTCAAAGGTTATGAACAAGCTATTCATCAAAAAATAATCACACACTATTAACAAGTATATGAAAGATTACTCCAAATAATTAACAAAAGAAATGCAAATCCAACCTGAGATTTCACCTCACACAGTAGACAACGAAAGATGAGAAGAGTAAATGTTGAAGGCATTGTGAAAAGATAAACACACAAATACACCCTTGATGAAGGTGTGGATTAATCTGACCATTTCAGAAAGAAATCTGGAATTATTCTAGGAAAATTACAAAAACTTCGATAGCCTTTGATCTTAGAAAATATAGGCCTCCAAGTTGATAAAGTATAGGAGAAAAAAATAAAGATTAAAAGATCTCATACACACCGAAATAATTAAATCACCTTTTAAAAATTTTTGAGTAGAAAAGAATCACAGACACAGTAGAAGTTCCATGGATTGAGGAATAACTAGATGATGCAACCAAATCAAATTAAAAGATAATTGGGAAATATTTAACAAAATAAATAGACAATAAATATAGATAATGTTAATGTGATTTTCTAAGTCATTACATGCCCACAAAGATCCTTACCTATGGTTTGGTGGCCACTATTTCTATTTGAGTTTGACACCACTGAACTAAAGGAAGCATGTGAAAAGAGGGATTAGATTTGATCTGTCATACAAAGATTGTATACATTATGACTATAATTGGCCATTAGGTGGCATTTTAAAGTTCTCAAAGTGCTTGATTTACAATCCCAGTTGATCAGTTCAACAACATTTTAAAGCAAATACCCCAGATACCATTAACTTCATTTTACATATGAGGAAACTGAGGCACAGAGCAGTTGAATTATTTTCCCACTGTCATATAGCTATAGTCAGAAGTGCTGAAATGTGAACCCAGATCTACTTGACTTCAAAGTTGGCTTTCTATCCATTAGCCCATGCTGCCCCATCTATAGGGAGGGCATACAATGACAGGGGCAACTAGGTGGGCTCAATGGATAGAGTACTAGGCCTGGAGTCAGGAAGACTTGAGTTCAAATCCAGCCTCAGACACTTAATCTCCATTTGGTTTAATACACTGGTGAAGGAAATGACAAACTATTATCTATGCTGTCAACTAGAAAAAACACAGAACTATTAAATAGTCAAAAATCACTCTTTAATCAAGGGAAAAGGGGTTAGTGCTACTAATACGACAACAGAGCTGCTTTCCAAGACTGCACAGAGTCAAGCCAGCCCCTGGGAGTGCCACCGACTCAGGATGGACTCTGAGGAACAAAAGAAATTGGGGATCCTATATACCACTCTAGATGACCTAGGGGCTTTAGGATTAGAGGGACAGTTGATTGACTTCACAATGGTAAGAAAGGAAAATGAGGAGTTCCAGACAGGAATAATAGTGAGGGGCTGGGGCCCCACAATGGACACAAAAGGGAAAAGACTTAGCCTAGGGCTGGGTCACCTTGGTCATGGACCTTAGCCTAGGGGGAAGAAACCATTGGGACAAAAGGGATGTTCAATATTGGATGGGATTAGCTGTTCCCACCCAAACTACCAGGAAGTTCACTGTCTGGTGAATAGGGACCTTCCCTCAGGGGGAAACCTCTCCTGAGACAAGGTCAAAACCTGGGGTTTCTATACTCAAAACTAAATAAACTGGGGATCTCTAGATTTCCATGTTGACAATGCCAAGAAAACCTCATGGACAATATGATCCACAAGGTCACAAAGAGTTGGACAAGATTAAATAACAACATGGCACTATAATAAGCATGATAGTTCTCTCTCTTTCTCATTAGCTTTTATTATTAATTATTTTAAGGGTCTCACTCTATTAATTTGTTTCTTTTTTTCTATTTTCCTTTCTTCCTTATTTAAGTTTAAGGACTAATGATCTACCACATTTATTGTTTAGATTTCCCTACTGATATACTTTAGTAAAAAAAAAAGGTTGCTGACCAAAATCTACACCAGAACTTCAATTTTTCATCATAGCCAAATCAGTGGGAACAAGCACAGAGCCAGAACAAATCACAAAATTTCAGATTTGGAAGATACTTCAGAGGTTATCTAGTCTGACCTCATACTTAAATAAGAATCCCTGATATGCTCTGTTACTGCTTGGAGAGGGAATCAATGTTTTCCTCCCAAAGGCAACCAATCTCACTTTAAGATAGCTATAATTATTAGGAAGTTTTTCTGGACCCTGAATTTAAATTTACTTCTTTTTAATTTCTACCCCAGACTCCTAGGTTTTGCCCTCTGGGATTAAAAAGGAAAACTCTCATCTTCTTGCTCTTTCTCCTTTTCTTCTCCAGAATAAACATCCCCAATTCTTTCAAATAGCCCTCACATGGTATGAACTTTCCCCATTATGGTTGCCTTCCATCAGACTACCACTCCTCTCTAACTTATCAATGTCTAGTATAAGATACCTAGAACTGAAAAATAAAAGCCCTTTATTTTAGAGAAAATTGAGGCCCTGAGAGGAAAAACCACTTACCCAAGATTATGCATGAAGAAAGTAGTAAAAACAGAATTGTAACCCAGTTAGGATCATAGATCATAAGGTAACCTTCTCTTTCCCTCTAGGAGGGACCTTAGAAAGAGAAGGTTATTTTATTTAGCCCCTTCATTTTACATATGAAAAAGAGGCCCAAGAAGATTAAACAACTTGCCCAAGGTCACAAAGATAAGAACCATCAAAGGTGGAATTTAATCCAAGATTCTTTGATTCTAGAATTGTTTTTTTCCTGTTTTATCAGATCCTCTCTTTCCAGAGGCAGAATTCTTCCCACAAGACTGTACTGCCACCACCTATTTAAATGTCTCAGCCTACACTGTCTCTTACACTGCTGGGGCAGAGATGTAACAATCCAAAATATATTTGGTGGAGTGCCCATAACTCTGCTGGCATCTCTAATGATAGTGCTAACACTGCCATGGACATAAATGGTTTATTTGGGGAGCTCCAAGTTCCTCATGCCCTTCTAAATTTTGTTGTTCTTTCACAGAACAAGAATAGTGTAGAGGGTCATACAGCTAGCTGCCTCTCCCCAATCTGTCCAGGTGATGGCCAGCGACCATGATGCAGGCTCATTGGGATATTGATATTGTTCTTATGCCTATCTCATACTATTTGCAATATTCACTATTTTCTGAGTGCTCTCTCCCAGACTAGACTACAAGCTTCCTGAGGGCAGGGACAAGGTCTTTTCCTTCACTGATCACCTCTTCCAGAGTACATCCAGTACCTAATAAAAATGCTGATTAGTATTCACTTGATAGAATGCACAGGGCACTCCATTTCTAGATGGGCTGTTTTCACTGGCTACTCCCAACACCTAAAAAACCCTTTCTTCATCTTCAAATCTCAAGTAAAAATCTTATCTTCTACAGGAATTCTTTCCTGATTTCTTCGTTCTACTGCCATTCTACTACCCCCTCTACTGATTACTTCAGATTTATGCCAGATATAGCATTTTTGTATATAATTGTTTGCATGAGAGTAAAGGAAGCAGAACCAGGAGCATTATACACAGACAGCAATACACTGTGATAAAATCAAATGTAATGGACTTCTCTACTAGCAGCAGTGCAATAATCCAGGACAATCCAGAGGAATTTATGATTAAGAACACTATCCACATTCAGAGGAAGAACTGTAGGAATAGAAACATAGAAGAAAAACAACTGCTTCATCACATAGGTCAATGGGGATATGATCGAGGATATAGACTCTAAACAATCACTCTGGTGCAAATATCAATAATATGGAAATAAGTCATGCTCAGTGACACATGTAAAACCCAGTGGAATTGCATGTCGGCTATGGGAGGGAGAGATAAGAGGGAAAGAACATGAATCATGTATCCATGGGAAAATATTCTAAATTAATTAAATGAATAAATTTTCCAAATTAAAAATAATTGTTTGCAATTTCTCTCCATTAGATTATGAACTTCTTGAGACCAGGGACTATCTTTTCTCTTTCTTTGTACCATCAGCACTTAATACAGAGCCTGGAACATAGAAGGCATTTAATAAACATATGTTGACTTGATCAAGATTTCAGTTCTGAAACTGTGCACAGAAATATTTGGCTTTCCCTCTGGTATCCATCTTGGGAAAGGGTGTCAGAGGAAAGGCACAAGACCCCACAAGGAAAGAATATGCTTGCTTTCCATACAAGAGGCTTCTAATTTCCTTTTCTTCCACAGCCACTTGGATCTTGGGGCAGAGATATCACAGATGTCAGCATAAGAATTGCCAATATGAATAGCAAAGATGTGGTGATTCTCAAAATCAGCCACATTGTTTCTGAAGATGCAGGGCAAATATAACATTGTGACATCATCTATTTCACGGATGGCAAGTTGCAGGGAACCAAATTAGATATATTACACTCAGTTCATTTCCTCATTTTCCCTTGTGTGTGAGGTTTTTCATGGCTTCCTGTGGTTTCCCACTATGGCAAGTCAACTGTAATGAATTTATATGTCCTTCAGGTAATAGAGTTCTCTAGGGGAGATACTTAACTCACGTATGTGGGTGTATGAGGTCAAAAGAGTAAGCTGAGAAGTTTCCCAACTTAGAGAGTTCCTTATGAGAATAACTAACCCAAAGATTCTAAGCAGTAGTTACTTATGAACATTGAAAAGGCATGCCAGGGAAAGTTGGGAAGGGAGAAATAAACACCAAGACAAAGAAATTATATAGGTACAGAACTAGACAGGATTGCAGAAATAAGCTAGTAGAGAGAGAACAATAAATGACCAGCATTTATCAGGAAATTACCTATTTTCCATAACCTTTATAAACATTCTTAAATAACCTTTTTCCCACCTTAGTTTTTCCTCCTGTATCCCACATGGATCCTCAAGTTTACTAGGCAATTTAAGATCCAAAGAAGTATTTGGGACTGGCTAAATTCTTACTAGCAGACATTAGGAAAGGCAATATATTTTTCCCAGTTGTATAAAAAAGGATGAAAATTAGCTCTACTTGGTATAGTTTCCATTTGACCTAAATGACAAGCATGCAAATCAAGACTGTAATGGCTCCATGGGTTGAAGGGTGGTCTAACAACAGTAGCAATTTTCCCTGCTACTGTATATGTTATGCACATATTCATACACGAACATTTACCTATATACTGTCACATAAGACAGTCATTACATACATACAGTAAAGGATTTACCTATGGTGATTGACTTTCCCCCATTACTTTTTATATCATAGAATGAATAAAAGGGTATATGGTAGATAGATTGGGAAAAAAAAAGCCGATGCATAAAGGACTTTTATTTCAACATAAAGTCAAAGAATAAGAAAAAGTTTACAACTTTATTTCACATTTTCTCTTTAATTAAATACAATGTTAATTCAAGTTATAACTTATTCTTTGGAACCAGCTTTTAACACTTGGTGAATGTTGAATGAAGAGATCAGTATTCTACACCTAAACACATGCACACATATACACCCCCCCCCCCCACGTAACAGGTCATACATACTAAAAATTGGGGGTGTTAAAATTAGCCTCCTTTTTTCATCTTTGAGGAGGAACAATTGAACAAAATCAAATTGTTTCTAATGTTCATGGCTGAAAATTTAGGAAAAAGGAAATATTTGAAGGCAAATACAACATGAAATTATTTTAGACCCCCCCAAACAGCTCTCCATTATAAAGTATATTCAATTATTTTACTTCCTACCTTTCCTTACACAACATCATCCCTACAATAACTACTAAATCTATTGGTTAGAAAATATGAAAGACAATTTAAAGACATTCTAAATACCTAGAGAGTATCATTTAAACATTTTTTTCAATATCGTCTTAAATTGAGGACAATAAAGAAAACTGAGCAGGCTGACCACTAGTCTTAGGTAAATGACTGTTCCAGAAATGACATCCCTCTCCCCCTTAAATGCCCAGGTGAAAATTTGGGGACAAGAGTTTTTCCCCCACTGCTCATGATACTGAAAATTAATGGCTATGGCTCAGCACACTGAGACTAAGCTTACAAAAGCTTGGTTTAATGATATACAACTTGTGGCAAGCAAAACTACATACAGGTTTTCTACGTGTTGCCAAAAGGTATCTATCTTTGATGATGTCTTGTCCACACACTGGGTGACTGACTTAATTTTTCCACTATCATCTCAGCTTTTTAATGTATTATAGACATAACCCCAGTGGGCATTATCACTTTTACTTCTTGGAAATATAAAGGACTAATATTAATACAGTACATTCTAATTCAAAATTGGAGCAGGCTTTGGCTTTCTCTGTTTTAGGTATCTACACTGGTTCAAATTCCCCTTTAGAATCACAAAGAAGTTAAGTTGTCAACTCCTCAGCCTGTTTTCTTAAACCTATGAAGAATATACATTTATAATTAAATGAGAAATTCCATCTTTCTTGAATGCAAAATATTATATAGGAACATGCAAATTATATAACTGCCTTAAAACTGTGTGTCTACTATTTCTGTTCAATTTCTATATAGAATTATTTTTTTATTTGGTTCTTTAATTTTGCTAAAGATTCTTTAGGAATGTTAGTGTCTGGTTCATCTTTCATTTTAAAGAAAAAGGATGAATTAAGTTTTGTCTGAATATAATTTATCTCATTTGATTTTCTCAGCTGATGGCAAACACACTTCTCACTGTCTTCACTAAGAACAGCAGTTGCTAGCCCTGAACCTATTGTTTGATCTTCTACAGAACAAATAGTCTCAGAAACATTTTCAGAAATTAAGTGAACCCCATCACCAGCAGCCAACATGGCACAGGAAACATTCTCAGCACTATTGACCCAAGACCTGCTTCTCCCAGGCAAAGTCAAGTCCAGGGGTTTTTCATATAAATCTACTTCTTTTCTTAAGAGGAATGAGGTAGCTAATCCTGAGGAACCAAAGAAATCCTCTGTCTGAATGGCTTTCTCTTTTGTACTTGAATATTTTCTGATTTTCTCAAAGAATTTCAAATTATTCTGAGAAAGATTAGTATCATCTGGAATGATTTCTCCATTTGGGACAATTTCTCCACTTGAAGATAACCGTGACAAATTATCTGGAGAATGGGTGGGTTTATCGCTCCATTCACTACTTCCATTCTTGGCCCGTTTGGGAGCTGGTGAAGACAAAGAGCTGTTCCAACTATTGGAAACATGCTCTGAAGATAAAGACCTCTGTGTTAAAAAAATATCTTGGCTATGATCAAAACTGCTGCACATTTCTTCAGTGCTTGACTTCACTGTTAAAGAATCCCTCTTCTCTGACAGGCTTCCTGTAGAGAATTCCTCTTCTGAGTCATAATTTTTTAATTCCAGGGTAATAGGACTTGATGACAGAAGAGGTTCTAGGACACTTTGGTGATACCTGTTTGTTTCAGGGGTTTTAGCCCTTTGTACTTTCCTGATAGAGATTCCCTTATGTGATTTCCTACACTTCTTAAAACCAGTTAGGATGCTATCTTCAAAATAACATAATGCAGAATTAATACCTTTACGTTTATACAAGGGTTTACCATCTTTGCTGTTTTTAGAAATGCTGGCTATCTGTTCTTCATCACTGTCATTTAAGTAAGAGTCTTGTGATGGGAGGTCATGCAAGTGCTGACGGAATGGTCTGGTCTTGGTTTTACTCTTCTTTGATAGTTTGGGACTTTTACAAACTTTTCCAAAATTTTTCTCTGGCAGCTGGTCTTGACTATTGCTTTTCTGAGAAGCTTTTTTCACCTTTGCTTTCTTTTCCATAATAGATAAAGACAGAGATGAAAGAGAAAAAGCTTGGTTCTGGCCATTATCATTTTTGGTTGGTTCATTTTGCTCCGGACTACTTTTTATATCATTCTCAAGATTTTTGTTTTTAAATTGTTTGTACTTCTTAAAAGCTGAAGTGCTGGAAATGTTTGAAGCATTCTTCAAAAGACTATGGCTTTCTAAACCTATCATGTCTTCTCTGTCATTACACAGTTGTGAATGCTGACTGTTCAGATGAGCCTTCCACTCTTTATTGAGTTTTCTAGGTTTTTCTTCTATTTGGTAATTAATCTTACTGAAGTTTTCCTTGTTGTCATCAGAGTTTTCATAGTGGCCAAGAAGTTTTGCTTCTTCATCTGATTCTGAAGGAAGGCACTTGAAATAATACAAAAAAGAAGTTAAGTTTAATTCACTTATTGGATAAATGTGTATTAACTGTCTAACATACATGTACAATCTAGGTGCTCAGTGCTACTGTCACTGCCCTCAAGAAGAGATATATATATATATATATATATATATATATATATATCTTATTGGGAAAACCAGAGGCAGCCAATGAATCAGCAAGCATTTATCAAGTACCAAGTATATGCCAGGCATCCTGGTGAACTAGAAAAGTAGAGGAATGAAGCCATTAAAGAATAATTCAAGATAAACTAGACCATGCTATTAATGCCCAAAACAAAAACCGATATGAATATTAATATTGCTGTCCAAAAAGCAAATGTATAACATTATTGGTACATTAAGAAGAGTCTAATAAAGAATATTAATACTAATACTAATAAATAAAGAATATTAATACTAAAATGGCAGTAGAGTATGATCTTTGGTGCATATGGCAACAATGTAAAATGACTGCCCTTCTACACCATTTAGTAGATTTTAAAAATCATGGGATGCTGGTGACATGGCCTAACTAACTACTTAGATCAATTCAGGCAGGCAATCATCACTGAGGGACAATCATGGGTATACATAAAGAAAGAAAGAAAGAAAGAAAGAAAGAAAGAAAGAAAGAAAGAAAGAAAGAAAGAAAGAAAGAAAGAAAGAAAGAAAGAAAGAAAGAAAGAAAGAAAGAAAGAAAGAAAGAAAGAAAGAAAGAAAGAAAGAAAGAAAGAAAGAAAGAAAGAAAGAAAGAAAGAGAAAGAGAAAGAAAGGAAGGAAGGAAGGAAGGAAGGAAGGAAGGAAGGAAGGAAGGAAGGAAGGAAGGAAGGAAGGAAGGAAGGAAGGAAGGAAGGAAGGAAGGAAGGAAGGAAGGAAGGAAGGAAGGAAGGAAGGAAGGAAGGAAGGAAGGAAGGAAAACTTACTGAAAAACAGAGACTTGTCTGCAGTTAGCCTCTTGTCAGAGTTTTCATCCCTTTGAACCTTCCCGTTCAAGTTTATGTACCAAGGGTAATGCCTCATTTCTTTTTCCAAGAGTTTTCTTTTTCCCTGTCTATTAGTGGGTACTGAAAGGGAAGTAGAACATTCAGTTCAACTGGAGAGATTAGAAGGGGAAGTCACCAATAATGATGAATGGTCCCTGAATAGATTAGCTTTTATCTTGTTCAAGTGTAGTCTGGAGGCAAGGTGCCTAACTCTATTCCCTCATTATTACTCCTGGGGAAGTAAATGTCTTTATACATTATCACCAGATAAAAATAATGTTTGAGTACAGTTTTTAAGCACTCTGAAAAAAATTTCCAATTAAAAAATTCATTATTGCTCAAAAATTTTAGTCAATTGAATAGATAAAAGTCTCAAAGACAGATAAAACTTCATTTCTGAATGAAGAAATATCTAGCTAAGAATAATACAGCAAGCCAAAAATAGTTAAAGTTGATTCATCTTATAGTCTTAATTTACATGCCTAAATTACTATACTGCCAACAAAAATTACTGTTCTCTTCCTAATACATCAGCAGTTGGTTCATCAAACTCACTTTCTGAATAGCCATCACCACCACCACCACCATCATATTAGAGGTATGGGTTTTGAGGTGCTTTTATATACAAAGCTGACAAAGGCAGTAATTGTGAAAATATATTCAATAGCAAGCTGGATGCAGTCGGAATGTAAATTCTGTGAAATCTGATTGACACATCCAACTGTACTTGAAGAATGGTTTCTCTGCACATCACATCATATAAGGCAAAGCAGGGTGACAGAAAAACACCAGATGGTGAGATTGGTTAAAGACCTGCTTATCAAAATGTTTCAATTAAAACTGAGCAAAACTGATTAAGTAACAACTGAGAGACAAGATAAGCAAACTACTCATTTGAAGTAAACTTCTATCACTTAAACAAGTAATGTGCAATACGCATTTGCAGTACAGTAAATGCCCAAAGAGCTAATAATGATAATACCAATAATTACTGGCATGAATATAATGTTTTAAGGTTTGTAGAGCTCTTCATAAATATTATTTCACTTTATACTTTATCCTCATAAAAATCCTATATGGTAAATATATGTATGTGTGTATATATATATATAAGATCGCTCATCATCCCAATTTTATAGATGAGGAAATTGAGGCAAAAGTTAAATGACTTGTCCATGGTCACATAGCTAGTGTCTGAAGTTCAATTTTAGCTCAGGTCTTCTTGACTTCCAGTCCACTACACTATCTAGCTACCCTTGTCAAAGGAATTTAAATATGGAAAAAGTCACTGAGTTTAATCTCCTTTTTAGAAACCCAAAGACCAAGAGGTTGAAGTGATTTGCCTAGTATCACATATCTGATAAATTGCAGAGCAGGGATTAGAACCCATGTTCTTTGACTCCAAGTGTAACAACCTTTCCACTGACTCAAGGGATGAATGTAAAATGCTCTGAAACCTCAACTTAAATTCACCACTTTAAGTTCTCAAGGTTGAAAACATTCTTTGTATCTTTCCTGTGCATTTATGGTAGTCTTTATTCTGTTACACAGGCATTCTCGGATCAGAGAATTACAAGATATGAAATAACCTTATTAAATAGTGAAAACATTACTTTAAAACATTGTACTACTCTTAACCCTGCCACCTTGCTTCCAGATTTACCAACTTCAGGAGAACCATTACACAATTGTGAAACATTAGTGTCCATGACAGAAAAGCCTTGAGATAATCTCTTGGACACTCCCTTAGACAATGCAGATCTGATTTTATTTACCGGTGGTTCCTCTTTTATGAGGGATGGCATACGTTACACTGGAGCTGCTGTAGTCTCAGAATTTGCCACTGAATGGTCAGCTTCACTACCTTCTAACATTAGCGCTCAAGGAGCAGAACTCATAGCTCTGAAGCAAGCTTTATAATTGCCAAGGATAAAAAGGCAACAATTTATACGGATTCTAGATATGCTTTTGGCATTTTTCACTCAGTCGGAATGTTATGGCTCCAGAGAGGATTCTTAACCTCAGCTAGAAAATCTATAGCTAATGCAGAAATTATTAATGAAGTTCTTTCTGCTCTCCAGCTTCCTGAAGCCCTAGCTGTAGTTCATTGTTCTGCCCATACAGGTGGCTCTGACCCTGTCTTTAGAGGAAATGATCGAGCAGATGCCACTGCAAAGCTAGCAGCCATAGAAGGGCCTGAATTAATTTTAACATTAACAACTACTAATGATTTAAATTTACCACTTTCCTATAATGAAAAGAAAGTGGAAAAATGGAAACAAAAATTCAAAGCAAAACAGATTAATGGAGTGTGGGTGTCATCTGAAGGAAAACCCCTGCTCCCTAGAAGTTTCTATAACCAAATTTGCCAATCTATTCATAAAAATGGTCATTTTGGCACCCAGGGCATCATGGACTCTGTTAAGAGAGTATGGATAGCTCCTGGTATAACTCCCATAGTCTCTAAAGTGTGTTCAGTATGCTCTACCTACCAGGCATATAACCAACATGCATTTCGTGGAAAAGCCTTTGGTGGACGTCCTCTGGCTTACACACCTTTTGAACATCTACAGATATAGATTTCATAACGATGCCAAAGGCTGGACGTTATAAATTTTGTCTAGTAATTGTAGATCAACTAACCAGATGGCCGGAAGCATTTCCTGCGACCTGAGCCACGGCGGATTTTGTTGCAAAGATACTTTTAAAGAAAATTATTCCTCGTTTTGGCCTGCTAGCACATATTGATTCCGATAGGGGGAGTCATTTTACTGATTCTGTTCTAAATCAGATATATTCTTGCTTGGGAATAACTCCCAAATTTCATGTTCCAAATCATCCCCAGAGCTCAGGCCAAGTAGAGAGGATGAACAAAGAACTTAAAACTATGATTGGCAAATTATACACTGAGACCCATTTAAAATGGCCTGAAATTCTCCCTCTGGCCCTATTTTATCTTAGAAGCAGGCCTAGAGGAGACTTACATATTTCACCATTTGAGATGTTTTTTGGACATCCACCTAAACAGGCTAAGCCTTTCTCCTTGGCATATATCTCACTATTAGGGGGAGATATTACTATTGCTTCCTATATACAGGAGTTACAGCACAAACTACATGAACTCCACGAATCCGGAGCTGCAGTACAAGCTGGACCACTAGACTTTTCTCTGCATGACCTGAATCCAGGAGATAAAGTTTATATTAAGAATTTCAAGCGTACTGGAGCAACTCAGCCTTCGTGGGAAGGACCATTCCAAATATTGTTAACTACTCCAACATCCATAAAGATTGGAGAAAGGGACTCTTGGATTCACTGCTCACATGTGAAGAAAGCATCTTCTGCTGAGACTGATTGACTGAAACCTATCGCATGCATTGGAGATAATAATCCTTAGACAAGTGGATGCTGTTTTTTTTTTCGAGAACACATTGAATTACTGATTTTTTCCTTATTTTTATTATTTCTTTTCTTTATTTTGATTAGAATATTTGATTTTTTCTCATTTTTGTACTGAAGGTACACATAATTAATATTAATATTTTTTCCTGCAGTAATAGAAGTTAATATATATTCTTGCTATAATATCAATATATACCTAAAAGCTTTAAACTATGGGAACCTGCCATTTATTGATAAAATATTATAGGACTGTGATTAATGTTTATGTATGATTCCAGAAAAAGGGATAAAAAACAAGGAGCCCAGACTTAACCTGAATAGTGCCAAAAAGAGCACACATGAAATACTAATGTGAGACTCGAGGTTGCAACGCTTGACATATGTTAAGTCATAGGACTTCCTTGTATCTACACTCTTTACGAAGTACTCATACAAGTACAAAGTTTGACTATCATGCTGGCTCCCTATATCCCTGAGAATGACAAAAAAAATCAGATGAGGGAATGACACTTCCCTATCAAAATAGAATTCTAATTCTTTTCTTCTTATATTATGGCAACTTCCTGTAGTCTTGGTTGCAAATGGATAAATGAAATATTACTGCATTCTGTCCTACAGACTTGTGGGATAGAAATTACTTTATATTGGACCTATACAAGGGCCTATTTTGAATTTTTCCTTATGTTTTTTATTATTTTTCTCTTCTTTTGATAATTGACTCATATACCCCCATAACTCAACATCGAATTCTGAGTTGAACTGAATGTTTTTTAACACCTACTTCAGGGGGGATTGTATTTTAATTTAAAATCTAAGAATTTTTGAAATTTTTGTTTGAGATTGTATTTTTATAAAAATCCAAGAATTTTGATTTTTTGTTTAAGATTGTACTTTTATAAAAATTCAAGATTTTTATTTTGTTCGAGAAAAGATCTCCAAGAAAGAAGTTTGAAACTTTTATATCCAGAGAATCAACTGTTGCAGAAAGATGCCGAAAACCTACACTTCATCAAGAAGATCAAGAATGAACTTTGTATATGATTGATTGAACTGAACTTTGATTGAACATTTATTGTAAATGTACACATTTATGCCAAAAGGGACTGCCCCTAATTTGGCTTTCTGTCAATGTGCCTAGCAAAACATTGGTTTTGCTTTCTTTTCTATTTCCTCCCTCACTATTCTAATTCCTCTTAGAAATTTGAATATCGTGTATATATATATATATAGTTAGAAGTATATTTAGGATTACAAATTGATTATGTTAAATGATCAATGGGGAGACTATTCTCCCAATGATCATCAGGGGGGATTGTAAACCTTAAAATTTCACAGACTTATGAATGTTAAAAATTTTACTCCACATTGAGGAATCCTCCAATTCCCTACTTGAAATAATTCCCTACCAGATAGTGAGAACTCTACTTGAATGTGAAAACTCCTTGCTATGGGAGGATCTCTACCCCATCCCTACTTGGGACTGCTTTAGGGGAGAAAACTCATTGCTATGGGAGGACTTCTATTCCACCCATACTTAAGAATGCTTTAGGGCAGAAAACTCCTTACTAAACAATGAAAGCACTTGAAACCATACTTATAAAGGAAAGGAGTTCTTTGAGCCATGCCTATTTTTGGAATTGATACAATGGGATGCTAAGTGCCTATAAAGGTGGGGCAACTTGTAAACTACTTAGACCTAAAAGGTGAAAACTTACTCAGAGGTTTTCTCTTAATGAAATTAGTCTACACAGCAGCATTTTTTTTTCTGACTTACTAAAGAGATCAATCTACTCAGCTGTGAATTCAAAATGGGCTGTCTTTTGGAAAACATCTACAGTGATTGGTAGATGGAAGAACTTAGGGGAGGTGACATAGGAGATTTTGCCCTTAAAAATAACGGCTCAGAGAAGAGCTGCAACTCATTCTGAAACATTCAAATTGAGGAGGACTCATTCTGAAACATTCAGATTGAGGAAGGACTGATTCTGAAACATTCATATGGAGGAGGGAGATGGTGAAAGCAGCTGAGATGATGCTGGCCTGGTGTCACTAGAATCCTTGCTTAGGTAGACCTTGTGGTGAGTGTTAAAAGACTGACTGACTGATCTCTCTCTCTTAAGACTCAGATCTAGGCCATGTTGGCTTAAGGCCCTTCATACTTATTTCCTTTTTCTCTCTTTTCTTTAATTCCACATTTGTATTAATTAAAATCTCTATAAAACCCAGTTGACTTGGGTATTTGAATAATTGGGAATATTTCCCTGGCAACCACCTTATATTTGATTTAAAAACCAAGACACTGTAGTGAAACATATTTCTGCAGTCAAAATTTACTCACCCTCTCTTATATCTATCACAATTTATATATTCAACTATTTTAATCACTACAGTTTAAGACATCAACCATTTTAAATCTAACACTTATAAGTTGTTGTATCATGGTATCGGGAGAAATAACCTATTCTCTCAATCCTACCTCTCCCCACTCACACCTTTATAATGACCATCTCCCAGCTCTGGAATCCAAAGGGGATAGGATTGTATGCTCTCATTTTCCTAGTTTTCCTGGCTTCCTAAAAGGCTCAGCAGTAGGAGACTTTTCCCAGTGTCCCCCAGATGCTAAAATTACTTCCTTTTCAGATTACCTTTCATATATCTATATCTACTTATCTATCTATCTGCCTACCTCTATAGACACATATATGTATATATGCGCATGCATGTGTATATATACATATATTTGAGTACAGACATATATATGTGTATAGATCTAGTTGTTTTTATGTTGTCTCACTCAGTATTTTATCCTCTTTAAAGGCAAGGACTGTATTTTTTCTTTGTGTCCTCAGTGCTTGGCATAGTATCTAGCATACAGTAAAAGTGATTAATAAATACTTGTCTGTATTTATTAAATAATAGATTGTTCTCTTCTGTCCTAAACATCAACAACCCCCCAAAATCCCTCCCAATTTCAGGCCTAAAATTTCTTTAGAAGCTAGGTAGGTCAATGGATTGAGAGCAAGTCCTAAAGACATGGAGGTCCTATCTGGCTTCTGATCTAGATGTGAGACTCTGGGTACATCACTTAACTTCCATTGCTTAGCCCTTACCACTCTTCTGCCAAGGAACCAATACACAGCACAGATAGAGAGAAAGAAAGAGAGAAAGAAAGGAAGAGAGAGAGAGAGAAAGAGAGAGAGAGAGAGAGAAAGAGAGAGAAAGAGAGAGAGAGAGAGACAGAGACAGAGAGAGACAGAGAGAGAGAGAAGGAGGGAGGGAGAGAGAGAGAAGGAGGGAGGGAGAGACGAGAGACCGAGAGGGGGAGAGGGAGAGAAAGACCTTTTCAATCCCCAAATCAGTTAAAGTTTTAAAATGCAATGAGAAAGAGCTATATGCAGGTCTAAGAATATTTTCTGCTACTTGAGTGATCCTGAGTCACTTCACAGAATCACAGAACCTTAAGAGTTTGAAGTAACCTTAGAAGCCATCTAGTCCAGCCTCTCTCTAGACCTTGGTTTCCATTATTTATAAAATGAGAATGTTGAATTGTATGAACTCTAAGTTTCCTTCATGGCTATAATTTTTTTGATCCTATGAAATATTTGCCAAATTAACCAAGTATTGGCACTAATCCCAAGGAAAAGAAGAGTTGGATTACTACTGTGAGAAAGGAAAAGCAGGCAGTTCCTCTGCTGAGAAGCTGTGGGTTCTGAATGGAAGCTGAAGCTATCTTTTCATTGTCATCTATTCTCTTCTTTCCAGTGTGTACATCATGTCTAGAAAGTTAGAGAAGGGGAAAAGTGTCTGACTAGCACTAGTCACTCACTACATATTTGTTGAACTGAGCATAATCTTAAGAGCACAACCAAGAAATTACCAGCAATTTCATCTACAAGATGAAAGATTTGGAACATTATATATTATCTGGGCATATCATGCAAAATATCTCTGATTCCTACTCTAATGCTGTTACCATTAAATGTTTTTCACTAAAGAATACATGCATGGTGGATAGTGGATCTGTCTAGAAATCTTGAATATTTATTGAATGTGTGACTATGGGCTAATCACTAGAACTATTAGTGTTCTAATGCCCAGGCAACTCTCTAACACTGGTGGGAGGTTTCACACCCAACTGGGAACTATTAATACCAATGAAGGTAAAAAAAAAAGGGGATTGGGATGGGACTTTCTGCTTACAAGATCTACTTGTAATGTCTGGGGATAACATTATGTATGTCCCCTCTCAACTTGATCATAGAATCATCAAGTATTGTCTAGAATAAATCAAGCAAATTTCACAAATGAGAAAACTAATTCTCGGAAAAAGAAAATAGCTTCACAGGATGATATTCTAGAGCTGGAAGGGACATCAGAGGACTGCCTCCTCCAATTCTCTCATTTTATAGATGAGGAAACTAAGGCCCAGGAAGGTCATGAGATTTATCCAGGGCCACACAATTAGTAATCTAATGTCACACAATTACTTTAATGATAGAGCTGGAGTTAGAACTCAAGATAGAGCCAACTTGGAAGGACAGCAGATCTGGTTTTGATAAATTCTTTTTTGGAAAACTATTCCCCTTAGGTGCCACTTCCTTCCTGAAGCTTGGCTGATTTAGATCTCTAAGCTCTCCTTCCTCACAGCTCCTCCAGCCATTTGTTCTGAATTCCCTTCCTCCACTTTCATAGTCTACCTTGTATTAAAGGTATTTCGGAACACCAATTGTCACCCCAGCTAGGGCAAGCTCCTCTGGGGGCAGGGGACTCCGTGCTTTTCTGTTACCCCTCCATTCCTTCAGTATCTCACACAGGATGCATAAGTGATTGATTATTAGGATGCCCACTCTTTGGAATCTAGCTGACCCTAACTCCCAGAGCAGCTTTCTCTCAGAGTAATCTAAATCAGAGTAGATATGGACGTCCCCTTCTCTCTCCTCAAAAAAAGTCCAAATCTCCTCTCCCTAGGGGCCCTTCTTCTCACCTGCTCCGGCCAGTCCTCATCTGGCCCGGGAGAGGAAAGGCAAGGACAACACTTCAGTTTCCTCTTGGGTTTTCTGTTCCTCTGAGCCATGAGAAGTTAAAGAGAGGCGGCGTAGCTGCCTGGCTCCCCTGACAAGAGAACAAGACCCATATACTACTTAATACCCTCCCAGGGGCTGGCTGAGCTGCCCCAGGGGGTCCTGCAGCACAGCACAGCCTCACCATCTGGCGGTGTAACTCGAGGCCCCTCCCTCCGGCGGTGTAACTCAGGGTCCTGCCATCTGGCAGCGCGACTGGGGGGAGGGACACCGTCTGGCGGTGTAACTCGAGCGCCTCCTCCGTCGGGCAATGTAACTCGGGGGCCCCTTCCGTTGGGTGGTGTAACGGGGGCCCCCACGGTAGAGCAGTGTAAGTCAGGGGCCCCAATGGAGGAGCAGTGTGACTTGGAGGCCCCCAAGGTGAGGCAAAGAGACCCCCATGGACGGGAAGTGACCGGGGGGAGGGGGGGGCGGCGGCAAGGTGGGCCAGTATGCCCCAGAGCTCCTGCCCACGGCCCTACCCGCTCCGGGCTCCAAGTTCTGCATTTCACCTTTGAGGGTGCTGAGTGGACGTCAATGCGGCCGCCTTTGCGGCCTCGCCAAGGCTCGCGTACTGGCTGAGGAGAGACACTTGCTGGTCCAGGCGGGGCAGCCAGGCGCCAAGGCTCCGGGGTGGCCTCGGGGCTCCTCTGCCGGCGCAGACCTGGCTCCTGCACCTTACGGGGGTGGGCTGAACAGAGAAAGCCTAGGAGAGAGGGCTGCAGGGGCCGGCGAGCGAGCTGGGAGCCCCACCGAGGCAGCGGGGATCGCGGGGCCTCCAGCGACTTTTGAAAGGTGCTAGGGCGGCGGCTGGAGCGCGAGTGGACACCCAGGCCCCGACGTTCCACGGTCCAGCCACCAGCAGGGCCGGGAGCTAACCATTGGCATAGAAAACCACAACAAACCCAAACTGCTCCACAGGCCCCAGTGCCAGCTTGGGGGCCTGACTCACTTCTGGCCAATGCCAGGAGCTTCAGGGAACAGAGCTGGGGAGGTAGCAGCAGCAACACACATTCCCTTTATATACTATAGTTTTATTTCCAATTTACATGTGAGGCAACTGAGCTTCAGGAAGGTTAAGGGTCTAAACCAAGGTCACACGCCCAGTAAGTGTCACTGGCCCGAAGCTCTGAGTCCCAGGCAGCTCACACAGGGTGCCCACAAGCCAAGACCACTTCCTAGAACCTCAAGGTTTGGAAGGGATCTGAAAGGGAGGAAGTCATCCCAGGAAGGAATCACCCCAGTCCCCCCCCAACTACACACCCCACAAAGGAAAACATCCAAACTAAAACTGAGGAAACAGACATAGGTAAAGTGAAGTGCCCAAGGTCCCTGGGCTAGTAAGTGTCCTGGGTCTTCCAACTTCCAGCCCAGGGCTCTATCCACCAAACTACCATAAAGAAAAATCTTAACTTTGGCAGTTGTACCTAAGTATGTGTGTTCATGACCCCACTTGGCACATTCTACATCCACAGTGACAAATACAGAAAAGAAAAACTTTTGAGGTTAATTTACTATACTTTGAAGTTCTAGACTCTAAGTAGTCTGGTTGGTACTTGAATAGTCAAAGCAAAAAGGACTGCTTTAAACTACAGCAATGTAAATTAAAATAAAGCTGAACTTTCAGTCATTGAAAATCCAATAATAGTTCCTTAGAGGTCACTATTTCAGATGTTTTTGCTTAACTTTTTTCTTTGTTCCAAGAAAAGGGTCAGTTTCAGGGCAGATGGGGGAGAGGAGAAAGAAAGGAAATACTTTCCAAAATCTATGTGATATAAAGACAAAATGAGGTAATAAAACTTTCTTTCCTAAGGTTTGAAGTGCACAAAGATGTGCCCTTTCATACAAGGGGCTAAATGCCAAGGATTCTCTCTTAGCATCCTGAAGCTAGAAAATCAACTGGCTAATAGAAAGTGAAAAAAGAAAAGGAAGAAAAGAAAAGAAAATCACCTGTTTGTACTCCATGGGGAGGGGGGCAAATTTATTCTTTGGAGTTTAGAATCTTACCAAATTTCAGGACTGATATCTTTTGGAGCAGGGAATAAGGGCGGTTGGAAGGGATAATAACATGTTAGATTGATGTGGTAGCTTCTTGAGATCTCACCCCAATTTCACAGATATTATCTAGTTGTATCCTCACAACTCCCTGTGAAAAAGAAATATTATAATTATCCTGCACTGATGTAGGCAAGTAGACATAAAGATTAGGTAACTTTCCCACAATCAGTGCCAATGTCAGGAATAGAATTCAATTTTGATTCGTAGCCCAGTGTTCTTTTCACTATTCCACAAACTCCAACTATTAGACAGGATGACAAAACCTATGACTGCTTCTTCAATTGATTGTTTTTTTAACTTAATACTACCACAACAGAAGCATTGAAGAAAATTGTCATTCCAATTAATCAGTCAATAAAAATTTATCAGGTGCCTACTACGTTACGTGCCAGATACTGTGCCAAGTGCAGGGGATACAATTTTTTTTTAAAGTTTCTACCCACAAGGAGCTTACAAACAATAGAAGGAAACAACCCACAAAAAGAAATTGAAATGTTGGGGGAGTGGGGAAAGGTATTCCTAAAACTATATCTCCTGGGGCTTCCATTGATGAGTTTCTCATTAACAGTCAGCCAGTAATGAGTTGGAAGGAATGGGATTTACTAAAATGGCATAATTAGAATAGTAGCTACAAAGAATTCTCTCCACAAACCTTTGTTATATCTGTCAAGAAATATTCATGGTATCCATGGAAGAGTGGGCATAAAGTCAGAGATCAATTGTAGTGGGACATACATATAAGGAACACATGTGACTGAAAAAGTTCTCACCTTTGATACTTAATGACCACAATGTCCTTTCTCTCTTGGTGGAATCCTCACATTGCTCCCTATTGGGTGCAGCATCTCTGCTGCACAATTTGCTCAACTCCCAGAATCTGTCCATTTCTACAGCCCAATCCTCAGTTGCCAGATCAGGTTCTCCTCTGAATTCATTGTGGTTTCTCTTCTCTGCTGCCAGAAATTGTTTTTTAATGCTATTTCCTGCCTCAATTGATTGTCCCTCAGTGTCTAAATCTTACTGGAAATTATGGGTCCCTACTCCGAGCTTTGAATTCTCTCCAAATGAAACAGCTCTTAAACTGACCCTATTTCTATTTAAACACTTCTCATTTAGTAGATTTTTAAATTAAGAATAGCTAGTATTTATATAGTGCCTTAAAAATATCTCATTTGACCCTCAAAATGGTAGTAGGAAGGAAGTAGGTGCTATTATTATCCTCATTTTATGGATGAGCAAACAGAGGTTAAATGACTTGCCCAGAGTCCAGAGTAAATGTCCAAAGTAGAATTTGAATTCGTCTTCCTGATCCAAAGTTCAGTGCTCTATCCACTGTGTCATATAGCTGCCTCTTATTTTAAAACACTTTTTCTCAATACCTCTGAGACACATTCTCCCCTACACTACTTGGGTTAGAGAAGTAGAATAGACTCAAAACCTTGCTCAGTTCCTACATAGTATTAGTCTCACCAAGTTCTCAAATACAGCATGACTGTGAGGTGAATCTTTCTGATAGGCTGAGGTCACTCCCTACAGTCATTCCTTTCTCTCAGGGACATTGCTGCTATTACTATTGTTGTTCAGTTCTCTTCTACTCTTCTTGATCCCCATTGTAGGATCTTCTTGAGAAAGACACTGGTATGACTTTACCGTGTCCTTCTCTAGTGGATAAAGGCAAATAGAGATTATAAGACATGCCCAGAGCTAATATTATATATAATAATAATAAAATAGCTAATAAGTATTTGAGGTTTTTCTGACTCCACTGAACTACCTATCTGCTGTACTGACTAAAAGACCTGGCCTATATACCTACTCTTGGATTTCTGTGGCTCAAATTTCCATCCTTTGAAACTTCCAAAGCCAAAAATTCCACTCCCATCAAGTAGATTGGAAAAGAAAACAAAGAAGCTAAGGACCAAGACCCATTTCTCAGAAGACATAAGTCCTCAAAGGGGCACAGAGCCCTATGGTCTAACACTCTAATAGTATTTACTCTTTCTCCAATTGTCTTGAGAAGAGCAACTGAGTACAGTTAAAGGATGGCTGAAGCTGACACAGGTCTTTTTGAAAACACCAACGGTTCTAGTCTCATAGTCAATTGAGAAAGACTCCTTCCAATCATGTGCCATTAGCCAATTACAGCTGGTTATAGAATGTTTAGACATGCCCCACAATCTCTCCAAAATATTTCTCTTATATGTCTTCAGGATTATTCCAGAAACAAGTTCTCTACATGGACAGGTTATATCAGATGAGGAAGATGATGGCATCTGCACAGGCATCAGATCTCTCATTATAGAATGTTAGATGGCATTTCTTTAAAGGTTATAAAATACTGCACATAAATTATTTTGTTTAATTCTCATAATAATCCTAATATAGATACTATAAGAATTTTTCATATTCTCATTCTACAGATGAGGAAAATAAATTTCAGAGGTGGTTAGTGATTTTCCAGTGATCACAAAACCATAACTATGAAATCAGAGAAAAATATGTGATCTTTTTGTTTTTAACTTACAATTTCATACATTTTAGAATTCTGAACATTTTCAGGGTCATTGAATTGATGGACCACTAGAATAAAAAAAAAGCAGTCTGACATGGGAAGTTAAGGAATGAGAGTCCAAAGAGGTGTATGCCTGTCCTAAACCTTACCAGTTGTGTGATCTTGCACAAGTCAATTCTACTTGCTAGGTATTAGCTTCTTGATCTTTAAAATGAGAGGGCTGGACTAGATAGAATCCTTTCTCCTCTCTGGATCTTAGATTTTTTCATCTCTAAAAGATCATAAAAGAAAAAATAGACCATATTAATTATAAAAATATTTTTTTCACTTGACTCAAAACAATTTAGCCAAGATAAGAAGGAAAAAAAAATGTGAACTGGGGAAGATCTTTATATCTAACCTCTACTTATGTGATCTAGTCAAAGAGGTCTTTGCGCTTCAGGTTCCTCATTTGTAGAAGTAAGAGAAGTAGGAAGATCTCTGAGGTCCCTTCTAGCTCTAAATCTCTTTATAATAGCTGGAAAAAGTCTGATAACAAGATATATAGAGAATTAACAAAGATACATAAAATCATTATAATATACAAGTGGTAAAAGGATCCATCAGACAAATTTCAAAAGAAGAAATATATACTACGAATAACCATATGAAAGTGTTCTAAATCTCATGTACCAATTAAGACAACTGTAATGCTTGACTTCACACTGAGCAATTTGGCAAAGATGACAAAAGATGGTAACAGTCAATGTTATACGATATGTGGAAAGACAGGCATATTAATGTACTCATGGCAGAACTGTGAATTAATCCAATTAATCTGGGAAATGATTTGGAACTTATTTAAGAAAAAACACAACTATTCAGGACCTTTGATTCAGACATCCCATTGATGTGATATATATCCAAAGGAAGTCAAGTAGAAAAAGAAAAGTCCCATTTATACTAAAATAATAGTAGCACTTTCTGTAGTAGCAAAAAAAACAATTGTGATATATGAATATAGTAGAATATTATTATATTATAAATGTAACAAATATGAATAATTTAGAAAAATGGAAAGACTCATGAATGAAGGCAGAATAAACAGTCTAGGAAATAATATACAATAAATACAATACAAATTTTAATTTACATAATTAAAAGAACACTAAAATGAAACCAAATACTGGATAATTTTAATGACCAATTTTGATTATGAAGAAGAGATGAACAAATGCAATAACTTTCTTTGGAAAGGTGGAAATTATGGGTACAAAAAGTTGTATACATTGTCATACACCAATGGTTGGTTGGTTGGTTTTCCTTAGCTGTTTTCCTTTGATACTAAAGAAGGTTCACTGTGAGAATGAGGAGAAGAATGGGAAAGACAATATATATAAAAATGTGATGTAAAATCAATGTAACAAAAAATAAAGCAACATGATAAGATTGAACTAGATGACCTCAAAAGTGTCTACTTCACCCTGAGCCTCAGTTTCTCATCTATGAAATGAGACAGTTGATTTCTAATGTCCCTTCTGGTCACAACATGCTAAGATTCTGTGATTCTCTGTGAATTGACCTTCTCAGATGCCATATAGCAAACAGTAGTAGAACAGGGACTCTGATTTGATTTGATTTAATTTCCTAGGAAGCAAATTAAATCAGTAAATATTTATTGGACATCTGTTTTATATAAGGTACTGTACTTGGAACTATGTTCCATCTGGAATAGGGATTGGGGATGTTCTCTCAGGGCATATATCATTGACAGTGTCACTAATTTATCTCTTAGTGCCTGAGGGGAATAACCTGGAGGACAATGAGGAATAACTCTGAAAAACTTATAGGTGGGACATTGTTCCTTCCTTGGGGAAGGAATGCCCAATTTCATGTTAGGAAGACACCAGAGCTGGGATGAGACACTGGTCATCTTGCTTGAAGAGAAATTCAGTGAAAGTAGGCTCTTCATATTTAGGAAGGTAGAATAAGATGAATATAGTTGCTCATGTAGAGGCACATGGAAGTAGGTACTCTGTCTTCTGGGTGTGGCCACCACATACATCTAGTGGCAATCAAGCTTTAATAGAAACCTGATTTTTTTTTTAAGTCCTAAGATTAGGAACCTCCTACTCTGGCATTTTAGTAGAAAAGCAGAGACTCCACAATCTGGGACACATCATCTGAGAATTCTTCAACCAGGGGGTCATCAGGTACAAACCAGGATCAAACATCCAAGAGGAGGAGAATCAAGAAAAAGACTATAGATTCAGGTCTTTTATGTAGTTTAAAAAATGAGTTGGCAAAAACAAAACAAAACAAAAGTAAGTCATAAATAAAAGTCATAAAAGCCACAAAGGTTTTATACAGCTCTGAGAAATAGTATATTACACTGCAACCATTTATGGGGAAGCATTGAGGCATGAGAAGAATCAAGAACTATCTAATTAAGCTGGGGGTTGGGGGTAGAAGGGTAAGGGCACTGAATTGTTGTAGTTTAGAAAGAAACAATTCCAGGAATATAATATGCAGTAGGGACTACTGGCTAAGATGGTAGATGGGAAACATTGTCAAGGAGCCCAGTTCTTCTAGACACATCCCAGCAAATATCTAAAAAATACCAGATAGGAAAATGATAAAGAAAAATGAATAGAAACCCAAATGATCTCTTTCATCCATTTAGAACTGTATAAAGAGACAAACAGAAGCTGGTTGGGCCTTGGAAAAGGACCATGGCAGGGAAGCCAGCATAAATTTCAGCAAATGTACCTATGAGAATTGGGAGAGGATCATATCTGGGAAGTCAGAACATGTGTCTGAAGCTAGAAGACACAGTGAAGGAGGGCATTGTGAGGAGTTTGGGGGTGAGGGGAAGATTGCAAAATGGTACAATATCCAAAAACTACATAATCATGGTAAAGCCATATACTAGCCCTTTGCCACTCAGAACATTAGCAGAGGATACAGCCAGCTCTCATAAATCACTGCTCACTGCACAGGAAGACTAGTTTGACCTCTGCACTCTAGATAAATGAACACCACAGCAAGAGACAGGCTATGATAATTATAACTTTTATATTGTTTGATATTAGTTATAATGATAGGATCCAGAATGGAGTCACTTAGACTTAGTAGGTCCTTAGAGCATATAGGCAAAGGCAGACAATGTGTACTTTTCCACTGTTTTGACCTAAGTTAACCTTGTATCAGGCAGTTATGTTATTGTTGAATCTTTTCAGTCGTGTCCAACCCTTCATGACCTC
Source organism: Monodelphis domestica (assembly GCF_027887165.1). Taxonomy (NCBI): domain Eukaryota; kingdom Metazoa; phylum Chordata; class Mammalia; order Didelphimorphia; family Didelphidae; genus Monodelphis; species Monodelphis domestica. Next base: position 60,295,308 of record NC_077232.1, on the reverse strand, counting down.
ATTTGGGGTTTTCTTGGCAAAGCCCTGGAGTGGTTTGCCATTTCTTTCTCCAGATCATCTGACAGATGAGGAAAATTAAGCAAGAGGGTATCACAGCTTCTAGTTGGATAAAAATCCTGATTGGCTGCGGTGGTCTGGGTTAGAAGTTTTCTCTTCTGCCTTAGTTAACTTGGACTCTTTTTCAGTTCCAATTCTGATAAAGAAACCCCACCAGCACAAGTCTCACCCATGTCTAGTATTAATAAACACCTTGAGAACCTTTTTACAACAACTGGATCTGATTAGGAAAACTCTTTTATATGCCTAGCACTGATTACCCATTCTTAACCAAGCCCATTTTTATTGTATATAATTTTGTGACTTGAACCTTAGCTTTGAGCATATTCTTTTCCTACATGTTCTCCGTTTGCCCTCTCACTGGATGAATTTCTTACATCCATGGGAATATACTTCTGTCAGTCAATATTGCCATATAGTGTGTACATTTATGGTTTTTTGGTGTTTTTTTTTTGCTTGTTTACTGTACTATATAATAAAACAGCTCTTGTTTATATGAATTTCCCAAGTACTAATTTCCTATAAATTCTCAAATCCAGGTCTTTGCCTTAATCTGAGATGTAAGGCCATTTTAAGCACAGGGCCAGCTCAGCACTTGGTAACCTACCTACATAGGGAACTTGCAGGAAGCCTAAGACCACCAATATCCTACTGAAGCTTGTCATAGCCACAACTGGAAATGGAATCAAAAACCAGTGAAGAATTTTGCAAAGAGAAGAAGAAAAAGAATGGTTGAGTCCAGAACCTAACTAGGAGACTGAGAGAGAATCTACAGATTGAGGCCAAAGGTAGGAGCCTAGCATTGCCATTCTATCCAGAATGGCAGTGGAGAGCATTCAGAGTACTGAGGGGATTGGATCAAGTAGGGTCTATTTAGCCCACCAAAGAGTGCTGGAAGAGATGACACTGATAATGGCACAAAGTCCTAATCTAAGAACAGAGAATGGAAATGAGTAAACAGAAGAAAACATGAAAGATAATGAAGCAATTTTATGATAAAAGAAGCCAAAGATTTAAAAGAAGCCAGAAGAAGGGAATACATTCCACAATAAGTATAAAAAGAATCTGAGAAACAAAAATAGCTTGGTCACAAGAATTACAAGAAAGTTGGGGAGAAATTTAGCAAGACTTTTTTTTTTAATGAAATTAGAATTTCAAAAGGAAATCTGGATTAGAAAAACAGAAGATTAAAATAGCTTACAAGATGGAAAATCTTTTCTCAGTCATAGACACCTTGAAAAACAGAATAGAGTCTTTGGAACTTAATTATTCCACAAGTCAAGAAAATTTTGGACAAAGTCAAAAGATTAAAAAATAATAGAAAATGTAAAGTACCTATTTCCAAAAGTACCTGACCTGGAAAAGAGTTCAAAGAGAGATAATTTATAAATTATCAAATTCCTAGACTATCACTGACAAACAATAAACCTTGGTTACCATATTTCAGGAAATCATAAAAGAAAGCTACCCAAATTTGTTAATATAATAAGGAAGAATGAAAATAGAAAAAAAGAATTCTTCGACCACGTCTTGAAAATAACCTCAAACTTAAAGTGTGCAGGAATGGCTTTGCCAAAATCTATAAACTTGAAGTTATAATAAAAATACCATAAGAAGTATGACAATATAGATATAACACTCCCTCCTTCTATACTAGTATAGAAATGAATGTGGTTAAAATTTGGTGATGGCATGGATGATTTTAAAGAACTAAGCTAGAGCTGAAAGAAGAGGAATATGAGAATGATAACTCTAGGGTGAATATGGCCAGGGAGGAAATTTCATTAATTGAAGGTATTAATATTATTTTATTATTAATATAAGTTGGCCAGTATATTTGTTTGTTTGTTTGAGAGTAGATGTCCCTATCTCACCCAGCCTAAATTTGTAATGATTACTCACAGGCCAGATACTAACCTGGACTTGGTCTAGCCTAGTGAAGCACAGAACTCTGAAATAGAGTGATCTGCCATCCTCAGTTTACAGACATAACCTCAGCTGAATTTATATCTGGGAAGGTAGATACAAACCTTGATTGTCCAGTAGGCCCCTGGAGGAATTTCCTCACAGGGGAGGTAGAATACAAAATGAAAGAAACAAAGTTTACGTTCCAGAAAAGTAACCTAGTTGATCCTGACCCAGGCTTTGGGATATAACATAACACTAACAAGAGGCTTACATTTTTACTACTGCTGTCCTTCGAACTCAAAAAGGACCAAAATGACATCACTAGGGACAAGCTCTGTTGACTTTCACATAAAGTAGATTTAAGTAAGGCAGAATTGCACAAAGTTGTTAGCCTTACCCTCACAGAAATATCAATGTCCAGTGGCAAGATGAAAATAAAGACCCCTGGTGATGGCTCATGATGCAGGGGATGACCTTGGCTTCTTAGATGTCTAACCAAACTCGAAGTGCTCCACAGGGCCTGCTTTTAGCCAACTTCAAGGCTGCTGGAACAAATTATTCTCATCTGCCCATTCCACCAGGGTAAATCTTCATATCCTTAGAGTAGCCACTCTCCTCACTCACAGATGGGTTTGAGGCCTGTTAGTTACTCTCAATATGGTTTGGTCCATCTGCTGAGATAGTTTACTGGGGTGTGCTTCCACAAATGCAACAGCTTCTTAAGAGTTTATATGTAATATTTTACGGTTTATAAAACTCTTTCCCCACAATGATCTCCTGGTCTAGGTTGTGTCTGTCTTCATCTTCATTTTATAGATAAGGAAGCTGCAGCTATGAAATCTTGAATGACTTGCCTATAGTCACATGGATAGTCAGTCAGAGGCGGAATTTTATATCAAGGCCCTTTGGTTCCAACCCCAGGATTGGAAGCTTGCTGCATTTAAAAGCAACACAATCTCTTTAGGAAACTTAAGTATTCTGAAGTTCATGCTTAGGCCACAGGTACTGTCATCATGCTAACTGATGGAAGCAGAGCATTTCCCAGCATACAAGGACTGTTTGGTATAATTAATGATCCCAACAAGAAGCTTTGGGCCTTTAACCTGGACAGATCATTAACCATCAGGAAATGTTCAACCTCTGGGGCCCCTAATTGTTATTACAAACCAATAAATAGATGAACAACATGAAGAAAAATAAATGACCCTTTTATATGCTGAGCACCAAAAAGACCCAAGTCTCTCATGTCCGGGGCTAGAGATCTGTTTATAGTATAAATCTTCTCTCAGTTTTTATAAACCAATAGCAGTGACCAACAGGAGCACAATAGTTCAATCTTAATGTTCCATTAAATTTTAACCACAGCAGTCATGGCTGAGGAGGCATTTTCATTACAACCCACTATTTTCAAGACTTTATCATTGCCCTCAACCCAGGATTCATTTCTAGGGATGTAAATTTTTCAAACTGGCTTATTACTTGGAGGATATATATTTTTTTTAACTTAATCTGTTCTTGAGGTTATTTGAATGTGAAGGAAAAAAATACAGAGGGCTGAGTATTATGTGGAAAATCTTTAGTCACATGAGGTAGGAAAGAGAGGTAGCATTTTCAATAGCCAAAATACAAACTTTCTTTATTACTACTTATAATTTAGCCTGATGAAAGTATATAGAAATGCAATCTTCTTACATTAAAAAAAATCTAGTTTGGTGTATAAAAGAAAACATAGGACATCTTCACTTTTAAAAGCTCATGAAAGCTAGAATTCTAATCTGAAATTAATTTGTAACATTAATTCATCTAATTTACTTTATAACAACTAAATTCATGATATCTATGAGTTAATCTATGTCATAAACATTTTGAAATGGGAAGACACTTATGAGAAGGCCTCCAATCTAACCCTGCATCTTTGACTATCTCTATATAAAGTAATCCTTGTCAATTATAAGATAAATCTGAAACTTCCTTAATTTCATGTGGTAAATGTAATCTGTGCTAGGTGGCACAGTAGATATAGTGCCAGGCCAGCAGTCAGGAAGACTCATCTTGTTGAGTTCAACTTGGCCTCATATAATTAATAGCTTGTGATCCTAGGCAAGTCACTTAATCCTGTTTGCCTCAGTTTCTTAATCTGTAAAATAAACTGGAGAAGGAAATGGCAAGCCACTCCAATATCTTTGCTAAGAAAATACCCAGTGGGGCCAAGGAGAGTCAGACAAAACTAAAATGTCTGAAAAAACCAACAAGATCCAATCTTCCTTAGGTTTCCTTAGCCAAGAAAACCCTAAATAGGGTCAGGAAGAATTTGGACGGAAGTGAACAACAACAGATAACCTTATTTTGTTTCCTCTTCTTTAACAAAATACATTGTGTTCATGGAAATTCTATTTGAGAATCGAGGTATTACTAAGATTGACTAAAATAAGTAGTGTTGCCATTTAAAATATACAATGCTAGGGGGCAACTGGGTAGATGAGTAGGTTGAGAGCCAGGCCTACTAGAGATAGGAGGTCCTGGGTTCAAATTTGACCTCAGACACTTTCTGGCTGTGTGACCTTGGGCAAGTCACTTAACCCCCATTGCCTCACCCTTACCACTCTTCTGCCTTGGAACCAATACACAGTATTGACTCGGAGATGGAAGGTAAGGGTTTTTTAAAAATAAAACAAAATATACAGTGCTAATAAGTTAAATTGAGCAGATAATATAATGCTAACAAAAGTTCTATAGTTTTTTTATCTTAAAATCTTCATTATTTGCTAATATATAGAGGTTAGTCTAATCCCATGAGGGAACATCTGATGATCTAGACGAAGGCTATGTCATGAGGCCCTATTCTATTTTCTATTAAATATTTCTATTAGAATTCTTTAAGATCAATACATTTTTATCAATAACTTAGACGAAAACATAGACAGTAGTCTTTATCACATCTGTTGGTGTCATAAAGCCAAAAGGGACAGCTGGCTATATCATAATGATCCACAAATATATGGACAAGTTGGAACTATAGTATTAGTAAAATTAAGAAAGCAAAGCAGTTGGACTGTGAGATCAGGGAGGCAGCAACTATTGCTCTCTAAGGAAGATCATTAGAGAGATGACAAGTAACATTTAGAAAAGGAAATGGTGATAACAATTAAGTCAGAATATCTTTATCAAGAACAACTCATGACAGACTGATCTATGTTCCTTTTTTGACAAGATCATGGATCACAAATATACTGTAGATAAAGCCTGAATAGATTTTGCTAAGCATTTGATAAAAGTTCTTATGCTATTCTTGTGTAAATGATGGAGAGATATAGGCTATACAATAGTACAATCAGGATTCAGAACAGGTTGAATGGACAGAACCAAAGAGTTGTTATTAATGATTCCATGTCAACTGGGCTCCAGGGCAGTGCCCCAGGAATATGTGTTTGGCTCTGTGGTTTAACATAGTCATCAATGGCATAAATCAATAAAAATATAAACTGCAGGTTATCAGATTTGCAGATGGCAAAGCTGGGAGGGGAAGCTAACATAATGGATGATAGAGTAAGGATTCAAAGACAATTTGAAAGGTTTGAACACTGACCCAAATCCAATAAAATTAAATATAGAGATAAATATAAAATCATACACTGGGATTTTAAAAAATTGATTTCACAAATACAAGATGGGGAGGTGTGGCTGAACACCATGGGGGAAAAATAGGGATTTAGTGGACTGAAGTCAAGCCAAGTTGACAAACATTTATTAAACACCTACTGAAAGACAAGGTAAAGAAAGGCAAAAAGCAGACCAAACAAAATGTATACAGTAAAAAATAGAGATAATTAACAGAGGAAAGGCACTGGAATAAAAAGGAATCAGGAAAGGCTTCTTGTAAAAGTGCTATTTTATCTGGGACTTGAAGGAAGCTAGGGAAGCCAAGAGGCAGAGATAAAAAGGGAATTAATTCCAGGCATAAGGAACATCAATGAAAATGTAGTTGAAAGATGAAGTGTGGTATGTTCTAGGACCAGAGAGGAGGCCAGTGTCAGTGACTCATATTGGAACTTCTCCATACCTTGGTGGATAGTTTCAATGGATTATGTGTCCAAAAACTTCATGTATTTTTTAGCACCATGGTGAGCAGGGGCAACTGTGAACGTCTCTACATTTAGGCTTGGAATTTAGAGGACAGATAAAGTATTTCCAGGCCATTAATCAAAATCTTTTGAACTTGCTATAATGTGCCATATATTGCTGGCTAGAGCACAGGGTGGGCTCCAAACCACAAGAATGTGGCAGAAGGAATTTTAATACTGTTGTCTTTTTCCTTCACATTAGGATACAGCATTTTTGTTTCCTTATAACAAGTATCTTTAAAATATATTTAAATATACATATATTTAAATTTTAGTGAGACTGTCTGAGAATATACATTACCTTATGTTGCCTGATATCCCAGTCCTCAAACACTTTTTCTCTGCCACAAAATGGCAGAGATGGCCCCAGGATTCAGATATATTCTATTCTTCTCTTCTCTTGCTCTATACTAGTATGTATTATATAAGAAGTAGTAGGATCTTAGGATTTATAGTCAGAAAGAGTTTTAAAGATCTTCCAGTCTAATTTCTCCATTTTTCAGGTCTGGAGTTGTTAAGAGACTTGCACAAGATCACATAGCTAATGTGTCAGAATTTGTACCTATAACTCTGACTTCAAATATAGTATTTTTTCTACTCTGTCACTTTTTCATAAGCCCTAACCCTCATTATGCCCTTCATCATAGTATAGTATATAGGAAATGAGCCTTAGGGCAAACTCCAAAGTACAAGGACCCCTCTGACATTCACATTCACCAGAACTTATTTCTACCTCATATCACAATATGCACTTTCCCAACTATTGCCTTTCCCTCCATTTTCTATGCACTCAGAAGAGTTTCTCATCTCCCAGTTTCTCATATCATCATAAAAACCAGCTCCCTGCTCACTTCCAAGTGCCCCTAAATACCACCCCATTGCCACAATTATTTTTCCCTTTCCAGTCAGTGTTGGGGGTATGGGTGAGGTGGGTCTAACTCCCCCTCTTGGCCCTAGAGCACCCCCTATATTTTGACAAGACATAACAACAATAACAATGATAGTAACAATCATAATCATGTTTAAAACAAAAATTTATTATTAAGGGCCTACTAAGTGCAAAACACTAAGCTGAGCACTTTTCAAATATTATTTCATTTGCTAGCACTTTTGTAAAACTTCAAGGTTTGCAAAGTACTCTATATTATCTCATTTAATCCTTTTTAAAAGGGATAACATGTCTTATAATTGATACTAGATAGAGGTTGAAAGGCAGAAGAGTGGTAAAGGCTAGGCAATTGAGGTGAAGTGACTTGCCCCAGGTGATCCAGCTAGGAAGTGTATGAGGCCTCTTATTTGATTCTTGCAACAGCCCTGGGAGGTGGATACTATTATTATTATTCTATTTTACAGATGAGAAAACAGGCTGAAAGACATTCTTGACTTGTTCTGTGTAACCCACTTAGTTAAGTGCCTAAGGCATGATTCCATCATAGGACTTCTGTAGTGAAGGTCTGTCCTTCTATCCACTTTGTTCTCTAAGAATGAAGCTCTAGAATCTCTCTACCCAAACAATGTACAAAAGGTGTATTAGTATATCCATCATTAATACCATTGCTTAAGTGTGTGTGTGTGTGTGTGTGTTTTAAATAAACCCTTACTTTCTCTTCTGTTGACACCTCTAAGACAGAAGGGCAAAGGCTAGGCAAATGAGATTAAGTGACTTGCCCAAGGTTGCACAGTTAGAAATGTCTGAGGCTAGAAGTGAACTTATCTCCAGGCCTGGCATTCTATCCACTGAGTCACCTAACAGGCTTTGAAGTGCATTCTAAGGATAGTGTTCCCCTTTGCTTGAGGGATTCTACCAATTTAACATTATTTCAAAGTACACTGCAAGAAATATTCAATAGATAAGGCCTGCAATAGTTGGCAAGTTTGAATCTAGTCTAAAAGTATTGACCTTGACACTAGATACTTAATTTGAAATTTCCTTTTTTTTGATTCAAGTTTTATTTTTTATTATGCCCTCAAGGAAAATGGTATAACCAAAATGGTAAACCAATTTAGCAAAGTAATCTAATCCAAGCAAGTTATCTTGTTTCATAGTTACTAGGTAATATAATGCTGCAATATATGTAAAGAAACTGTTTCCTCTACCATCATCACTAAAAACATATTGAATGCCCATATGGTAATAGACACAAAGTCTTCAATACTTCAAGTAGTCATGATTGTCCCTCTATTTATACTGATCATCACCACCCCCCCCCCCAACACACACACACACACACACACACACACACACAGACACACACACACACACACTTCATGCCTTAATACATGATCTTGATTAATTTTTCTAGTAAAAAAAAAAATTCCCAGAAGCTTACCTTGTGGTGAAAAGTCTTACTGGGTTAGCTACTTACTTAGTTAACTTTACTTATGTAGGCTAGTTCTCAAATGACTAATATATAATTCTTTGCTCAGTCTGTGTGCTAAGCCTTTCTAGCTTGATAGGATTGGCCAAGAGTTTGCAATCCATTGGCACAGTCTACAAGAATATAGGATTATTTATCCTTTCTGCTACCATTCAAAAATGTTCAAAAAACAGCAAGTGCTTACTTTATATAAGGTGAACAGCCAAGTGGGAGATCAGCATAGTGTCAAGCACTTAAAAACTTTGGATTGGGAGTCAGAAGGCCTGGGTCTGAATCCTAGTTCTGCCATATGCCAGGGCAGCTAGGTAGCACAGTGAATAGGGAGCCAACTCTGATGTCAGGAAGACTCATCTTTCTGGGTTCAAATCTGACCTCAGACATTGAGCTGTGTGCATTAGGGTAAGTCACTTCAACCTTTTTGCCATAATGAGGAAATCACTAAAATGAACTGGAGAAAGAAATGGCAAATCACTCCAGTATCTTTGCCATTAAATCTCCAATTGAGATTACAAAGATCAAAAGATAACTGAACAAGACATTTGCCATTTACTAGTATAGATCTTAGGCAACTTATTTTCCTTTTCCAGGTTTTGGGTTTTTTCATTTGTAAAATAAGAGATTAGAATGAAATGACTCCTAAAAGCCTTTTCAAGTGGATAGAGCACTGGACCTGAGTTCAAATCTACCCTTGGGCACTTGCCAGATATGCACCTCTGGACAAGTCACCTAACTGCTGCCCACCTCAGTTTCCTCATCTATAAAAGGAGGATAAAAATAGTGCCATCTCTCAGAATTGTGAGGATAAAATGAGACATTCGTAATACATTTTGGATACCCTAAAGAAGTTATAAAAGCTACCTATTATTATCATTTTATTATTATTAAGACACTTGATAATGAAATGTTTAGTGAGAAAAAAAGGGGGGGAATATCAAATGACATAAATCTGTCCTTGGTGAGTTTTTGTTCATTTTTCTTCTTTTTAGGTTCATTTGTTTCTGGAGTTTGTGATTTAAGTCATGGTTAATAACAAAAAAACTACTGAGGTCATACAGCTATTTAGAATCAGAACTGGGACTAAATATTATTTCTCTGTTCCAGTCAACTAGAGACTTTATCAAAGAAATAACATTTCTTTGGTAAACTGATATGGGGCATTGAGACTGGATGAAGACTGATTATTTTCCCAAATTAATATAACAAATGTTCAATAAATGTTTAATGATGATGATAAAGCTGTATAATTACATCTAAGTTAAAGATAATGCTAGCAAGGTAATATTTAAATTTGCTGGAATAATGTTTGTACATAGCATTGACTCTGCAAGTAGAAGTCTTTCACCAGGTAACATCTAACTGCCAGTCTCAAATTTTTCCACATCTGACACTGGAGAGAAGATATTTCTCTTCTAAAGCTGTGCTTCTCATCTCCCACCTTTTACCCATTAAGCAGCTTTTTTCCTTTTTAAAGATAATCTGTTCATCTTTTCTGAAATCCAGTCATTTTCTTTCCAGCCTAACTTCCTCTGAAGCAATAAGATCTTTTCAAGGAAATCTGTTTTTAAAAAGTCTATGATTGGCTTTTATTTTTATGTTAAAAACTGTGCTTAAAATTAATTTACTTTTTAAAAAAGTGCCTAGCACACACTGTTGCAGCTGTTTCACAAATACTTCTTGAAGTGAATTGGTGAAAAGGTGAAACAAGAATGTATTCACTTTTTGAGAGGATGTGGGGAGGTTAGAAACTCCCCAAAGAGAGCAATTAGAATGATTAAAAGACTAAAGCTATGTGAGCATTTCATCCTCCACACAGCTGCCAAAGGGATTTTTCTAAAATGCAGTACTGAATAAATTGCTCTGTTAATCAATAAATGCAAGTGTCTCCATCTCATCTCTGGCATCAAGTTTAAACTCCTTTGTTTGGCACTTAAAGCCCTTCTAAACCTGCCCCCAACCTCCCTTTCTGTTGCCAGAAACAAAGAAATGTTATTTCTTTGAATAAAGTCTCTTATTCCCCTTATGCACTATAGTGTCTAGCCAGACTGATCATTTCACCTATGAAGGTCTATTCCATCCAAGCCTAGAGTGTACTCCCTCCCCACCTTTGTTTCTTAGAATTCCATAGAATTCTTCTTGAGGGCTAGACACTATAGTAGTATTTGTATTGTTTATCTATTTTTATATTCTGGTACATTTCTTGGCCAATAGTCACCTTGTTAATAAATGCTTGTTGATTAACTCAATGATCTTTGATTTAGAGAAAAATCAGAAGTGACTGAATAATAAGTTTGAAGCACATGTAAGTTTATACAAAGTCAACCCTAAAACCACTGTTTAAAAAAAAAGGCTCCAGAGAAACTTTTGACACTGTACAACATAAAAAGAGACTATTTTCTTGCACTGATAATAGATCACAAATGGAACATATTCAGAAGTTTCTCCCTAGCATGTTATTTTTACTCATGTGAACAAGGCTTAGAAATGATGAGGTTTATTAGACATGAGAAGTATTTGGTTGATGGTCCCTTTGAAAAAGTTCACCAAAGGGAGGCTGTGGACATTTCTAAGCCATTCAGAAATCACTAAGAATGCTTTAGCTGTACAATTGCCTAAATTAATTCAATCTTTCAACACATTAAAAATCTACTACATACAAAATATTGTGCTGACCTTGGGGCACATCCTTGTTCAGTAGAGTGTGATCCCATTTGGGGTTTTCTTGGCAAAGATACTGGAGTGGTTTGCCCTTTCATTTTCCTGCTCATTTTACAGAAGAAACTGAGGTGAACAGAGTTTAGTGACTTGCTCACAGTAGCACAGCTAAGTCTCAGGTAAGATTCACACCTGGGAAAATGAGTCTTCTTTGCTTCCGGTACAGTTTTCTACCCACTGCACCACCTAGCTGCCATTAGGTTTGTACCTAATTGTGTCCATGTTGTGAGCTTCTGAAAGGCAGCAGCGGTACCCTTTCTCTGAAACCCCAGTGTTTAGCACGGTGCTAGGCACACTGTCAACGCTTAATAAATGCTTGCACCTTCTGCAGAAAATCTTTCAGGTTTCCTCTTAATTCTAACGCCTCCCCTCGGTCACCTCCAATCTTCTAACATTTTCCAATTTTTTGCTTGTTTGTATCTAATGGTGTGCATGTTGTGAACTACTCCTAGGCATGCGGCTGTTCTTAGCCTTTCCCTGAATCCTCAGCACTTGGCGCAGTGCCTGGCACATAGTGGGCGCTTAATAAGAACTAAATTACAGACTGCTAGATGACTTGATTGGACTGGACCTGATGGGGGGCCCAACCAGAACCAGACAGGACTGGGGCCCCGGGCCGACGGGAGAAATGCCCAGACTCGACCCGCAGATTTAGAGAGAAGCCGCCGGCCCGGGAAGGAGGAAGAAGGGGGGCGCGGCCGCAGGGCTCAAGGAAAGGAGAGAGCGGTCCATTCTCGAAACGGCAGGAATCCCTTCCGTTTGGGGCCGAGCCGCAGCCGGGATTCCCTGCCGCAGACAGTTTAGCCTGGTCCAGGTCCCGGCCCCTCCCGGGGCCGGACGCGCTGAAGTCTCGCGAGAACGCCTGCCGCCATTTTTCCATTGATCGCTGTCGTCCGGGGGAGGGGCCGGGCGGCGGCGGCGGCGGCGGCAGCGACGACGACGACGACGACGACAAGGGTGACGACTACGACGAGGGTGACGGTGACGGTGGGGCTTCCTTGGGTCGGTGTCTGCGTGCTGCCGTCCGAGGCTCGGGCCGAGGCCTCCGCGAGTGGCCAGGGTCGGGGCGGCGGGAGAATGCCTGGTTCGGCCGCCCTCTCCTGAGGCCCAGAACCGCCGTCCCTCGCGTCGGATCGCGCCGCCTGAGGGCCGAGTCTGAGCCATGGTCCCGGGCGAGGAGAACCAGCTCGTCCCAAAGGAGGTGAGTGGGAGCGGGAGCCAAGGGGCCTGGCTAGGCCCGCGCTGCGGCCTCCGGCAGCGGGCCCGGCCTAGCCACGGGCCCCGCGTGGGAGACGGCTGCGGCCGGGCCCGGGGGTGGGGGGGGTGGGGTGGGGGATAAGCCTTGCTTCTTGGAGACGCCTGAAAATTAAATAAATGAGCCTAGGGAGGGGACGGGACCCACTCTTCCCGAGCATACTAAAAGGACCCGGGCTGGGGCCGCCGGCCTCGATGCAAGGGTACCCGGCCGGGGCACAAACTCCCCTGTTTCCCTCTGGAGAGCGAATGATAAGAGAAACCTCCAGCTCCCGGGGAGGATGGGAGGGAAGCCGCAGCGCAAGCTGGCCTGAGCCGTCCATCTGGCGCCGTCTTCCTAGCATCCATAGAGCCCCCGAGACAACGTCTGTACAGCGCGCCGCCGACCTGCCAGGGCGACGATAATGCTTGCTCTTGTGTCTGTAGGCACAGGCTGGGGGTTATTTTTAACTGTCCGACCCCCAGACTTCAAGAATAGAGGATTTGGTTTTGGTTTTGTTGACGAGTTTCCTGGCTCTCTTAAGTGGAGTGAACAGTTCAGGTTGTCAACATTTGAAACTAGCTAGTTAAGGAAAAAACATTTTTATTATCCCTGTTTTCAATTTACGAAGTAAAACTTAGAGGCATTTTTATGTGATGTCAATTGATTTAACATAAAAATAAAAGCCAATCATAGACTTTATACATATCTCAATATATCTGTATTTGCGTATATATCTGTAGATTTCTCTGTATATATCTGTAGATTTATAGGGAGCTAGATCTATAATATCCAAATTTTTGTAGATAGAGAATTCTATTGAATAACGAAATAAACATACAACTAAGGTCTTTCTACAAAGCACCATTATACTAAGATAGATAAAAATAGAGAGATGATGGATTGAGAGGGGATAGAGTAGGTAGCTAGGAGGTAAATAGATAACTCTGTTGAATGACTGAATAAAGCATACATTAAGCTCCTACTCTCTGCAAAGCACCCTAACTAAGCATTGGGGATACAAATAGAGAAAGAAGCAAGTCCTTGCTCTCAAGGAGCTTACAATTTTAATGGGGGAAGAAAATACATGGAAGACTTTAGGAGCAAGTTCCTTTTTTTTTTTTTAAAGACAAATGGGCAGAAACAGACTTCCAATTTTTTAGTAATGAAAATTCCTATTGATGACTTAAATGTTGTATTAGCTTTATTGTATAAGGTGGTAGATGCCTGCCTTTTGTGAAGACATTTATTAAGCCTTGTTATATAGTCATATGGCTGTAGGGATACAGAGAAAAATGGACATTCTTTGTCTAGTGATCTTAGAGTTGGATTTTTAGTGATTGGTAAGGTTAATTTTCTTTATAACATTCCCACACCTCCATTTTTTTTTGAGGGGGGATGCTAATCTGAGAAAACATGGATATGCTCTCCAATTATTAAATTTAAGAAGCAAAAGTTCAAACTAAAGTGGATTTAATAATCTGATTTACTTCTACTTTACCCCTACTCTACAAAGTAGAGATTTCCCTGTACCACAGTGCTTCTTTTACCTTTGGAAAGTTTTTAAAGAAGAGGTCCTCTATCAGTGCCATTGATCCCCTTCCCTTTGGGTCTTCTCTGCACAATTTTCCCCCAATTTAAACTCTAATTTTTGTGGTTACCATGTATTACATATACACAGTTCTCCCAAACTTGCTAGCTTTTTTCCTCTGGCTTTTACTGCTGAATGAAAGATTCAAGTTGTCTCAGTGGTTACCTTTACTTTCTGATCTTCTAAAACCTCAATCTAACTTCCATACCTTGTTCTTTCTTGGAATTAACGATTAAATGGCATATATCCATTGACTTTTTCTCATTCCTCAAACCTAGTTGAGGTCTCTTTAGGCTGCTCATTCTTCCACTTCCCTGCACCCTTGCCTACTATAATTTTTGTGTTGCTTTCTTAGCCTGCTTTTTTATTTGCCTCTCCTTCAGTGACTGGTCTTCCAAAAATGCTCTGTTCTACCCTAAGTCTCCTTTCTCTAATTTCAACTCTTACCTCTATAAAGAACTTCAAATCAAGGCAGCTAGATGACACTATGGATAGAGTACTGGGCCTGGGGTCAGTAAGATCTGAGTTCAAATGTGGTCACAGACACCGTAACCCTGGACAAATCGCTTAACTAACCTCTGCCTTCATCTGTAAAATGGGGGTCATGGCAGTGTCTATTACCCAGGGTTGTGAGAATCAGATGAGACAATAATTGTAAAATACATAGTAATTGAGCTATATGCATATTAGTTATTATTTTAGTCAGTAATAATCTAATCAACCTCTCTAGTCCCCCACCACCTCTAAGTTTCAGTCCCATGCTTCCAATTGTCTGCTAAATATTTTCACTTGTATGTCCCATTATCTCAGACTCAGCATATCTACAGTTGAATTTCTCATTTCCCCTTCAAAAATGAGAGATCCTCTTAGCTTCAGGATTTCAGTTAGCCTCCAAAACTTTTGTTCATATTCTTCCCTAATATCTAGCACCATCACCATTGCAGATCAGCTCCTATTTCTTAACTGTTTTTTTTTCCCTCTGGTCTTACTCTATTCCCTTTGACACTTCATTCCTTCATCAGGTTAATCTGCATAAAGTAGATATTCTCTTGTTGAAAATCTGTCTTGTACATTAACTAGAGTAAACGCCAAAATTTATTCAAGACCCTCTGTAGTCTGATTTAGGACTTAACCTATATTTATTTTTATCTCCCTTGCCCAAAACCTTATTCAAGCCAAACTGGTTTCCTCATTATCTTTCCATCCAGTTTTGTACTGTTTAACCTCTAGGCTTTTGTTCTTGCTTCTGCTCTCCCCTATCCCAACCCCCTTTTCCCTAACCATATTCTTTCAAGGTTAGGTTTAAATACCCCATTGTCCATTAAGCTTCCCTTTCTTAGAACTCTTATAACACTGTACAATTAATTTGATAACTAATTATGTACTATTTTGTAGCATCTCTTATGCTGTTGTCTTGAGCTGTTGGAATTTCACCTTTCTTAACTTTTTATGTGTGTCTTACCTTTCTGAACAATAATGGAGAAAATTTGTCTTTTGTAACTTTCATAGGCCTAGCCTAACTCTTTGCACTCTATAATAATTGCTCTTAATGAGTATTCATTGATTCTTTTCCTTATATTCTTCTATTTGAGAAATTGCACCTCCCTTTTTTTTGAGAGGGCTGTCACCATGGAATAATGTGTATACTGTGAAGGTTGTATATTTAATATATTGGTTTGGTTTGCTGAACCAGTTTTTGTCTATTGTTCAATGACTGGCTCATTGGGTGCTTTATGGAAGAACATATTCAGAAAAGAAGGTCATATAAAAACAAAAGTAGGGGTCAGCTAGGTAGCTTAGAGGATTGAGAGCTGGACCTAGAGATGGGAGGTCCTAGTTTCAAATTTGGCCTCAGACATTTCCTAGCCGTGTGACTCTTGAGCAAGTCACTTAACCCCCATTGCCTAGCCTTTACTGCTCTTTTGCCTTACAACCAATACACAGTATTGATTCTAAGATGAAGGTGAGGGTTTAAAAAAAATAAAAACAAAAGTAAAACGTGAGAATTTAAGTATATACATACATACATACATACATATGTGTCCCCCTTCCTAATTCTTTGTGTTTGATATCTGTGGTTTGGTAATAGATTCTTTTCAGTCTTAAAAATATGGATGATTTTGAACTTTCTCCTCCTTTGCAAGAAATGTGTATTATAGTTAATATTTATTAAATGTCTCACTATGTAACTATCACTTTACTATGCTCTATCAAATTTGACATAAGTAAGTAGTTCATATTCTCAAAGGTCTTGATCTAACGGAGGATACAGATTATATACAAGGTGTCCGAAAAGTTTCATATTAAGCCCTTGAACCATAAAACTTCACTAAGTCTTCTTTTTGGACATTATATATATATATATATATATATATATATATATATAATAAGCATACATATGGAAACATTTTGAAGACACTTATAACAATGAGTCCAAAAATGTTGAGGTAATGAAAACTTAAAAGAGTTATAATGATACAGAAGAGGAAATAAAATCTTTCTGGAATAGATATGCAAACTCATTTTGGCTCATCTTTTCTCCTTTATTTCATGCAAAAACAAAGCAAAAAACAAAACATTGCTTTCATCATGAGCTCATACCCCCTAAGAATATCCTAAGAGAATATATCCATTTTATTATTTTTTTTCACCTCCATCATTATTTCATAAGGATCCCATCATTCCTAGCGGGGGACCAATGTAGAATTTCAGTGCCAGTTCCCTTAATTAAATTTCTTAAGGGTTTGTGAGTGATCTGCCATTCCTCAGGTTTGTGTGTGTTTTTAAGTTCATTATCTCTTCTCTCAAGTAATGGTTTCTGATTTTTGCCAGCTGAGAGGATACCAAAGAAAAATCACTGCATGACTATGACTAAGGAAGATGGAATGTTCTGCTTATTTTTAGGATGTGGTAATTTACTTATTCCTTGGAGAGGTAATGTGATGAATGTAGCATTTAGAGTAAAAAGACCTGGATTCCATTCCTTACCTTGGTCAAGTCACTTAAGCTCTCTAAGCTTTAGTTACGTTATTTGTAAAATAAAAATAACGTAGGATCTACCTCACTGGACTGTTCCTAAGGAAGTTTTTTGTAGGCTTTAAAGTTCAATATACCTGTGAACTATATATAAGAGTTCATGCTTTTAAATTTTTACCCACGTGTTTCCTTTTCTGTTATTTTGCTTCATTTTTGTGGTGGTTTGAGGTTTTCACATTATCTTGCAACAACAATTTAGTAATTTTAAACTATACTGCCTGGTACTTACTGTTTCACATGTGTATGGCTTGTAAAATTTTTGAGAACAGCAATTAGTTCTTTTATGTTTGATTTCCCAATGCCACTAACAGACTGCTAGGTACAAAACAGGTGTTTAGTGAATTTGTTTTAGTCTCTAAATTTACTGCCTATGTTAGCAGGTTAAGAAGTTAAATGGCCAGAGAGATTCTTTTTATATAGTTCTTTGATCAATTTTAAGAATTATCTCGTTTCTATCACTTAATTTTTCAATAGGTTTTTAAGGGAGTGAACCTACAAATTGAATTGAAAGAAATTGTACATCAGTATTTAGCTTTTTCTTATATGTGTAGTTTCTGACTTTTTTTTCCCCATGATTTGGTAATGTAACCTCTTTGTGGTCTGTTAAATTAATCTATACTTCCACTTCCCTGGTTCCCAAGTACATTGTGAAATTTACTCATATGTATTCATGCATATATTCCCAGGATTTATTTTTTCACAATAACTTGTTAGTGAAGTATAAAATCTATTTTAATGTTGCCAAACTCCAGCGTGGTGTTGTACTTTGAACTCCTTGAGATGAATGTTATATAATTTTTAAAAAGTAAAATTTTAGTATTGATTGTGCTTTCCATTTACTACTATAATTATAGTATTTTTATATTATTATTATATATGATGTGATGTTTGAAAAATCTTCCTTCAGAAATATTCTTTTTTTTTTTAATTCCCAGTATTTATGCTCCAATTTATTTCCCACCCTTGGATGACATTACAAGCCTCTTAGCACTATCAATTTTTTAAAATTAAATTAATTTATTTTAAAATATTTTTCCAAGGTTACACTTAAGGGATATTCCTAAACAACTACTAAATTTGACAAGGCTAGTATAGATTTTGCTTTTATTTTAAACAATCCTTGTCTTTAAATTAAATAGGACTATTTTCTATATGACTAATGCTATTATCAGGTCTTCCTGACTCCCAGGCTTTATATACTGAATCATTTAGCTTTCCCAAAGTCTTTGTATCCTTAACACTTAATATAGTGCCTGGCACATATTAAGCACTTAGTAAATACTTTTTTTTAAATGCATTCTTTTGTTTGTCAAATCCTAAGGGAAAAAATAATTAGATGCTTTGCTCTTGAAAGCTAAAATAGTGGAGAATAAGGTCTGGCATATTTGGAAAGACTTTGAGTATGGGCCTGGTGATGAACTATATGTGAAAACACTCAAAGATTACCTGTTAAGGCCAAGAGAAGTTGCAGTCCGTGAATTGACAGTGAGGTGACATAGTGTATAGAGCACTGGGCCTGGAGTAAAGAATTTAGCCTTAAATACATATTAGCTTTGTCACTCTGGGTTACTTAACCTCCATTTGCCTCAATTTCCTCATCTACAAAGTCTTTGGCATGTATTTAGCGCTATATAAATGTTAGCTGTCATCATCATTATTATTATTATTAGTTGGCATTATCCACATTAATGAAATCCTAAATCTTTGAAGTATCATTAAATAAAATTGTGAAATGTATAAATATTTTTGTTTTAAAATATCATAATTGAAAAGTAGACAATAGAATATGTAATATTTATTTTTGAGACTAGATTTCCTTCTAGCGCTAGTGGAAATGCCAAGTGCCACACAGGCCCATACTCATGCTGATCAGGACAGAAACTTTAACTCTTCTCAGTTTTTCCACTCACAGCCAATATACCCCTTCCTAGGCAGCCTGGTAGCCCTCCAATCTTGGCAGCTCATCATGTTAGTGCTGGATTTGCTGCAGACACCCAACTGACTTTAGCTCTACCATGGCTCTGAAGCTGCAAACTCAAGCAGTTCCATCAGCCTCTGCTTCCACCACTATATTAGTCATAGAATCTGTAAAAGGAGATCATTTGACAGCCACAGGTTAAACAGTCTTCATAGTATAGTTTGTTGCTATGAACATTTCTCCTTCAGTCTTTGATATTTGTTTAGTAAAACGTTCAGTACTATTTTGAAATAAATGTGACTTTACAGTAAAGAACAATACAAGTCAGGACAGTTAAGTGACATACAGAAAAAGGTTTTGAAATTTTAGAAGTTTGGGTGTCTATTTCTATTAGGTAAACTTGTGATAGTATTTTAGGTCTGAAGTTGACAAGCAAGTTGCAGCTGTGACAATGGTAGGGGGTAGATTATGCACTTTATTGTTTATGTGGATACTTAATGGCACAAAAAAAATTAGAGCTTTGTAGTTTGCTCATTAAATACCTTTCTTGACCCAAGTGAAATTTCTCTAATCTTTGTGCAACAATATTTCCCAAATTAGCTTTGGGAAATCAAGACATTGCTCAGTAAGTATTCTCATTCTCTAGATTAAAACATTAGCTCTTGAACATAAGTAGTGTATTCTCTTTTTTTCTCCTTTCCTTCCCTTCCTTTCCCCAGATACTGTATTATTATAATTCTGCAAGTCAGATTTACCAGCTTTTTTTCTTATCTTCAGAGCATCTTTATAGCTTTTTACCAAGACTGCCCAGGGGTTAAATATTTTTTGTTTTTATTTTTCTTTACTCTTAGTCAGACCTATTATTTGCTATTTCTAATTTTGGGTGTGTGGTGTGCCAACCCCTTTGATAGGAAGGAATACCCTTCTTCTGCCAGTTTGACAGGCTTCCTATTATCCTTCATTGAAACATCTCTCAATTCATCCCTCCTTTAAGCCTTCCTCAGTAAACTGAAAAAAAAGCAAAGTAATCATTTGTGTTCTCTTTACCTCTCTCCTTATTTTCTGAAGTAGTTAAAATACTGCAAAATGGCACATAGTAGAAGCCACTAAATTGTGTAGGGGGAGTTTTTTTCTGTGTGAAGTTGAGTGTCAGACTTAGGTTTTTAAAGAGATATATTTCTACTTAAATGTTTATTGAATACCTACTCTGTCAAAGATACACTTTTTTTTTTTGGTGATATTCTATGTTAAAGAAAGGAAATTAGTGGAATGTTTCCAGATGCCAATGAGGACCTTCAAAAAAATTTTTTTATTGTTGTGCAAAACACACTTCCATATTGGTCATTGTTGTATGAGCACACTCATACTTAACCAAAACCCCAAAATAAAACCATAAATATATTGTTGTAAAAGATAACTCTAACATTTCTTTCTCTGGAAGTAGAGAGCATTCCCTGTCATAAGTCTTTCAGGATTGTCCCAGATCATTTTATTGCTGAGAGTAGTGAAGTTTTCACAGGTAATCATTGCACATTATTGCTGTTTCTGTGTACAGTGGGCCGCCCAGTTTATTTCACTCTGCATTAGCTCCTGTAGATATTTCCAGCTTTTTAAAAAATCATCATGCTTATAATTTTTTATAGCACAATAGTATTCTAGCTCCAAAATGAACAGAATTTGTTCATCCATTTTCCCAATTGATGGACATCCCCTCAAAATGCTACTACAAAAAGAGCTACTATAAATATTTTTTGTGCAAGTAGGTCCTTTCCTCTTTTTATTATCTCTTTGGGATATAGACCCAGTAGTGGTATTACCAGATCAAAGGGTTTTATAGCCCTTTGGGCATTGTTTCAAATTGCCCTCCAGAATATTTGGATCAGTTCACAACTCAATAAACAATGCATTAGTTTTCCAATTTTGTCACATCCCCTCTAGCATTTACCACTTTCCTTTACTGCCATATTGGCCAATCTGATAGATGTGAGGTGGTACCTCACCATTGTTTTAATTTGCATTTCTGTAATAGAGTAATCTAGAACATTTTTTCATTTGATCATATTGATTATTGATTTGATTATTTGGTTATTATATTTTCATTTGATTATCGATGGCTTTAATTTCTTTATCTGAAAATTGTTTGTTCATATCCTTAGACCATTTGTTTGCCAGGCGAGGAATGGCTTGTATTCTTATAAAATGTTTTAGTTCTCTATCAATCTGCAAAATTAGAGCTTTATCAGTGAAATTTACTATAAGATTTTTTCCCACTTTAATGTTTCCTTTCTAATCTTGGTTATATTTTTTAAATTTCATATAAATTTGTATATGTATATAAATTTATATAAAATTATTCATTTTAACATCTCAAAATACCCTCTTATCTCTTGTTTGCTCATAAATTCTTCCTTTCTCCAAAGATCTGTCAGGTAAACTATTATGTTCCCTAATTTAGTTATGGTATCACTCTTTATATTCAAATCATATATTCATTTTGACCTTTTCTTGGTATAGGATGTGAGATATTAGTGGTCTATACGGTTTTCCAATTTTCCCAACAGTTTTTGTTAAAGAGTGAGTTCTTATTGCAAAAGTTGGAGTCTTTGGGCTTATCAAACACTAGGTTGCTAAGGTCATTTACCATTGTATATTATTTATCTAATCTACTCCATTGATCTATTATTTTATTTCTTAGCCAGTACCAGACTATTTTGATGATTGATGCTTTATAATAGTTTGAAATCTGCTATTCTACCTTCCTTCATTTTTTTATTAGTTCCCTTGATATTCTTTACCTTTTGTTCTTCCAGATGAATTTTATTATTTTTCTAGTTCTATAAAATAATTATTTGATATTTTGATTGATATTGCTCTGAATAAATAAAGTTAGGTAGAATTGTCATTTTTATTATATTAGCTTAGCCTACTCATAATAATAATTTCCCATATGTTTAGATCTGACTTTATTTGTGTGAAGTGTTTTGTAATTGTGTTCAGATGATTCCTGTTTACCTTGGTCAGTAGATTCCCAGGTATTTTATATTGTTCCAGAGTGACTTTAAATGGAATTTCTCTTTCTAACTCTTGCTGCTAGACTTTGTTGTTAATATATGTAGAAATGCTGATGATTTATGTGGATTTGTTTTGTATCCTGTAACTTTATTAAAGTTATTAATTATTTCAACAAGTTTTTTAGTTGATTCTTTAGGATTCTCTAAGTTTACCCTCATATTATCTGCAAAGAATGATAATTTAGTTTCCAATGAGGACTTTTTTAGGAAAAAAATGGAAACTAACTTTTTTGGTTTCACTTTTATGAATATGTTATAATTCAAAGGTTTTAAAAAATATTTTCTTTACAGCAACCCTGTGAGATAATGCAACTATTATTCTCACTTTTCAGATGAAGAAACTGGAGCTCAGAGAGGTGACTTGTCTATAGTCACACTGCTGATGAATTGAAAGTTGTGCCTCAAACTGGTTTCCTAATTCCAAATCTAGTTTTCTTTCTACTGTACTGTGATGCCTCCTGTAGGCTTTAGATATATGATAGTAGAATTATTTTCTTTAATGCCTTAGAATAGTTGTATGTCTTTTCCAAAATATTCATTTAACAAGCCAATAAACTTTAAATAATGTAATTTAACTTTTTTGGGTACTTTTCCATACCTAGGCAAAAGCATTTTGTTTCATAATGGTATGAACCATTATATTCATAAAGAGCCATAGTAAACAGATTACCTTATTTTTTCTTGACAGAGGTAGCCTCAAATAAAGATTGTATTTCAGAGAAAACTGAATTTCTTTGAATTCAGAGAGATGGATAAAATAATATTTTTTATATTACCTAATCTTTAATAGGCATTATTCTATATAAATCAGTTTTGGGAAAAAGGTGCAAGAAATAGAGCAGTACAACATATTTAAATGCTACTGTTAAAACTTGTCTAAATAGTTTGTATCTTTTTTCTGAAACAAGTTATATCTTCAATATATTGTTTTGTAATTAGGTTTTCTTAAGTGATGAGGATTATTTATGATTTCAGCTTGTCAGTTAAAATAGTAGAAATGCTTTCAATTATGCTTTTTTTTTTTAACATATATTCTTCTTGGGATGATATCCTAGAACCTATAAAGAATGTTGACATTTTATTGTCTTTTTTAAAAATGATAATCCTGAAGTCTTATTTGTGAAACATTGTTATAAGAATTAAGGGTACAAAGATTTCATTTAAATATATGATAGAAACCTTAGATATTCAAAGAAAATGTTTGTTTTAGAATACTCTGTAATGTTCTTTGTTTTTCACTTACGAAAAGTATGTGTAAAATATCCCTTATCTAATACTATTCCCTTTGGGGGAAAAAGGATAGTTCTGTAACACCTTAAATATTATATGGCATTACTGATATAAACTTCATCATAGTCTTGCATGTCATCCCTAATGAGGGAAGTTTGCAGCTTTGAGGTCCCTGAATCACTCTCCTGGAAAGTCATCTGGCTTAACCTATGTAGTTTTAAAGATGAAAATGTACCAGAACTACTGTTGATTTTTTGTTGTGATACTTCACAAAGTATTTAGTAGCAGAAATAGACCAGAATGAAAGTTCTCTTTTATTTCCGTCTTAAATTTTTATTTTTTTTTTAAGATATTTTTCCATGTTTCCATGGTTCATTTTCTTTCCTCTCCCCTCTTCCCTCTCTGATCTGACAATCAATTCCACTGGGTTGTACAAATGTTATCACCTGATACTTGTTTCTATATTATTCATTTTTGCAATATAGTAATCTTTTAAAGCCAAAACCCCAAATCATATGCCCATATAAACAAGTGATAAGTCATAAGTTTTTCTTTTGCATTTCTACTCCCATAGTTCAGAAAGTTCTTTCTAAAACACAGGCTATCTTTTGGACTAATGTGAAAACTTCCAGCCCCACTTGACTCCAGGGGGTCCTCAAGATGGAAGGGAGCTCTGTGTATATACCAAGTGGCGAAATTTAACTTTAAGTTGTTTGTCATAAAATAAGATCATTTTGAGTTATAAAAACAGCATATCATCACATACTTTCAAATTTACCTTTTGTGCATCTGTATAGAGTATATAGTAGTAGGCTGAGTAAATACAGCTTCATATAACCGCATAGTTAGAACATCTAAGAACCTGTAAACAAGCTTTTCACTAGTTGGATCGTTGCTTGTCAGCAAGGGGCCTCCTCATAAGAAATCTTAACGGTAATCAGAAAGAAAGATAATTTTGAGTAACAAAAGCCAGATTCATTGTTTTGAATATTAAAAGTTATCCAGAGACCTGTGAGGTTAGTTCAGTTACCTGTTTACTAGTACCAGTTTTAGAAATAATAAGCTGGAGATGAGAAGAATATAAAGAGCACAAGTATAAACAATTGAGAAGGGAATGATTGTGCCATTTGGTAATATATCATCTGTTTGGATAGGTGCTGTTTCATTTGATGACTGCATTCAGTTAAGAGGAGTAGAATAAGTAATATGTAACTAGTTAAAGACTTTCTTGAGCTTTTCATCATTTTTCTTTAATTTGCTTTTTTCCCCTCAGGTATAAGCATATGCCACCTAATCCATTGAAACACAATATTCAGTAAGACTTTTTAGGACGGAATTAGTTTTATAATAACTGTACCATAAGTGAGCAACCAACCAAGTCTTCTTAAAGTGCAGTTTCTTTACATTGGGTCTTGGTTATAAGATACTAATATCACTTCAAAACTTTGTATTGGTCAAGTTAGCCTTAACGCCTGGTTTTCTTTGTGATGACTCTCCAGCTAGACCATGGACCCTTTGTTTCTCAAAGTATGTAGAGTAGTACTGAGTACATGGTAGATTTCATATATTCTTGATTTCTAAAAGTGATCTTATTTCTCTGTGACTCCAATAAATATATTTATACTTTCTATCCAGTTAAATTTTTTTTGTAATTTCATAGTAATCTTCAAATTTTAAACTGATTTCTATTTCATGGAATTAAAAGAGCACTTCACAGATCATTTGATCTCTGATTGATAGAGCAAACTTGAAGCATGAATCTCTTCTATAATATCTCTGAAAAATGGCCAATCAGCCTCCATTTGAAAAGTGATGGCGAACATATGGCACACACACCAAAGATGGCAAAGAGCTCTCTGTGGGCATGCACGCCACCCTCCCCCACCCCCCAGACTTTGTTACTAGAAAGGCAGAAGGACTCAGGTGGAGATGCACCCTTCCCCCTCTCCATCATTCCTGACAATGTTTTTTCACATCACCCACCCCTCTACACAGCAGCCCAATGGGAGCACTCTCTCCCTCCTCTATGTGGGGTAAGGGTGTGTGTGAGGTACACCCAGCACTTAGTGGGGGTGCAGGGCATGGCACTTGGTCTCTGGAGGTGGGGCATGGCATGTGGTCGCTAAAGGTTCGCCATCACTGCCTTAGAAAGGTGGTCCTAGAACTCTTTTTCGGGTTATAGTACTTAAAGTGGATGAACTTTATCACTGACATTGTAGCATTTTCCCTTCAGTAGTCTGAAATAAAGTTTATTCAGGACTCATTAGAAAGTTGAGTGGTTCCCTTTGCTCCCTCTGCTGGTAGGAACTTTTTGACACTCATCTGATCTTTAGTGATTGGGGTCCTGACTAGTTGCTGAGGGAGGTTATTACATTTTGGAAAAATTCTGATAATTAGAAAGTTTTTCCTAATAGAATGCTATCATCTTCCTCCATATAACTTTCTATATGTCAGTATGGTTTTCTCCAGACTAAATAGCAACAATTCTTTGAATGGATCCTTATGTGATGGGTTCTCATCACCTTTCAACTTGAATCCTATTTTTGAGAATTGAAAATAATATAGCTGGGCCCTTTTTTCCCCAGTAGTGTTATAGAAGTATTAATTCTTACCCTTCCCTCTTCCCAAATCTTTCTTAAATTCTACTTTCAGATCAGTTTTCCTAATTCTTTCTAATCTTCCTTTGAGTCTGACTCTGTCAAAAGCTTGCCACATTCTGTTGAGCAAAGTTCACATTCTTTAGCCTGGCATTCCAGAATCTCTGAACCCCTTAACTGACCACTTCAACTGACCACCTTAGAGTAATAGAATATTAGGAGTTAAAAGGTTCTTCACAGATGAAATCCAGTTCCTCTATTTTGCAGATTAGGAAGCTGACTCCCAGAAAGGGAAAGTGATATGGCCCAAGGTCCTGTCTAGTTAATGACAAGTTGGGACCAAAGTGCATGTATAGACTACCAAGCCTCTGCTTTTCCCACTATACCTTGCTGCATTATTGTTCACTCTCCTATTTTTAGTTTGGACAATTTGGTCCAGTTTGTCAAATTGTACAACTGACCATTCTTGTTCTCCTTTTAACAATTTGGGATGATTTGCATGGTATGTAAATAATAATCTACTACAGACTGAATGTATATGATCATTGGAGCATTAATATAAAAATCACATACACTGAAATTTTAAAAGAACATTTAATAATTACTTACCTATTTTTAGAAATGCATGGTAATTAGATGTATTTATTAAGCCATTCACACAAATAAAAATAACATTTTTTCACAGCCACACATTTCTAGGATAAGCTAGGACAAGGGGTGAGGAATCAGGTATTATTTTGTTTCCCCCTTAATCATCAACTTAGATCTCTGGGTAGGATCTGTTACCTTAGAAAAGTGATGGCGAACATATGGCACACACACCAAAGATGGCAAAGAGCTCTCTGTGGGCATGCACGCCACCCTCCCCCACCCCCCAGACTTTGTTGCTAGAAAGGCAGAAGGACTTAGGTGGAGATGCACCCTTCCCCCTCTCCATCATTCCTGACAATGTTTTTTCACATCACCCACCCCTCTACACAGCAGCCCAATGGGAGCACTCCCTCCCTCCTCTGTGTGGGGTAAGGGTGTGTGTGAGGTACACCCAGCACTTAGTGGGGGTGCAGGGCATGGCACTTGGTCTCTGGAGGTGGGGCATGGCATGTGGTCGCTAAAGGTTCACCATCACTGCCTTAGAAAGGTGGTCCTAGAACTCTTTTCCGGGTTATAGTACTTAAAATGGATGAACTTTATAACTGACATTGTAGCATTTTCCCTTCAGTAGTCTGAAATAAAGTTTATTCAGGACTCATTAGAAAGTTGAGTGGTTCCCTTTGCTCCCTCTGCTGGTAGGAACGTTTTGACACTCATCTGATCTTGTTTGTGGAGAAAAGAGGACTGGAAAAGCTAAAATGACAGGATTCAAAGCAGCTACATTTTTGGTATGTTGTAGGGATTCAGTGAGAGGAGAGTACAATGATGTAAATTTTGGAACATGGTAGATAGAGCAGGCTTGGGTGGAGTAACTTGGGAGATTTAGAACATCCAGAGAACATTGGCTTATTGGGAAGTGGGGAATTGAGGATATTGGATTGGAAGTACCTTTGCTACTTAGAGGAGCCTAATTGTCATTGAACTTTTCCAAATATAGTCTTTCCACTTGGTTTGTGAAAGGATGAGTTAACTCATCAACAATGTTTAAGTAGGAACTTTGGAGAACAGTAGATTGTAGTAATGGCATAATCTTTGTGGTTGTGCTCTGTATAAGAATTAGCCCCTAAATTCCCATATTTATATGCGGTGCCCAATCTATTTTTGTTGAACGAATACTCATTCTCTGAGGCCAGCCCAAATGTCCCTCCCTCTCTCCCTGCTTCTTCCATCCCTTTCCTTTCTTCAGCAAACAAAAAGTGATCTTTTCTCTTATGTGAAGGTACTGAACTTGGGATCCATTGACTATAGGTTTTAGGAGCTCTGTGAACTCAAAGAAGAAAAAAATTACATATTTGTTTTCACTAACCTCTTATTGAAATTTGGCACTTCCATCAATTATGCATGTGAGCAAGAAACATTTTAAGAATGGGTCTGTAGGTTTTACCAGACTACCAAAGTACAAAATAAGTTAAGATCTCCTATTCTGATGTGATTTATGAAATATCTTGTATTGTAATTATTTATTTACATGTCTTGCCTTTACCCAGCCTTTCTCTCTTACCTCTTTACATGTCTACTTTTAAATATTTAACACAATCCTCTTTGAATTTTGAAGTAATAGAAAGTTTGCCATGAGTAACCACTTCTACCCTTCTCTGTATCTCAAAACTTCACACTTGTCCTCATCTTAGTACCCACATGTCGTCAACCTAGTTAAAAGATTGACATCATCCATCTTTTTTATCTTCTACTTCATTCTTTATGCAGAAGCAAATTATTTCTTCATCAAAGCCAATTCTTATGCATATACTTTCGATTCTATTCCCTCTCTCATTTTTTCCCCCAGTAGATTGTCCTTGTGATAAAACACTGGCTTTCTCTTAATTTCTTAATTACTCCATCTCTACAAATTCTTACTCTATCTACCAACATACTTTAGTTGCCCCTATCCTGAAAAAGACATTTTTACATCCTCAAACTATTATCCTATATCTCACCTTCCTTTCACACAGTTTCTTTCAGAAAAGCCTGCCCACAACCATTGTTGGTGTACATATTCATCTCAAAAGAATGTAAGTTCTTTGGGATCAAGGACACTAGGTTTTTTGGGTTTCTTTGTTTTTATTTTCTTTTGCTCTTTTTGTCTTTCAGCACTTAGTATAACTTGGGCATTTTATAAGTACTTGTTGAGTGCTGGTCAGTTCTATACAGCAGTGTTTTATGAAGTGTTTATTGTCTGTGAGGTGCTGAAGATGTAAAAATGAAAAATGACCAAGGCCCTCTCTTCAGTGAAACTGTGATTGAGTTAGAGGTAATTGAATACATTTGCCTTTTCTTATTTGTGTACAAAAGAGATTGAGTTCATAGGCTTGAGAATTGCTAGCAGAAGAATCCAGAAAGGCCTGTTGGAGGAGGCACTTCAGTTGGGCCTTAAAGGTGAGAACTTTAGTAGATGGAGATGAAAATAGAAAATAAAACTTTTTTCATTTCTTTGTATATATTTTACTTCCCTTGGGGAACATTAATTTAGGTTTTTAATCTTTTAGATTTATAAGGAATTTAGAAGAAAGGAAAAATAATTGTGTAGATTTAGAGTTAGTGCCACAAAGATTTGGGTAAATGGAACCTTTTGATCTGAGGATTGGCATTGGCAGAGAGAAAAACAAAGGATATTTCAGATAGGGACTAAAACATGAATATGTCTGATCATAATTAGATATAGAATGTAATAGAAATACTAGAGGGTTGACCTAATTGGAATGATAGTTTTGGAAATGATAATGTCAATTCATTAGAATTTATTAAGTACATAGCACATACTTGGCACTGTGCTAAGAGTTGAAAATACAAAGAAATGGAATTGGCAGTCCTTGAATATATAGACAAATATATACAGGATAAATTGGGGATAGTCTCAGAGGAAAGACACTAAGATTATAGAAGTCAGAGGAAGGCTTCTTTTTTAATTATTTATTTATTTTTTATTTTTTTTAAACCCTTACCTTCCATCTTGGAGTCCCTACTGTGTATTAGTTCCAAGGCAGAAGAGTGGTAAGGGCTAGACAATGGGGGCTAAATGACTTGCCCAGGGTCACACAGCTGGGAAGTGTCTGAGGCCATATTTGAACCTAGGACCTCCCATCTCTAGGTCCAGCTCTCAATCCACTGCACCCAACTACCCTCAGAGGAAGGCTTCTTGTGGGAGGTGGAATTTTCTTTACCTGAGTCTTGAAGGAAGCCAGAGAAACCAAGAGTGGAAATTAGAAGGTAGAGACAGTTTATGGGGATGCTCAGTATTGAAAAATAGAATGTCATAGCTTGTGTCAAGGAGACTGTCACTGGATCACAGAGTACATGGAACAGTAAGGTGTAAGATGGAAAAGATAATAAAGGGTCAAGTTCTGAAGAGCTTAAAAACCAAATAGAAGATTTTATATTTGATCCTAGAGGTATTAGGGAGCCACTGTAAGGGGTGGAGGGTAGGGAGTGACATGATCAGACCTGAATCTGAGTAAAGGGGTGATTGGAGTGGGGAGAGATTTGTGGCAGGGAGACCAACCTAGAGATTGTTGCAGTAGTTGAAGGATGCGATGATGAGGGCCTATATGAGGACAGTTGTAATGTCAAAATGGGGAGAGGTTATGAGAGAATTTATGGAAATAGAAGCAACAAGCTTTGACCACTGATAATGGTGATGAGGTGAGAGCAAGGAGTTGAAGATGACACTTCACCTGAGTGACTAGGGGGATGATAGTACCCCTTGACAGTAATAAGGATGTTAGAGGAGACAGTTGGGGGAGCAAAGATGAGTTCAAGAATGACAGCCTTTTAAAGAAGGCCCTTGGATTACAGGCTTATTTATTTATTTGATAAATCAATCAGAACTCACACAAACATTTTAGGATGATTGGTTTGGTGGCAGTATGCAGGTAAAGAGAAGCTACTTTGGCATCTCTCTGATAGTTAAAGGATAAGAGGTCTGGGTGGTGAATATGAAAATAACAAGAGGGGAACATGTTATAAAAGGAGAGAGATGATTGGTAACTAATTTAGTATAGAGGATAAAGGAGGAGAGGTAGAAGTCAAAGATAACACTAGAATTGAAAGTTAGAAGAACCAAAAGAATAGTACCATTGGTAAAAAAGGGGAAGTTAAAAAGAAAGGAAGTGGTTTTTGTTGTGGAGGCAGGGATTGTATTATAGACAAGTTGAGTTTGAAGTGGATCTAAGAAATCCAACTGACATACATCAGGGGATAAGTAACTAAAGTCACTGGCTCTGATCATTCTAATACTTATTCTTAATTCTTTTATATTTTTATATATGTACTTAGATTTTTTTCTGCTTTTAATCTTAATTAAAAAAAACTTCATCTATATAGAATTCTGGGATATTATTTTTAAATCATCTAGCTTGCTTTTGTAGTTAAAATGCATTTATAGAGTAATTCTGGAGCCAGTTGCCTAAAGCATAAGCTTGATTATGTTAAAAACTTTTAAAGCCAACAAACTATAAATTTATTATACTTCAAATAATAGCCATATCTCTCCCTCACCCTCCTCGCCTCCCATTCTTTCTGGGGCCAGTGAATACATGAACATTTATGTGCTTTTTTCTTTCTAGAGAGGCACAGGGATTAGAGCACTGAGCTAAGAGTGAGGAAGATCTGACTTTAAATCCGGATTCAAATCAAATGTTAGCTATTTGACCTTGGGCAAGGCACTTAACTACTATCTGCCTCAGTCTCCTCAGCTATAAAATGTGAATAAATAATATTACTTATCTCACAGAATTGTGAGGATCAAATGAGATAATATCTGTAAAGTGCTTAGGACAGTGCCTAGCACATAATATGTGCTATATAAATGTTTGTCCCCATTGCCCTCCTCTGTTTCTGCTCAACCTCTATTCAGTTGTACTCCAACAAATGTTGGATTTTCTTCCAGCATGCCGTCTCAGTGAAATTGATACTAGCTAGTGTATTTCAACCTTGTTCAACTGGTTCAACAGACTTTTTTCCTATGACTTGTACTATATATAACACTTATTCAGAATGAACAACATATTTGTTTTGTTTAGTCTTTGATATTTTAATGCTCATATTTAGACTTTTGCTGCTATTTTTTAAAAATTTGGATCTTACAATTCCATATTTCAAATGCTGCATTTAATGCAAAGAAAAATACTTAATAATCTAATAACAAAGATTTCAGTTTCATTTAGAAATGGAAAGCTAGATAGCCCCATGCTCTTGGTGGCATATATTTGGCAGTCCCAGTCACAAGTAAGATAGGTTGTAGGATGCAAGGCAAAGGAATACTTGAATAGTCAGTCCTACTAAGTCAGCCCAGTACTACATGAGGACTATTAATAAATCTGTATACTAAAGTAGTAGTTGGAATGATGAGAGTGAAATAATTTTTTTTTTAAGGGCAGATAGCTAGGTGATGAAGTGAATTAACACTGAGCCCCTGAGAGTTGATATTTTTCCTCAGACACTGACTAGCTCTGAGACCCTAGGCAAATAATTTAATCTCTGCTTTACTCAGTTTCCTCATTTGTAAAATGGGGATAATAACACCTATCTCACAAGTTGTGAGGATCAAATGAGATAATTTAAAGCACTTAGTACAATGTTTGGAACTTAGTAAGTGCTATATAAATAACTATCACCATTAGTCATTTGCTTGCATATATAGGGAATAAATTATTCAAGCTTAAAATCTTTGAGGTACCCTAAAAGTAAGTGAAGTATTCTCTCTGCTTACTTTCTCATCCATTACTTCTTTCCCTTTCCACCTCCTTTCCTCAGCTGCAAATCCTGCTCTCAATAAGCTTGTCAGCTAATTTCTCTTAAGGAACTGGCTGATAATGACAGTGTGACTTGCCAAGAAGTTTCTTGTATTTTAAGTAACAAATTCCCCCAAACTAAAATTAATTACAATAAAAGGAAGAACTTTATAATGGTGGGATTTTAAATAATAAAGAAAATATTTTTGGGAAAGTAAGCCTTTTTTGAAGTTCCTTATAAAAAAAACACAAAAGAAATGATGAGCAATAGTATCAGTGCAACAGAAAGAATATTTTATTCATTTGAACAGTTCACTAATCCCTGATTTTCCTATGAGAGGTCAAATGGTGATCTACCTCACAGCAGAGGCTAGAATGAAGATTTCTTTAATTGTAGCTTTTTTTCCCCCCTGATGTTACAGTATACGTATTTCTTTGTCTGTGCAGCTGTGCATGTGCACTTGCAGGTGTACTACCTCCACACACTATTGCACACTGCTCCTAATGAGCCATCACTTATAAGAAAGTTCTTTAAAAGAGGAAAAAAAGACCAATGTGCTACATCTATTTTTTTATGCATTGTTTCCTCCTGTACCCTCCTCTTTTCAGTGAAGAGAGGGTTAGAGTTCAGACCCCTTTAATTTGAGGTATTAGATATACATGTGGCCGTTCAGTATGAAGAACCAGACTTGGAGCCAGGAAGACCTAGGTTCAAAGCTTACCTCTTAACACATGCTAGTCATGTCTCCATGGGCATGTCATTTAACCTCACAGTTACCCCAAAGTGTTTTTGCTGATCAGTACTGCTATATGAGATTTCCATATCAAGAGTTTTCCACATTGATGAATCATTGGTCCAGTTCAATAAAGAAAAATAATTCATAAAACTTTTGCTCTTATAGTGACTATAGTGAAAGAGATAGGTATACCTTCTGATCATTTTTCTGAGAACCACAAATAATAAAAAAGTCTAAATATTCTGGCCTAGCTTTTTTTAATTATGCAGTAATTATCCAAGAGTTTTATTTCACCCAGCACCAGCAAGGAATTTGAATAACTATTCCATCAACATCTTTCTGCTCATCCTTTTTAGAAATAACTTTTTTTTTTAGGGTCAGAATAATGCTACTGCTTATTTCTTTGTCATGGAAGGAATTGTGGAATCTGTATAATAGAATGGGTTATATTATAATTGATAGAACAGTACATTTGGCGGGGTGTGTGTGTGTTTGTGTGCGTGTATCTATAAGAGGCAATGTCCTTTAGACATTTTATAGTATCCTTGTCTTTCCCTGTCCTCCTTCTGCACACATACTATTTGTTAACCTATCTAGCTAATCTGTTTTTGGTGGTATTTGACTGTTAGGTTCATCCCAGTGTAATTACTTGAAAGTTATATTTTTATGATTGCTAGATAACTGAGGTGATACTACATTGTTGAAATTAGTCTCGTCTGTCCCCCCATTACAGTCTTCACAAGACACTACTCCCAATTCTAGCAATTTTTACTGACTCTCTCTCTTAGCTTTCCTGGCATTCTTCAAATCCCAGCTAAAATCCCACCTTCAATCTTCATTAATACTAGTGCCTCTCTTCTGCTGATTTTCTACAACTCATCCTGTCTATAATCCTGCTTGTTCATAGTAGTTTGCAGTGTGCCTACCTCCATTAGACAGCACCCCTTTTACCTCTTTATATCCTTAGCAATTTGAGCAATGCCTAGCACATTAAAAAGATGCTTTAAAAATACTGATTCATTCCTTCTGAGAGGCTCTCTGTTAGTTAACTTCCATTCTCAAAATGTCATCATTCCTATATTGATGAAATTCAAATTTGTTTTCAGCTCAAATTCCAGTTCAACTGCTTATAGGACCACTTGAATGATCAGTCATCCTCTTATGTTCAATAGATCCAAAAAATGATCTTATTTTACCCTCAAACAAGACTGTTTTCTGTTTTCTAATCTTTTAGATTAAATCTTTGGAGTCTTCTTTGATTTTCTTTCCTCCTTCCCCCATTTGTCAAATCAGTCAGCAAAATTATTGTTTTTCTCTTGGCATTCCCTTTTTTCTCTATTGCTTCCTATCTACTTCCAAACCACATTTTAGGCCTTATCTTCTAACAACTACATTTTTGTGATAGCCTTTTAATTGTCTATTCTTCCTTCAGTCTTTTCCTCCTCCCTACACTTAGCTGTCAGATCACTTTTCCTAAAATATGACTTAAATTCCTTTCCTTCACTTAGAAAATCACAATACCTCCTGTTGCCCTTAGCATCTATTCCAAACTGTTTATGGGCTTCCAAAATCTATTTCCATTTCTTTTATCCCATTCTTTTCCCAACATAAATTCCACACTAGTCTAAGTGAGGTTCTTCTCACTGTCAAATCAACTTAAAAGTGTTCATTTCTAATTCTGTGCCTCTGCTTGTACCTTTCACAACTTTTCCCTTCACCTGATGCTATCATGCCAAAAACACCTCCCTCTTCTAGTTTAGGTCTCATGATCTTCTCTTATTACTCCCACATTATATACCTACCTTCCCAAGTATTACCTTTCATTTGATAATTCTCTTATCCTTATTTCTATCCCATACCGGTTTTCATTAACTCTTCTATTAGTTACTGAGTTTAAATGAATTTGAAATGACTAAGAATTTGGGGCAAAATTTTTATTTTAATATCCCCTATTTATTTCATTTCAGTGTCTCTAGCTTGGGAACTATTGGGCTCTCATGTCTCCTTACCCATTTCCTCTCCTTTTCATTGTCAAACTTTGTCCCATGTTTGATCTTTAGTGCCTTGATATCTTTACTACCATTATTGTTTATATCTTTATAATTCTGTTGAAATTCTCTGAAAGGTTCCATGCTTATTGCCCCATCCTGTGGTCTTTTTCTCTATTTTCTTTAATGTTTATACTAAATTTAATGATGTCGACCAATTCCTTTTTCTTGAAATTATAGACTCACATACACATCTCTTTTTGTAAAATACATATGAATCAATGATATAGGGAGATAACATAGTAACCAAGCATATGAAGTGTTTCTTTGAATCTTATAATTGAAATAAACTTTAGATTATCTACTTCAATTTGAGAATGTTTAATTTTGAGTCAAAGGACCTGAGTTTGAATACCAAAATTATTACTTACCCATATGACTTTCTGTAAGTTACTGAGAGCCTCAGAATTTTCATCTATAAAATAAGGAAGTTGGATTAGATAACTCCCTGGTCCCCTCTAGCTGTGTAATAATATTTTCTTCTCCCATCTCATCAAGAAATCTCCTTTTATATATATCCCTTACATGTAAATTTATAATAGTTTGATAGTGTGTTCTACAAAGTTCTGGTTGTTAAATAACAATTCCTGCCTTTTCATTGTAACATCACATTATTAACTTCACTCTGTCATGAAAGTCTTTGGGGAACATTTTGGCAAGTATCTAAGAAGGTTTAGGATGAATTGCTACCCCTGTAAAACTGACTTCTCCTTAACTTCTCCTTTTTTAGGTTCCTTGCTGGTGTATTATCTCTCTTCCAACTCCTTAAGTATAGATGTTCCCTGAGTTTTCTTCCTGAGTGATTTCATCCAGTCCTATGTTATATATTATAAATTGTCACCTTACAGAATCTTAGAATTGAAAGGATCTCCAAGGTCCTCTACTCCTGTCTATATCTTAACCAGGATTCTTTCTGTGCTACCCTGGACAACTTCCATTCAAACCATCTTTCACCTGAATGCCTCTTCTGTGTTCTTAGCTGTTTGTTGGATGTCTCCATCTGACTTATTTCACCATCAAATCCAACATTCTCCAACCTGCTCATTTTTCCTTCAAAACCTGCTCTTCCTTCAAAATTACCTATTTTTATCTTTACTGTCACCATTCTCCCATAATCTGGGGCCTTCTTTCTATTAATATAGTCTAATATTGTAAGTTGTTTATTGTAAAGCAGGCACATATCATAGCTATAGAGATTGCCTTAGAGACTGCTTTCATTAAGCATTTGACTGAAAACAATTTTTGCTGAATTTCTTTATAAATTGTACGACACCAAA
This sequence comes from Monodelphis domestica, assembly GCF_027887165.1. Lineage (NCBI taxonomy): Eukaryota > Metazoa > Chordata > Mammalia > Didelphimorphia > Didelphidae > Monodelphis > Monodelphis domestica. The sequence continues at coordinate 60,259,013 of NC_077232.1, read as the reverse complement.
CTACAAACTTCAAGCAAATTTAAATATTCTTCAGTATAGTGTATTAGAAGAGATACTGGCCTTGGTTTTAGAAAACCTGACTTAAAATTCTTGTTATAATGTCTTAGGAATTGTATGGTTGGTCCTATTCATTTCTCTCTTTACCTGGTTTTCCTTGTCTGTCATATAGGAATAATAATACTTTTACCAGATCAAAGGGATGTACTTCATAGTATACCTGTAAAAAGTTATTATTAATTTGTTATTAAATTGATTGACTCAAACACAAAATATTTGAGAGACATTGTGGCTTGGTAGATGGAGTAAGTTAGGAAGCCCTGGGTTCCATTGTGACTTGACCCATAATGACTGTTACCTAGAGCTAGTTACTAAACATCTCAGTGCCCTTGACAACTCTTAAGACTAAGTTGTGAAATAGTTGCAGTAAGTCTCCTCACTCTGGGTCTCTCATATTAATCAAATCCCAAGTCCAGATTGAAAAAAAGTGTTATTTGTAGAAAACCTTGTATCCCAGGAATTTGTATCTATTTCAAATTGGGGCATGAGGTTTGATTTTAAAACAAGCATAAATATATTATTTTTATTCTTAAGAATGCCAAAAGCAGGGCATGATTAAGAAATTATAAAGTGAATCAAAAAAAGAGTTAAACCTTTGGTTATTAGTACATGTAGGGACCACAGATGTTTGGGAGTGTTGCCAATTCCCAATGTCTGCTGAAGTCCTCTCAACAATCTCAGTAGACCCTTGATAAGTAGAAAACCTGTAAGTGGAACTCTTATATTCGATAGTTCGAATTTGCCCTTAGTGTCAAAACCTAAGAAGTTGGCTGTGTTAAAAAATTAGTTCAGGAGTGGCTTAGTAGCATAGTAGATAGAACACTAGGTAGGAGAACCTGGGTGCAAATTTTGCCTCTGACAGTTCCTAGCAATGTGACCCTGGGGAAGTCATTTAACCCCAGTTGCCTAACTCTTGTTGCTTTTCTGTGTTATAATTGATACTAAGAGGAGCTACTTGGTGGTTAAATAGATAAGAGTTCTAGGTCTGGAGTTAGGAGGATCTGGGTTCAAATGTGACTTCACACAGTTCTTAGCTATGTGACCCTGAGCAAATTACTTAACTGTAATTGCCTAGAATCAATACTTGAATCAATTTTAAGTTAGAAGGTAAGGGTTGTTTTTTTAAAATTAGTTTCTTTTAACACATCCTATTGAAATAGCACAGATCATATATTGTGATACCTATTGAGAAAAGTAAGTTGCTTGAGACAGTTTTGGTGTATTTTCACATAAACATAAACCATGTTATTTATTATCAATAATTTAGATTAACTAAGTTTAAAATAGAAAGTAGGTTGGGGGAGGGAAGAGGATTGAAAAGGTGAAATCAATAGGTACCACTAGGCTTTTTACAGTGTAATCTGTGAGACACACTCAGATCTTGATGAGACAGACATTAAGTTAATCTTCTATTTGAGAATTTAGTCATAAAATTACTAGCCTAATCTAATTATGTTGGGACCAAGGCCATTTAACCTTACCTCAAGAAAATCCACTGTGCAGAAATCCAGGGGGAGAAATAAACAAAATTAGAGAGTTATTACTTAATTTTTACAAAGGACTTCATAATATGTGAATTAAACTGAAACAGGCTTTAGAGAACATGTAGTCCAAACCCTTCATGTCATTAAAATGCTTTTTAATGTGCCTCTTTTTTTTTTTAATCCTTACCTTCTGTCTTAAAATTAATGCTTGGTTCCAGGGCAAAAGAATGGTGAGGGCTAGGTAATGTGGGTCAGGTGACTTGCCCAGGTTCATAGACCTAGGAGTATCTGAGCTCACATTTGAACCCAGAACCTCTGTTCTCCGGGTATTGCTCTCAATCCCCTAAGCTATCTAGCTGCCTCCTTAATGTGCTTTTTAAAGCCTTTACCTCTAGAGAAAGGGTCTAGAATACTCAAAATAAGATTTGATTTAAAAATTTTGTTTTTTTTCTCACAATTTCTCAGAAATATGTTTATTGTTATTTCAGTATTTCAGTATCCCTTCCTGTATTTTGCAATAAAGCCGTTTTCTGTAGTCTTGGTTTTTTTGCAAGCCTCGTCTTCCTTATTAAAGTAATTTAGAGGGGGCAATTAGGTGATGCTTCCTGACTGGGTTACCCATGACAAGTCACTTAGCCTAAATTTCCTCTTTAAAAAAATCTAGAAATAGGTGAAAACTATACATATTGGTTTTAAAAGAAAATCTGTAGTATTAATACTTAACCTTCTCCTGTAATCTTTTAAATTTAGGAACTTTTTTCACTATTCCATTTAAAGAAATGGTTTATTATAATTTATGTTCTTATATATATCATAGGATATGTTTTGGAGATGCAGACAAAGTATCTTTGATGAAATGAAGAAGAAATTTTCACAGGTAGACAGCTAAAGTGATAATAGAACAAATAACAGCATGATTGTAATTGTGTTTGATAACACGGCATGTTATTTCTTTAAAAATTTATGCATGTGTAAGTAACTCTTGTATTCCTACCCAGTCTTAATGTAAACATTCCTATTAACAACATGATCGATTTTTAGCTCTCCCACTCCCTTAAAAAACTAGAAAGCATTTGATTTGTTCACTTTGATGTCTCTTGTTCAAGATAGCTACATTTTTTTAAAAAAAGCAATCTGAAAATCTGACTTTTTTTTTTTAACCCCTATCTTCTGTCTTGGAATCGACTGTGTATTGGCTCCAAGGCAAAAGAGTAGTAAGGGCTAGGCAATGGGGGTTAAGTGACTTGCCCAAGGTCACACAGTTGGAAAGTGTCAGAGGCCAGATTTGAACCTAGGACCTCCCGTCTCTAGGCCTGGCTCTCAATTTCCTGAGCTACCCAGCTGCTCCCTAGAAATCTGACTTCTTAATTTAAAAATTAAATGATTTTATTGAACTAAGTTGTTGGCTACTACCACATTCTCAGAAGTTGCCTCACTTTCCAAATCATTAGTTTAACTATAATCTAAAATCCCACCCTAAACTTTCTAAATTGCCCTCTCCTCTTCCTTATCACTTCTACTCAGACCCTTCTTATTCACAATTGTTTCCTCAACCATTGTGTAGTAAACTCTTATTTAGAAGCATCGAATTATAGAAATGTCCTAACTAAAAGGGAGCTTAAGGCTAATTGAGTATTTGATATAGGTTACTTGAAAAAGGAAATCTACTTTTAAAAGGAAAAACTCAAGTCTAAATCATGTTGAAGAGTTTGATGATTCCTAATGAACAAAGTAAATTACTATCATCTTATAGAAAGAACAACTTTGTTAGTTATATGTGTTTTTTGAAAGATTATGACCACAATATTACATTTCTTTAAAAATAGCAACTGAAAGGAAGGTTTCAGTCTTTAAATCATTGTCTATTTTTATAGATTGTAAATTCTTTAAGCATTTATGTATGTTTCAGTTGTATGTATTAAATTTTATGTTAGAAAACTTTAAAAGAATATTAAGTATATGATAGATAGCTTTTATATACATTAGTGTCTAGCACCTTCTTGGCTATATTTCATGTTAGATATAAGTATCTATGAAATATTTCTGAGCTACTGGTGAATATTGTGATCATTTTTTTTTCTATGAATGTTACCTACTGAGAAAAATAATTACCTAATGTTAGACCAGGAAGTCTTCCATCTAGAGCAGTAACATATTTCCAAAGAAAATGCAACAAGTTAATTTAAACTGCAATTATACATCCATATTTCTTTTCTCTCAATTTTGACAGTAACTACTACTCACCATGTACTCAATCAGTATGAATATGACCAATATTTCTAAAAAAGAAAATTAAGGACATTGAAGTATAAAATTGTAGAATCTTAGAATTGTAGAGTCTAATGGGCCCTCAGAAATCATTTCATGACTCTGTGATATCCTCAATCATTGGTAATTCAATGTCTGCTTAAAAACTTCTAGTGACAGAAATCACAACCCCCTAAAACAGCACATTTTATTTTTTAAGACTTCTAGTTGTTAGGATGGTTACCTAATGTCATGCTAAAATCTGCCTTTCTAATTTGTATCATTATCCCTATTTCTTTTCTGGAGTCAAGCAAAACAAAGTTTATCTCCTTATACAGATGACCTTCTAAATAGTTGAAGACTGCTACTGTTATTTAACCCAAGTTTTCTCTTCTTTGGTCTCAGTTCCTTCTCAACCCTAAATAAATTACAACATATTGAGGCCCTTTTAAAATGTGAGACCCAGCATTAGAAAATGTCCTCCATGTATTTGACTTGTCTAAAATATAGCAAAACTAGCACCTCCCTTCCTTAGCCTGCCTTTCCTAAATATAAGATCCCATTAATTCTTTTGGCTACTTTATCACTCTGCTGACTAATTAAGCTTTCAATCCACAAAGATTCTAAGGAATTTTTCACGTGAACGACTGCCCAGAGAGATCTCCATTTTATACATAGTATTTTTTTAATGCAAGTATAGGTTTTTATTTTATCCTATTAAATATTATCTTATTGTTCACCATTAAAAGCATTCTTTTTGGATAGATGTTGTCATCCAATGTACTGAGCACCCATCCCAGCTTTTATGCCATTTGCATTTTCCCCTTTTTTTTAAACTTTATTTTAATAACAGATTTCCATATAACTTTTCCAGAGTTATATAATTCATGTTGCTTCTTTCCCTTCTACCCTCCCCTCTCCTGGAGCAGACAAGCAATTCAGTCTGGATTATACATGTATTATCATGCAAAACATTTCCATATTATTCATTTTTATAAGTGAATCATCTTATAAAACCAAACCCCCAAATCATATACCCAAATAAAACAAGTGATAAATCATATGTTTCATTTGTATTTCTATTCCAGCTGTTCTTTCTCCGCAAGTGGATAGCATTCTTTTTCATAAGTCCTTCAGAATTGTTCAGGATCATTGAATTGCTATGAGTAGCAAAGTCTATCACATTTGATTACTCCACAATATTGCAGTTCCTGTGTATAACATTCTCCTGGATCTGCTTATTTCACACTGTATCAGTTCACATAGGTCTTTACAGTTCTTTCTGAAATCATCCTCTTCATCATTCCTTATAGCACAATAATATACCACAATTTGTTCAGCCATTCCCTGATTGAGGGATATCCCTTTAGTTTCCAGTTCTTTGTTACCACAAAAAGTGCAACTATAAATATTCTTGTACAAATAGGTCTTCCCCATTTTTAAAAATCTCTTTGGGATAGAGATCTAGAAGTGGTATTACTATATCAAAATGGATGCATTCTTTTATAGCTCTTTGTGCATAATTGCAAATTGCCCTCCAGAATGATTGGATCAATTCGCAATTCCACCAGCAATATATTAATGTACCAATTTTGTCACATTCCCTCCAACACTTATTATTTTCCTTTACTGTCGTATTGGCCAATCTAATAGTGGTACCTCAGAGTTGTTTTAATTTGCATTTCTCTAATCAATAGGGATTTAGGATGTCTTTTTATATGATTATTGATAGCTTTGATTTCTTTATCTAAAATGCCTATTCATATCCTTTGACCATTTTCAATTTGGGAATGACTTTGTATTATAAATTTGAATTAATTCTTTATATATTTGAGAAATGAGACCTTTATCAGAGATATTTGTTATAAAAATTTTTTCTTTGTTTATTGCCTGCCTTTTAATTTTGGTTACATTGCTTTTGTTTGTACAAAACCTTTTTAATTTAATAATAAAATTATTCTTTTTACATCTTGGAATTTTTGCTATATCTTGTTTGGTTATAAATTCTCTGACAAGCAAACTATTCTACACTCTTCTAATTTACTTATAATATCACTCCTTATGTACCCATTTTGACCTTATCTTGGTTGGCCTGTGTTGGAAAATCTTTTATTGATCACGTGCCCAAACTGCACCTTTGAGCTGTCTGTGAGCTCACCACATTACCCCAGACAGTGGAGGTAGGGAGTGCTCACTTTGGGCTGCTGGGTGGAGGGACAGGGCAGGCAAAAAAAAAATTCCTCCACACAGTAGAGGCCCCCTCCAAGATGCCCAGACAAATGTGCCACATCTCTTGGTTATAGGGTGTAAGATAATGATCTAAACCTAATTTCTGCCATACTGTTTTCCAAATTTTCCAGCAGTTTTTGACATTGTACATTTGATAAATATATTGATTAGTCAATAATCATTGGATCCTATTAGCAAACTTTTAAGTACAAGCCCACCTACCCATATTGTCATCTATTCTATAAATCTATTTCCTAACTACAAAAGTATCATGCAACTTACAGGCAATTGAAATTTTGGTAATCTATAGCCATTTTCTAGTCATGTAACCTTGCCAAAAAAAAAAAAGAAATCAAATTAGTCTTATAGCTTATTAATGAATTCATGCTAACTTAGTGATTATTCTTTTTCTAAGCGCCTATATAAACAGTTCCTTTAACTCTTCTAGAACTTAACCAGGAATTGACATTAAGCTTATTGTTCTGTAGTTTGAAGCATTTGTCTTCTTTCTTTTATGAAAATTGAGACAGTATTTCCTTGTCTTTAGCCTCATAACACTTTTCTATTTCAACATGATTCCTCAAAGATCACTGAGTTGGTTCTAATCATGCATGCACTCTGACCCAGGTGACTTGAGCTCATTGAGGCTGAAACTGTGTGTTATCTTACTTTCAATACTTATCTTAGATTTCAGTTCCCTCTTTATTTGTTCTATCAATATATCTGAATATCATTTACTTTATTAAAAAACATGCAAAATGTTGAATTTGAGTCACTCTGCCCAGTTGAATTTGAGTCACTCTGCCCAGTCTCTGTCAATTATTTTCCCATTCACACCAAGCCAAGAGCCCTGTCTCTCTCTTCTTTCATCTTTCTCTTGTTCCCAACCTAGCAAAAAAGGTTCTTTGTTATTTTCACCACTGTTTACAAAACAGCTCATTCTGGCTTCAGTTTCTCCTCCTTTTTTCATCCTTTTAAAAGCTAAGTTCATAGATAAGCATCCTTCCTTAGACCCCTTAATCATTTCTTTCTCTTTGCAAATTGCTACCATTTTGCCTGCATTTTAATAGTTAACCAAGGTTTTCAGTACCTCCCCCAGTTTTTATGGTATTTGCATAAAAAAAAAACAAGTATTGAATGAAGATCTGTTTGGGCCATAGTTCTTGTGAAAAGTTCCTTGAAATCTTGGTTTACTGAAAAGGACTGAAAGCTCAATTAATGAGTCAGCAGAATGATAAAGTAGCCAAAAGACTAATGGGTTCTTATGCTTAGTTTGGACAGGCATGCTCAGGAATGGGAGGTACTACATTAGCATATCTAGCCAAACCAAATACATGATTTCCCTTTCTGACTCTTAGGCTATAGGGTCCTACCTACTGTCATTTCTTTGAACTATTTGAAATCTGAAATCCTAAATCTAGAGTACTTATCACACTCTGCCTGGCATTCCATCCTCATCTGTCATACAATGAGTTTTAAAGTGACATAGACCACTACCTCTGAAGATTCTCATCATTTTTGCTTTTCCAACTAGTTTATTTCTTAATAATCAGAAGCAGGTCAAGAGTAAACCCTTGCTGCCCTTTATGGTATCTGGCTTACCAGTTACATCTGGCCACTTTTCATTTCATATCTTATTTATTAAATGGGCAAATTTTCCCAGGCCTCTATTTTAAAAAAAAAAAATCTTTTTAAACCCTTACCTTCCATCTTGGAATCAATACTGTGTATTGGTTCCAAGGCAGAAGAGTGGTAAGGGCTAGGCAATGGGGGTTAAGTGACTTGCCCAGGGTCATACATCTAGGAAGTGTCTGAGGCCATATTTGAACCCAAGACCTCTCATCTCTAGGCCTGGCTTTCAATCCACTGAGCCACCCAGCTGTCACTACAACTTTCCCCTCCCTCCTTCCCTGACCTCTTTAGATGTGATATTTCCCTAAAATTCATCATCTTTTTTGAAGGAAAAACCCAATAAACTTCTTTTGAATTTTCAGAAAAATCTAGCTTTAATTCTATAATATAGGGGTGGAGATGGAGGACAATGAAAACCTATAGAACACCAGCCTTCTCACTTCCATAAATGTGACATTTAAATTGTAATTTCTATTAATTTTTTTATGGTTTTATTGAGAAAGGTTACTCACTATCACCCTTCTCGGAATTGCTATTCTGTGTGGTCAGTTAAATCAGTTAAATTGAGTATGTGTATGCACTCCATTGATTAGAATCTGAAATCTAAATTTGACAGAAAACTGAAAGTGGAGCCAAATTATCCTATTTGTTTTGACGCTTCATGCATGATAATGCATAGAGGCCCCAGAAACTCTGAATGTATCTTCTTTTGAAATTAAATCAGATCAACAAACATTTATTATGTATAGGACAACTCTGTGCTAGCCTGTGGGAATACAGAATATGAAAAGAAACAGTGCTTGCCCTTCAGGAGCTTACAGAAGAAACTCAGTATAGGCACCACTAGGTAAAGGATTATTTGAAGTAATAAAATGTAATTTCATGAGGTGAAGAGAACAAGGAAAGACCTGGTGATTTGTCTTCTCATGATTTTTTCCTGCATAATTTATTAGCTTTCAAGGTGATTGCTCCTCTCCTTTCATTTCCTAATTATACTTTTGTGATATCAATAAGTACCATAAAGTGTTTTGGATAGTTAATAATTAAGCCATTTTTAAAAAACAATGTACTATTTGTGTGACACTATAGCATTGTGGTAGGCACCACAGGAGAGCCACAATAAGTAGAAGGCACAATGAGTGCCTGCCTGGAATTTATTTAAAATTGGCAAATCAGGAAATTCAAATGGAAAACTTAAATAGTGCTGTTCCATGCTAGTGTACCAGTAAAGTTTAGAGTCATGCGCAATCAATGCTGGTTAGAATTGTCAATCCACATTTTTTCTTTAACATTTGTTTCTTTAAGGTACTTTGCTTTAAAAAAAAAAAGTTTGGGTGAGGGCTGTGAGTAATAAGTAGAGGGAAGAAGAAATTATAATTTTTAAAAAATCTACTAAAACTCAAATATTTGTTAATTTATTTTGGAGCTTTTTTGAAAGTAGAAATTGGCTAAAGAACAGTTAGTTCTCTGCTTAGTAATAGGATTTTTTCCTCTATTAATTTAGTTTTTAAAATGCTTATTTGGAACTCTAAAGATATTTTCCTATGTAAGCACTCAGTAAGTCTTTAACTTGTGATGCAGACAAAATGGGTTATGGAAGCACCTCTGAATTATGAATGAAAAGATCTGAGTTCTACTCCAGATTCTGGTAATTGTTAGTTGTTTGATCTTGGACAAGTTACTTAAACTTAATAGACTTTCTAGTTCCTCGACTAAAAAAGAAAGAAATAACACCTCTCCCTCTTGCCTGCCTCACAATTAAACTGCATTATTTTAAATTAATTATTTATAAAATAGAGATTTTGCATATTATTAAATGTGCAAGATTCTTTACTATAAATTCTATCATTTTGTACCTTCATGGATGTTCATTCATTCAATAAGTTTGTTTATGTAGTGTGTCTTAACTACTCAAGCTAAAAATTGGTGAGTATATCTTTATAATCATTCTGAAATAAACCTCATATATTTGTAAAGCAAAGATATATTTGTGTCATTTCTAACACTTTTAATTTAAAATGTAACCATTTTGAGTAATACTATAATAATACTTACATAGCTTGGGCCCCAAAAGGGTAATTTAATGTATTTCCTTAGTTTCTGTTAAATGGTGATTTAGTAAAGTTTCATGGGCTTATATTTATTTTTCCTTTTAAAAAAACAAAAAATTATTTTGATTCTTTCAATTTCAGATAGAAAATGCTGCTGAAGAACCTAGAGTTTTATGTATTATACAAGATACTACTAATTCAAAGACAGTCAATGAACGAATCACTTTAAATTTACCAGCTTCTACTCCACTGAGGAAATTATTTGAAGATGTGGCCAACAAAGTGGGCTATGTAAATGGAACCTTTGATTTGGTGTGGGGAAATGGAATCAGTGCTACTGACATGGTAATATCTTCTATTTAACTCAACTGATTTCAAGTTGCTAAAATTAATACTGCTATTTTTTTAACATAAGTCAGACTTTTAAAAATATTCCATAACTGGAGTGTTTTTATACCTGATTTCCCCCCTCTAGATTTTAAAACAGGCTTCCTGAAAAGCTGAAGTTCAAGTTCAATTGAAGTTAAGAAATACAAAGCAGCTTTAAAACTAACTGGGACAGAATAATCTATATTTCCAAATGAATAATAGAATAAAACTTGATGAAATTTCTTGTCTCTGTCATACCTAATGTGCTTCTCCCCCTCCTCCCATCTTCTTTATGATCTGTTTCCTTGACCACTTCCTGTTTACTTCTTACTTTATTTGATGCTTTTCCTATCCTGGATACGATCTATTCTCTCTCTCCTGCCTTCCCATTGCCCTCTATTTCAATAAGGTTCTCTCTAGCACCTTTCCTACCATGTCACTCCTCACTGCTGGACTAATTTCATCATCTGCTCTTAGACTGTAGAATATTATAGGAGAAAGTTATTAAACTACACACTCATGCTTTCTAATCTTGTTTGCTCCCTCAGCAGGTTCTTTATTCATTACTTGTTGACTGCCTGTCAGATAACTCATACCATCCCCACTGAAAATTCCAGTTTGTCTACTTCCTAGCTCACTAAAGCTAGAAACTGTCTAGTGGCAGCTCCCTTATCTCTGCCCTTTCTACTGCAAAATTGTTTTTGGTTGCCATACTTTCTGCTGCAAGTAATAATCATAATGGCTCACAGAGCTTATTTTACAAGGTAATTTTTTTTATAACAACCATATAATATATGTGCACTAAATATTATTACTCTATTCCCTTAAAGATAAGCTAACTCGAGCTCAGCAGAATTAAGCAGTTTGTCACACAGTTAAATGAGTGATAGAAGAACTCTAACCTTAGCGTTCGACTTCCTGATCCACTGTACAGTCTATTAATCTGGGATGCCTCTGCATGTCAGGATTTTTCACCAATTCTTAGACATCTTAGCTTTTTTTAAAGAATAGCTTAGATGCCAGACACTTAGGTGCCAACCAGTGAAGAAGCCTGAGTCTGGGAGTTATAGTCTTCCCCTTCTCTTTAGTATACTACCCCACCCCTCAATATCAATGCCTTCAACATTCATCTCAGGAAGCAACCATAGTGGAGAAGAGGCATCTTAACTGCTTCTTTATGTGTTTTAATCACAATTGTTAAAGACACAGAAAAGAGAGGTTTTGCCATCAAAAAGTCCTTGGCATTGTCAAATGGTTTAGAATCAGAAACTGATACGATTTGGTCAAAGGACAAGATACTGAAGAAAATGCATTGTCATCTAAGGACCCTTAGAACTTTCTTATCTTATTTTCAGTTGGAGCTCTCCATTTGCATTCTCTCTTCCATTAGAATGTGAGCTCCTTTTGAGCAGGAACTGATTTTTCTATTTGTCTTCTCAGCATTTAATATAGTGCTTTCCACTTAATTAGTACTGTATAAATGCTTTTTCTTTTATTCATTCTGCAAGTAGCACTCTTTCTCTCATGAAATGACTTCATACTCAGTAAATCTAAACACATTTATTAAGTACCTGCTCTATGTCAGGTTACACATTATGTCAGGTTATTACATTATATGTACTTGATATTTACTTGGGTTTATTTCTGTTTCCCCTGTAAGTTACTTGAGGGTAGAAATTAGTAGCTTTTTTCTTTTTATCCTAGGAATTAAGCATAATGCCTTGCATATAGTAAATCCTTAAAAAAAATATTCCATTAAATTTTGAGGTCTTTCTTTCCTGCCTTAGAGATAGAGGAAATCCTCTTTCTCACCAGTATTATCCTTTCCCCCCTTGTCACTCAATCTGATCTGTTCTTAGCCAATTTTGTATCTTTGTATTGCCTCTTCCTTTAAAAGCAAAACAAACCAAAAAGCAACAAAGACTTTCAAGTCTTACTCCCTTAAATTCGTGTCTTATTTTGTTCTTCTTTTTTAATGTCCCTTCTTTTTGTCACTGAAATTATTAAAAGAGTTTTCTAAGCTTGTTGCCTTCGTTTTCTTATTACCTTTTCATTTTTTTACCCCTTTATAACCTGATTTTTATTCCTAATATTCTACTAAAGTTCTTCTAAGGTTACCAGATGGTTGCTGGTGACTTCTATTTAGTCCACATATCATTTGATTCTCCTTCAGCCTTTGAAATACCCTTTTCATTGATTGTCCTAATTTTTCACCTGCTTCCCTTCACTTCCTTCTCTTCTTCCTGATCTGGAATGTGGGTGTTCCTCAAGATGCTATCTTCAGGTATCTTCTTTCTCTCAAATTTGTCTCATTTGCAACCTTTCTTCTGAGCTTTAATTCTGAATTTCCAACTGCCTACTCGATATTTTTACCTTCTGCTTGTTCAAAAGTAAAAGCATTAATTTTACCATCCCTGCTCCCCATTCATTCACCAGAAGACTGTGATGAGCATCTTGCCCTGTTTATTTTAGCTCTTCGAAGGATCACTCTCCAAAGACCATCTTATATACCTTTGCTCTCTCTGACAACTTTCAACTTCTTTTCCCCTCTGATTATTTTTTTTCCAGTATGGAATACTTCTGCCATATCTTGCTTTTATACTTCTTCACTGTTGCAGATATTTGCATAGACTTGCTTATGATTACACTTTAAGCCCCACAGCTTTTGGGAACTTTACAACTTGCTTCTCCATTGAGCTATTCTTAAAGGAGCTATGCTTTTCCCCTCTTAAGTAATGTTTTAAACAAACTTTTAATATAATGGAAAAGAATTTAAATGGGAGTATGCCATTTTATTTGCTTTGTCATCTTCTCTTTTCCTTGAATATCTCTATTCTTAGCTGGCCATGCATAATAAAGAATTGAAGTATACTTAAATGGGAATAATAATATTATAACCTTTGTAGGCTATAATATTGTGAATAAAAGAATCTTTTAAACCTTAAAAGCATTGTAAAAGTGAGTTACTTTTTTAAAAAACTAAATCTAGTTTTTACTTTTCCTGGTCTTCCCATCCTTGTAAAACTGAGGAATTGAACCCTTTTTATTTCTATTCAAAAATGAAACATCTTTTCCTCAACAAATTTGTTTGTGTAAATCCCATTTTCCCTGTCATGTTTGCAGTAATGGTTCCACAAACCCTTATCTGGTAGAAATATTTAAAGAAAATTCATAGGTAGCATTGATTAATTTTGTTATATACTATAGCAGACCGATGGGATGGTTAGGCTATGTTTTGGTACCATAGGTTAGTGAGCAGGAATAGAATATAAAAGTGAAGTTTTGAGTGTGTGTGTGTGTGTGTATTCAGAGAGAAAGAACAGTGGCAGGACTTGTGGGTTTAATGAAGTTTTAATATGCTGATACATCAGCATGAACTCTATAATTTAGGTAGGCTAAAGTTGGTGGGAGGGGAGATGATTGACAGTTTTTAGAGAACCTGGGTTCAAAAGTAGTTAGAACCCAGAATGAGCAAACTGAGAATATAAAGGTTGAGAGAATCAACTTGGAATAGTACCAAAAGCAGAGAGGATAAAAAAGGAAAAAATGGCTAATGAGGAGAGACTGATTAAAGTGAGATGAGACCTTTCTAAGAAAGGCTTAGAGATTTAGATCTTCAGGTGACTTTCAAAGAAATAGTATTGACTTCAGACTGAATGAATGAATGAATGTGGGACCTAGTCAGAAAAGAACCATGCCTTTCTAGGAGCACCCAGAAATTAAGAATTACAATCTGGGCTGGAAAGTAAAAGAGTCATCTTGCTTGAAGGGAGGTATTACCTTTCTTAGGTCTCTTCCAGTGACCATTATAATTAGGACTAAAATGAAAGAAGGAAGGAGCTTGTGCCTTAAAAAGAAAAGGAAAACATGAGAATAGATCTCTTATATGGTACTTAACAGTCTTTTACATACTTTATCTCATTTAATCCTCATACTAATCCTGTGAAATAGATAATGCAAATATTACGTAAATACAGAGTATGAAAGCTGAAAGAGATCTTACCTTTCTCATTTTGCAAATGATAGAACTGAAAAGATACAACTGATAAATGAAAACCAGTAGTCTAATCATATTATAGTGTTTTACATTAATAAGTATCTGGTTTATATTGTTTGAACCTTTATCTGTCCTGACTCCAAGCCCAGCAATAAACTGCATCTTGAATCCAGGGCATCTGATTTCATATCCAGACACTGCTTAATGTTATTCCCAAGTTGATGTTGAATCCCACTTAAATGGTTTTTAGAAAACTACTCACTTAATCTTTATATATCTTCAAAAAGCTATTCTTCCACTGTTTTCCCCTTCCACCTCCCACCCACCCAAATAAGCAAGAACTGAGGAAAACTAGATGTTGCTTTTTATTTTAACCCATATTATCACATATTGTGACCTATCTCATATAGCGAATTTCTTAAATAGGAAATAATATGTCTAGATTTTATAAACTTTCTTTTTTGTTCTCAAATGTACAAAATTCCTTTTGCTGGAAACCAGATGAGTACTGGTTTATATTTTGGCATATTTGGAAAACATAGGAATAATTATAATTAGATTTTCTTCTTTGAGTCTTAGCATTTTTTTCTCTTACAGTTTTTGCCTTTCCTAAATCTAGTTTATAAAATTCCATGACCAAAGTAATTTTTCTTAGGAATTGTTTCATGGAAGTCTCCTATTATTGATGGATCATGGAGTCATTGGGTTTAAAGTCAAAAGAATACCATAGAAATCATCTAACCTAACTCCTTTCTTTTTACCTAACATAGCTGCTGGCCCATAAAGTACTTATTGTTGAGAGTGCTTAACCATCTAAGTGTGAGGGTGAATGGATAGCTAATTTCAAGCCATCATTAAAAGAATTTTACTGAACTTGTTTCAAAAGAACCAGTTTTCAAATCTAGTTAAGACTTTATGTGGTAATTGTAATGATTTATTACTATAATTGAAAAAATTTTAAATGATTTTAGATGTTATTTTGTGTTCTTTAGCCTTTGGATCACACCAGTGACAAATCTCTTCTTGATACTAACTTTGAACCTGGGAAGAAAAACTTTCTTCATTTGACAGATAAAGATGGTGAACAGCCTCAGATACTATCGGTAAAGCAACAGTTTACTGTAACCTGCATGTCTTCACCCTCTACTGTTTAGATATACAGCCATGTTTCCAGAAATTCATTTAGTTGTTTCTCTTAAATACTTGGATGCTTTTCTCTGTTTGATTTTGAATTGTTATATAGTTCAGATTATACTTGAAGGTTTCCATTTTTCACCAAATAAATTTTTTTAAACCCTTTTTCTTCTGTCATAGAATGGATACTGTATGTTGATTCTAATGTAGAAGAGCAGTAAGGGCTACTTATTTGGAGTGAAGTAACTTGCCCAGGGTCACACAGCTAGGAATTATATTTGAGGCCTGATTTGAACCTAGGACCTCCCAACACCAGGCCTGGTACTCTATCCACTTGTGCTGCCTAACTGCCCAGACCAAAAATTTTTACCTACAAATAAAATATAAGAAGCAACATGGTATACTTGAAAGAATGCTAAATTTGGAGCCAGAGGACCTGAAATTGGATGCTGGCTCTCCTACTTCTACCTTTGTGGCCTTGGGCAACCTGTTTTCTTTATCTGTAAAATGAGAGCACTATTATATAACCAATAAAATACCTGCTCCAAATATTTGATTTTGGGGTCCTGAAAAATCAGAAATATGACCAACAAATATATAATAAAAGCACAAACTAGAAACCTGCAATGTTTCAGTTCTTAAGTGATAGATAATTTTATTGGTATTAGAACTTCTCTTGATCAAAATCAGATTCCTTTTTTTAACTTTGATATTTTTATGGTAATTGTAATGATTTATTACTGTATAACAATCTTCATAAATTGTCATGGCTAAAATAATTTTAATAGCCTGAAACTAACCTGGTAATGAACATTTCCAGACTTAACAAAGAATCCATCACTTGGTTTACATTTAAAACTTGTATTTTGGTAGGATATGATAGAGCTTGTTTTCTAATGGTATAGCCTTCAAGAGATCAGGATCACTTCTGCACCACTCTGTGACATCAGAGTGTTTCTGATACTATGAAATGGACATCAAAGTATTGTTTACACTGCTTATGTTATAAAATAGACTTAGGAAATGATATTCAAATATATCATAGAGGTGGCCTAAATGTAAATACTCCATTAATTATTTTATTTACTGATTTTAAAATCCTTCTGCAAAGTTTAGTAATTGACAGCATTTTATATAGCATGTAGTTTTTAAAATTGCAGCAGTTAAATTTGTTCATTAAATATTTTTTACATTGACTTTTAGGAGGACTCCAGTGCAGTAGATGACAGTGTGCAAGATAGGTTTATTGGTCCCCTCCCAAGAGAAGGTTCTGTAGGCTCCACTGGTGATTATGTCAGTCAAAGCTACTCATATTCTTCTATATTGAATAAATCAGAAACCGGTAAGATGTTCTTCTCATATTGATTCATTTTTATAGGAGAATTATAGATTTAGAAATTGGAGTGACCTTAGATCTTATATCATTTAATCTTTTCCTTTGATAGATGAAGAAATTAAACCCAGAGAAGTTTTGTCTTGCCTAAGATAGTAAATAACAAAGCTGAGCTTTAAATTGGGAATATATTAACTAGTTATAACCTTATAATGCAACTCTTTTTTTTCTTTTTTAGTTTTTATAATGCAACTCCTTTTTTTTTAACCTTTACCTTCCATCTTGGAGTCAATACTGTGTATTGGCTCCAAGGCAGAAGAGTGGTAAGGGCTAAGCAATGGGGGTCAAGTGACTTTCCCAGGGTCACACAGCTGGGAAGTGTCTGAGGCCAGATTATAATGCAACTCTTAAGAAAATTATATGTGCCAGCAGGGGAAAACATACCAACTTTATAACGAGTATATATTTAATTTATATAACTTTTATATAATACAATATGAAATCCAAATAATAATCTGCCTACAGAGACCCTTGTTAAAATGTGCACATCAGGCCAAGAGACTAGAGAAAAGAACTCTTTGGGAACTTTTGTAGCCTTCTTTGATTATTAGAATTTTTCACATTAACTTTTACTTTGGAAAACTGGAAAACTTGGTAATGAAATTTGGGATAGGAGGGAAGGTGAACGAAGGCTTAGAATTTTAGAATAGAATAAAAACAACTGAGAATGAGGGGCTGGAATTGTGGAATAGTGGCATTTGAGAAAAGAGAAGAAGAAAAAATGAGACTCTCAGTGGGCACTCAGTCTGTGTTTAGGGAATTTGAGAGAACAGGAATTTGGGAGAATAGGTAGACATGAGCTCTAAAGTTAAGCTCTATTTGAAGCAATTAATTCATTGTTCAAATGAACATACAATTTCCAAAGACTTCTTTGGCCCAGTTGTTCCTTTGGACTGCATTACCTTGTCCATTGCTTTTTTCTATTACAATATTCTAGGATTCCTATAACCTTCCTTTTTTTGTCCCATATACATGCACATAAACTCCACTCATCAGCAGTGAAAGTAACTAGAATCAAAAATATTGAACACTTGTTAATAAATAAGCTACCTTTTGTAAATTAACTGACTTTGAATGCATTTTTAGAGTTTGGGAATTCTTATTTGATTGGAAGGAATTTCTTTGATTTTCACTAATGTAGTTCATTTGAAAGAATCACCATTTCTTTTAAAAGAACATAGGGCTTTTATTGGATTTTAACTCTTGGAGTATAATCTGATCACAGTGAAATAATTTCACTTTTTTAAAATGCCTTCTTTTGGTATTTTATTCTTTATCCTACATATTTTTCAGCCTTGCCTGTTTATATTATTTACTCTCTTTTATTCAGGAATTGAGTCATTTATGAACCTAATTTTAAACAAAGCATAGTTTTATTTAGACATTGCAATTTAAAAACTAATTTATAGTGACTGTTTTGTATTATTTAATGATTTTACTTTTACTCTGATTAATAATTGAAATTGAGAAAAAATATAGACTTTTGGGTTATTTTCATGTTAACAAGTTATCTGCTTGTCTTATTGACATGATGCATTTTATGAAAAAAATTCTTAAAATCTAATGGCATTTGATATCAGGAATCACTTGAAATAGAACTTTTCTTTGAAAGAATTCTCTTCAACAAAACAAAACCCACGATAAAATGTACTATATGATGGTCTGTCATTTGAGGTACTGAAACAGAAGAATTCATATGCTGAATCCTCAATATAGGCTGTTAGAGTTCTTTAATATTTGATAGAAGATCTGATAACTTATATCTGATCCAGTTACTTTCTCTTTGATCCCTTCAATGCCTTAAGCTTGGAATTCCTCTCTAAAATACTTCCCCAGAACCTTTTTCTCATCACATTCCATTTAGGAATTCTGGGAAATGCTTTATAAGTTAAGGTTTTTGGTTTTTTTCTTAAAGGAGGTTTTTATATGAGGTATGTCTGTAACATGTGATTTTAAGATAAAAACACCAGAACTCACATATCCATATGACTGTTATTTTTACAAAGTAGTCCACCTTGAAAGACTTTTAAATACTTATGCCAGTGATTCCAGCTTTTGCTCATTTTTTCAAATCTTTCATATAGATTCCATCCTAAAAGATATTAAGGCCAGAAAGGGATCTTTAAGACTGTCTGTACCCAGCCCCTTATCCTATACATGAAGAAATTAAATCTCAGAGAAATGATAGGACTGTGCTTGCTAATAGAATTCTCTTAATGGATTTCTTTTTGATCTGTAATATTCTCATAATCTAAATTTGAAGAATTGTTTTCATATCAGTGTGAAACAGTTCAAATTTCATTAGTATTAAAAAACTTGTTTTGCAACCCTTTGAGATACACAATAAATACTGTATTGGATGCTATTACTTATGGAGCAATTTGACATGCTATTATGGAGTTTATAGAGATGATATTCATATAGGCACAATTGTGAAAACAGATACTTGAATAAGATCCAGAGAAATTGTTATAGTTACAAATTAAGTAATATTGGTGGCAGCTGAGTGACTCAGTGGATTGAGAGCCAGGCCTAGAGATGAGAGGTCTTGGGTTCAGATTTGGCCTCAGACACTTCCTAGCTATGTGACCCTGGGCATGTCACTTAACCCCCATTGCCTAGCCCTTACTACTCTTCTGCCTTAGAACCAATGCACAGTATTGATTCTAAGATGGAAGGTAAGGGTTTAAAAAAAAATTTAAATACTATTAACCTTTTTCTTTTGTTCTAAGTAAATACTTAATGCTTGCAAATGCTAAATTTGTTGTCTTCCTTACTGATTTTTCTTTTAAATATTGAATTGTATTATTTGCTTTTGTTATCTTTTTAAAGGATATGTGGGATTAGTAAATCAAGCAATGACTTGCTATTTGAACAGCCTTCTGCAAACACTTTTCATGACTCCTGAATTCAGGAATGCATTGTATAAGTAAGTATTCTAGCAACTAAATTAAATTTATTTTTTCACATTTTAAATAATTCATGCTTTTGTATTACTTTAAGGCTTATACAGTGCTTTCTTCAGAGCAACTCTGAGGAATAGGTATGCAAATATTCTTCACATTTGATGGATATGGAAACTAGGGTGTTCATGGGGTAAGTGATTGTGTTGATAAATAAATGTATAGACTTGGATTTGAATTCCAGTCTTCTGACTCCAAATATAGGCTTCTTTCAACTAATAACACATTGCCTTTCATTTATCATGAAAAATACCTGAACATTTCTCAGATATATTTTCCTAGATACATTTTAAGAGATTAAAACTTTAAAAGAGTAGAGGGAGAAGCAATTGAATGAGGAAATCTCAAAAACTACTATTTTCTAAAAGGAGAAAATTTAGAAATATGTTTATATTTAGATCAAAATGACACTTAAATCCATGTGAGCAAATAATCAATTTTAGCTTAACTTTCACATGTTACAGCTACTTTATAAGTTAAATGTGAAAATTGTATTTTGAGTAAACCCAAATATATTTTAAAATTCTCCTTTCCCTAAGTCATCTTTAAAGAACTTCTAATTGAGCATATTGTTTAAATAGTCGTTTCTCATTTTAATTACCAAATGTTTTACTCTGCAGAAGACTTACTGTGACAAATTTCATGCCAGTGTGGAAATAAATGAATTCTTAAAGGTGATACCAATGAAACACTGAGTTTGTATGTTATATGCATACCAGCCAAACTAAGTCTGCTCCTTGAATACAAGTGTGTGTGTGTGTGTGTGTGTATATATATATATATATATATATATATATATATATATATATAAATTCATTTGATCCTCATGGGTTTAAGGGCTCTGGCTGTATAGTATATAGTGTAGTGGTAGTCTCTCTGTGATCGAGAATGACTATTGTCTTTGTGCAGTTTCATCTATGGTGTACCCTCATGTGGCTTTGGAGTCCAAAGGCTGAGGCGCAAAGTTTGTGGCACATGGGGCATGGGACTCCAGTTGTTACGGGAGGTGCAGTTGTGGCCTGGTGTCGGCTTTCATGCTCAGAGGCACGACATTGATATCGTTCATCTTCAAAGGTGGTGGCAGCATGGTTAATGTGGGTTCGCCAGCTGCTTCTGTCAGAGGCAGCGAGTTCTAGTTGCTTTGGTGTAATGCTAGCCCACTTCAAGTTTGACTTTAGCTGATCCTTGAATCTTTACTTTGGTCGCCTGAGTCCTGAGTTTCCTGAGTCCAGCTGACAGTTCACCATAGAATACCTGTCTTGGTATTCGCTGTGGGTCCATGAGGATGACGTGTCCAGACCATGGTAGCTGGGTTTTGAGGACCATGACTTCAATGCTGGTGGAGTTGGCTCTGTCAAGGACTTCCTGATTGGTGATTCGGTCCTGCCATCGGATCCTCATTATTGACCGGAGAGAGCATTGGTGGAATTGCTCCAGCTGTTTCATGTGCTTCTGGTACAGTGTCCATGTCTCACAACCGTACAGGAGCGAGCTGAGGACCACTGCGTTGTACACTTTGAGCTTCGTCGCAGTGCTTACACCTCTGTGTTGGAGGA
This sequence comes from Monodelphis domestica, assembly GCF_027887165.1. Taxonomy (NCBI): domain Eukaryota; kingdom Metazoa; phylum Chordata; class Mammalia; order Didelphimorphia; family Didelphidae; genus Monodelphis; species Monodelphis domestica. The sequence goes on along the minus strand of NC_077232.1, from coordinate 60,237,901 downwards.
CTGTGGAGCGCAGCCACCCAAGTGCCTGGCTGGCCTTTTGGATCCTGGCATTAATCTCGTGGTCTAGGGACCCATCGTTGGCAATGGTGCTGCCCAGGTACTTGAAAGTGTTGACGTTAGAAAGCTGCGTGCTGTCGATTGTGATGCACGGCTGGTTCGTTGGCCTCCCTGGTGCAGGTTGGAACAGCACCTCTGTTTTGCTGAGGCTGATAGTCAGGCCAGTTTTGTTGCAGTGGAGAACCTGTCCACAATGGTTTGAAGATGATTTTCTTGGTGGGCCATGAGAGCACAGTCATCTGCAAAGAGAGCTTCCAGGATGAGTCTCTCTGTTGTCTTTGTTTTTGCAGTCAGGCGGTGAAGGTCAAATAATGAGCCATCCAGTCGGTATTTGATGTAGACACCCAGGTCTAGATCCATCACAGCATGTCGTAATATTTGGGTGAAAAATAGGTTGAATAGTACTGGAGCGAGGACACAGCCTTGTTTCACGCCATTGGAGATGTTGAAGCGATCGGAATTCTCTCCACCAGATAGGACTTCCCCTGTCATGTCGACATGAAAGAGCTGGATTAGTTTGACAAATTTTGCTGGGCAACCGAGCTTGTTGAGGATCACCCACAATGTGTCCCTGTTCACCGTGTCAAACGCCTTTGTCAGGTCTATGAAGACAATGTAGAGACTCAGGTTCTGCTCAAGGCATTTTGCCTGCATTTGCCTCACCGTGAAGACCATGTCGATGGTGCTACGATCTGGTCGGAAGCCACATTGTGATTCAGGCAGGTTCTGCTCTGAAACAGATGACATTAGTCTGTTGAGTATAACGCGGGTGAGGATCTTTCCGGCAGTGGAGAGTAGTGAGATGCCTCTGTAGTTGTCACAGGCTGCTCATGTGCCTTTGTTCTTGTATAGGGCTACGATGGAGGCATCTCTGAGTCTGGGGGCATGTCTTCCTCTTCCCATATGCTGGCCAGTACTATGTGGAATGCCTGGAGCGCCTTTCCATTTAAGGCCTTGTACAGCTCGGTTGGGATCCCGTCTTTACTGGGTGCCTTGCCTGCACTCATTTGTTTAATGTCTTTTTGGACTTCCTTTATTGAAGGAGGGACATCAAGTTGTTCAATGGAGCGGTTTTGGGGGATCTGGTCAAGGGCGCTTTGGTCGACTGAAGAGGGTCGGTTGAGAAGCTGACTGAAGTGTTCTTTCCACCTGTTGCTGATGCCTTTTTTATCTTTTATGAGAGTGTCACCGTCAGAGGATAGCAAGGGAGTGGTGGTGGGTTTTGATGGCCCATAGACAGTCTTGAGGGCACTGAAAAATTGTTTGTAGTTTTTCATATCAGCAAACCGCTGGATTTCTTCTGCCTTTTTCCCCCACCATTGGTCTTGCATCTTCCTGATCTCACGCTGCACTGTGGCTTGGAGAGACTTGAATCTGTCCTTTTTAGGAGCAGAGTTTGGGTTATTTTGCCACTCCATAAAGGCTTTGTTCTCCTTGCTCAATAGGTCTTGAATAGCAGTGTTGTTCTCGTCAAACCAGTCCTGGTGGTTGCGTTGTTTGGGGCCTAGTACTGCCTTTGATGTTTCCTTCACTGTGTCTCTGAACTGGTTCAATTTCTCGGTTGAGCTTTTAGTGAGTGAGCTCTGGCTGAACCCTAAGCCAAAGGTGTGAAACTGAAGAGGGAGGAGGAAAAGTATTGGAGGGAACCTCTAAATGTTTAACAAAACAAATTATAATGTGACATTGATAATGTTAATTTGTGGTTCTCTAAGCCAATATGTGGCTCAAAGGAATCTTTTTATTTAAGTTTGACACCCCAGGAACCCTATGTGCCTCTCTCCCTTTCTTTGTCTTTGGTGTCTGAAATTCTTTCCAGTCCTTTAAATATAACTTTAGATGCTACCTCCTTGAGGAAGCCTTTCCCAATCCTCATAGTCAGTTGGAATCTTCCTTTGGGCCTTGGGTAGCACTTTGTAAATTACTTATCCTTTAATATTATGTGTTACAACTGTCCATGTTAGCATTTTCTCTATCTGTTATACGGAAACTTCCTATCTAGTCATAACTTCATCTCTCTCAAGACCTATTAGTGTTCTTAGTAGACACTTAAATATTTGTATGTGGTTTTATTGGTAGTGGTGGTAAAATGAGGGATAGGATTGAATATGAAGCAGAAATTTTTTTCCTTGATGTCACAAACATTAGGAACTATTAAAGATTAATTTTTTCTCATCAACAAGGAAGTGACATGATAAGAATATTATTAAAGGAAAATTTTGCATCACTATTCAATTTTTATTGTAAGATAGCTACACCATAAAAGGAGTAAGAATAGTTGAGAAGCTATCAGTACTATCCAGATATGAGGTGATGAATGGTTCCACTGAAATGGTGGTCATGGGAATGAAGAGGAAGAGATGAACTAGTCATTTTAAGTAAACAATAAGACTTAACCATTATGTATGTACCAACAAATTAGAATCTTTTTAAAGAGTTATGGCCTAGGTATTTAGCTTAGTGGAAAGGGTAAAAACCCAAATTATTCCTTTTACTCTAAAGGGCTAAAATAGACTTAAGTACTTTTTAAAAAAGTATTGAAATGAAGTACATTATATTTTACTATACAGTAGGCTCACTTATCCATGGAGAAATACAACCCAAGACCCTTGGTGCCTAAAACAATAGTTAGTACTTGTTTATAACTTTTAACTCTTGGGTTAACTTTACTGAATAGTACTGTGCTCTCTCTCCCTGATTCTGCCCCTTGGCTTGGTTCCCTGAGACTTTCCCCTCTGCACACTCCTCACAAAAAATAAATAAATAACCAAAAAAAAACCCTCCAAGTGAAAGCAGAACTGACACACAAGCGAGATTTCTGCAGCTGGTGGAACTCCAGCACATAGAGGAGACCTTTGCCCATTCCACCCACTTGAGTCCTCACACCTGTCCAACCTACCTCTCCATCTTTAGCAAAAGCCCCTTCCTGCCTCTCTCCTTCTGGAATGATTTTGGGTAATTGAAACCATAGATAAGAGGATTAGGTAGGAATGGGTTGGGGGTCATCTATAAGGAGACAGTACCATGGTTTCTGGCCAAGATAACTCAAATAATAGTAGTACCACTTAAAGAAAATGGGGTAGAAAAATTCATTTTTTTAAGGTAAATTGAATCTTTATTAGCATTAGGATTGCATATGGAGATCTTCCTTAGATTCAAAATTTAAGAATCTGAGACTCAAGCTTTGGTGAGAAATCCTGAGTATGTAAGAAAATAAAATTCTCCCCCAATTTCTTTTTTAAGATTTATTGACCCCTTTTGTTTCTTATCTGAAAATCATTTCCTAGAATGTCCTTTCAAATAACAAATAGAAGAATTAAAAATGAAATTGACTTGTGCAGTATTCTTCCCCTACATTTTCCTACTTTTGTCCTGGAAGGGGGAAAATGTCATCATTTATTCCCCAGGTCAAGATTGGTCATTAAGATTCCTCAGTTTGACTCTTAGTCTTTTCATTGGCATAATTATAGTCATTTTTCATATTACATTCATATTTCTGCTTTATTTGATCTTAATCATTAATCACTTCATAGGATTCTTTCTCTATCGAGATAAATTATTTCTTTTAAACGAGCCATTCTCATGCTTGGCTATTCTTGTTTTTATGCTTTTATGTGTAGTCTTGTGAAATAAAATTTTGTTTATTTCTATTAAACACACAAAGATATGATATTTCTTACTGTTAATTTATTTATTGAATAATTTTAAAATATTCAAATGTCTCACTTCCATAGGTGGGAATTTGAGGAATCTGAAGAAGATCCTGTGACAAGCATTCCATACCAGCTTCAGAGACTCTTTGTTTTATTACAAACCAGCAAAAAGCGAGCAATTGAAACAACTGATGTTACGAGGAGCTTTGGATGGGATAGTAGTGAAGGTAATTAGTTTTCTTGTCAGTTGTACTTCACTATTATAAATTATCAACATCATGGGGAAAGGTAATTGCTTGACTTGGTCTTACTTATAGTATTGGAAATGTATAGTGCTTTATATTAAAATGTAAGTTAATTATATTCCTTTTATATCTTAGTTTTTCACTGGAATCTTTCTCTGGTATCTCAGTAAGACATGGTGATGACCCTCAAAAGATTTAGTGCTGGCAGATCCTATTAAGCCAGAAATGTTTTTAGAGTGATCCCAGTGTCTGTAGTCTGAAAAGGCGTCTGGAGAAGGATGGCCACCAGGTGGCCTTTTAGGGGATGTGGGTGGATGGCCATAACTCATGGAGATGGTCTTGGTTGGGAAGTGAGGTGGGAGAATGAAGGAAAAGGATGAGATGTGATGAACTGATATCATAACATAACAAAAAGGAAATCACAAATCCCCTTGAAGTGTACTTTAGTATATTGTACTCTATCAACTCTATCAATAAGAAAGCTTATTTGAAATGTAAAAGTATGAAAAAGAAAATGTTTTCATCAGCCCAAGCTTTTTTACACTTACTTGGTCATGGCTTCTGTTTCTGAAACATATGCTTATATGTCAAATACATCTAAATTGATAATTGCCTTTTTTTTAATAAATTAAAGTTTCTTTTTGTGACAGCTTGGCAGCAACATGATGTACAAGAACTTTGTAGAGTCATGTTTGATGCATTGGAACAGAAGTGGAAGCAAACTGAGCAGGTAACTTAAATTTTAAACTTGGGAGTGCTGGATAATTTTCTTGGGGTCAATTATTACCTAAAAAATGATTTTTGTCTTATTGTCATAATGTAAAAGCATCAGTAGGTGCTTTCATTTATTTGTTGAATTAATGATTGTTCTGAATTTTGAATATAATTATATTTTATGGTACTTATTGAATTTTTAATTCTGTAATCTATAATATTACAAATATACTTATCAATCAGTAGGCATTTATTATGCACATAATGTGTCCCAGGTACTGTGGATACAAGTACAAGGATTAAAATGTTCCTTCCACCCAAGGAGCTTAGGTTCTAATTTCAGAACCAGCAAGCACAATGTAAATGTGTACAGCATAAATAGAAAGTAAATCTATGTAGATGCAAAGTGTTTAAATGCAGGGTGATTTGGGAGGGAAGGCATTCACAGTTGGTGGGATCCCAACCTGCATTCATGCTAAGACCTCTCTATTGATTTTCTCCTGTCTGCAGCTGGTTTGGCATAGTTGTTGCAGGATATCTTCTCTGTTTGGCTATGAACTCTTAGAAGCAAGGACTGTCTTTTAGCTTGCTTTGTATCCCCAGTGTCTGGTATCTAGGCATTTAATTCAGATTTATTGACTGACTGAAAGAAAATGGTACTTGTTGTATTTTTATTTATTTTTTTAAAGAAAGTGAGGAATGCATTCTAGCCATGGGAGATAGCCAGAATTATATCCTAATCTGGAACTTTAGAATTTTAAGAGCTGTAAGAGAAATTAGTTGTCATCAAGTCCAAACCACTCTTTTTTACATATATATGAAGAAAGTGAAAAAGTAGAATGCATTTGGCACTTTTGGGGGGGAAATCATGTTTTAGTGAAAGGAGCACTGGACTTGATTGTCAGGTCTGACACTATATGACTCAAGGCAAACCATTTAATCTTTTCAGCCTGTTTTTTTTGTTGTTGTTGTTGTTTTTTGTCTCAAATGAGAAAAGTAACAGTAAGCTTCCTATCTTACAGGGTTGTTGTAAGGAAAGTATTTTCTAAAGCTTAAAACACGACAGAAATTTGAAATATGATTGATCTTTGTCTCCCATAGGACTTTACACACACACAAAAGCTTCCCAATAAATGTAGCAAATAAATAATTAGTATATTATGCCAGGTACTTAACAAGAATCCAAAAAATAAATAAAAACTCAAACCCTAAAAAAAGGGGATTCTGTCTTAGAGGAGTTGAAGGTAGATAAGATGTAAACATATGAGACATGTACTTTAATAATGAAAAACAATGTACAATTAAGTATCAAACTAATATAAATTTTAGAGATAAATATTAGTGTAGACTTGTTTAGTTGGAGAAGGCCTCATAGAAGAAATAGGGGCCAAGCTTGGTCTTATTTTAATGAGAGGAGAGGAAAAAACATTCTGATTTTAGGGGGCAGGGATTAGGGGTGGGTGCAAAACTAAGTAGAGAGAATATGGGGAATGAGACAGATTAAACTACGGTTTAGATTCTGGAGCTAGGCAGTGGGTTTTACTGAAATCAAGAATTTCATAGAATCTCAGAGTTGGAAAGGAATTTAAGAAATCTAATCCAACAAACTGAATAGTATTTTTCTCTACAACACCTGACAAGTGCTTATCCAAGCTTCCCTTGTAGACCTCTAATCTAACACCCCTCTTCCCAAGAAGGGAATTCATCTATTCCCTAGGCAGCCCATTCTACTTTTTAGGAAGTTATAATTATTTAGGAAGTTTTGCCTAATCTCAAGCCAAAATCTGCCTGCCTCTGAAGATTTTCTTCATTGGGCCTAATTTTGTAACCTGAAAGCAAGGAGAATAAATTTAATCCCAGCTGTTAGAGGTAAAACCAGTGAGTAAAGTAAGATCAGGTTAATCTGTAAAGGATCTTAAGAGTCAACATGAGCAAATTCTCTTTAGATGATGCTTTTAGGTTCAGAGAGAATTTTCCTCACCTCAGTCCCAAGAGATATGAATTTTGCTGCTAGAAAAATTATATTTCAAGAGGTTATGTGACTTGCCCCCATCCATGATCACATAGCTTGTAAATGTCATAATTAAAAGCAAGACCCCTTTTCTAGGAAGGTCAGTGTTCCTCCTTGGTGGGCTGTAGTAGCTACACTCAGGGAACTTAAATTACTCTAGTACCCAGAGAAAGATTAGGCACTCAGTAGGTACTTGTAACCTGCTCAATCCCCATTTCAATGGTCAATCTCTATAGTATAGTGATTCTGTTGAGCTATATAAGAAAGCTAGCATACATTTTGGGAATATTTATATAGGAAAGGACATGGACCCCATTTGATGCTTTGTTTTGTTTACCATGAGAACCTTGAAAATTTCATTTATTTATTTATTTTTTAAGCCCTTACCTTCCATCTTAGAATCAATACTGTAAATTGGTTCCAAGGCAGAAGAGTGGTAAGGGCTAGGCAATGGGGGTTAAGTGACTTGCCCAGGGTCACACAGCTGGGAAGTGTCTGAGGCCAGATTTGAACCTAGGACTTCCCATCTCTAGGCCTGGCTCTGCTCTCAATCTACTGAGCTACCCAGCTTCCCCCCTGTTTTAGATTTAAAAGGAGATTGAAAAGAAGAATATTGTGACAAAATGTGACTGACAAAATTTGGCAACTACTTGGATATATAAGGTTGAGGGAGGGTGAAGAGTCAAGGATAAACTCTGAACTTGCAAATCTTGTACCATCCCTAATAAAACACGTAGACTGTTGAGTACTTGGACATATTTGTGCCTTTCACCTAAAGTGAGTTAATAATTTATAGTCATAGTACATTAAAGTTTAAATTTTTTTTTTCTTCATAACTAGCTACATACTCAACTCAGGTACCATTTGATATATAAATATACAAAACCTTCCCTTGTCCTCCCAGTTGTTAGTTCTCTTTCTTTTCTTGAATTGTCTTGTTATTTATTTGTCTGTGTATATGCTAAAAATTTTTGCTTTAGAAATTAAGAGAAAGTTTAATTAGATCTAAAATCACTTCTTTCTCAATTAGTTCCTTTCCTCGTGCTATCATTCCAATTAAGAACAAGAGGGCCCACTTATTGGGAGAAGAGGGCAGGAACCAGGATAGGAGGAATTAGAAAGAGCTTCTGAAGATGATCCCTCAAATCCTTTCCCCAAAGGATTGTTCTGAAATTAAATGTGCAATGGTCAAAAGGCACAAAGCATACCTTTAGAAAAATCACACGTGGGGAAAATTGGCTTTCTTTTTTGGGGGGGGTGAGGTGGCTTTCTCTTAAATAGGAATATACGTAGATATACACATTTTAAATTCTTGCCTTCTGTCATTGAATGAATACTAAATATCAGTTCCAGGGCAGAAGAGCAATAAGGGCTAGGCAAATGAGGTTAAGTGACTTGACCTAGATCACATAGCTAGGAAGTATCTGAGGCTATGTTTGAACCCAAGAACTCCTAATTCTAGGCCTCAAGCTCTATCTATTCTGCTACCTAGCTACCCCTTAAATGGGATATTTTAAAGAAACTTTTATAGAAGATTATGTAATTGTGTTCTTTATAATTGTTTTATTTGTATTTGTTATGGAATGCTATCATCTTTGCTTATGATTTTTTATAAAAATAAGTTTGGAGGGGAAAGATGAATAGTATTGAATAATTAAAAATGAAAAGAATTTTTTTAATCTTATAATTATGACTCCAATTTCCTGGAATAATAATGACATGCCTTTTAGTTGTGATGGTTATTAATTTTTAGATTGTGCTATTTATTTGAATAATGTGATTACAGGTTTCATTTAAGTTCATTTTAATAGGTTTATATATTTTGGTAGGCTAAGATTTAAAAATTGAATTTTTAAAATTTATTTCATATTGACTCTCTAAACTATTTCATACTACTATTAATAAATACAAATAAGTTTTAAATATATTTTCCCATAAGATACCAGAGATTTGAAGCTTTCCAGAACTTTACTTTTTAATGACAAATAACTATTCTTCTTCTAGGCTGATCTTATAAATGAACTGTATCAAGGGAAGCTGAAGGACTACGTGAGGTGTCTGGAATGTGGTTATGAGGGCTGGAGAATCGACACATATCTTGACATTCCATTGGTCATCCGACCTTATGGCTCCAGCCAGGCATTTGCTAGTGTGGTGTGTACCTTTCAGCTGACTGCTTGTGTATCCATACACAGAATACATAATAGCACAGTGGTATAATTTATTTTAAGGTAAGTATCATCCTAGATACTCCCTCTTGGGTTGTTAGTCATTCTGCAGTTAAGCTAGCAAGATCTAAAAGATTTTTGACCCTTCAGTGAGTCCTAATAGTGCATGTATATAAAGGAAAAGAAATGCCAATGTACTGCCTCATGGCTAAGGGTTTTACTCTTTCTGATGGGAGATAAGATTGGTTTCATTATCCTTTTTGATTTTACTAATCCAGTTTATAAGTGTTTTCTTGATGAGTCCTTTCTATGTTGAGAGGTGATTTGTTTATAGGGGAGGTGGGGAGTAGGACTTAGAAAATTGAAAATTACATATTTTTGCTTGTAGAGAGTGGCTAAATTTTCAGAAAATAGTATTCTTTCTTTTTAAAACTTAATTTAAATGAAAACCACAAATTATGCCTGTACAAAAATGATAAACATGATCATACCTTTTTCCACTTGATAATCAGATATGAATTATCTAATTTTGGGATTCTAGATCTATTTCCTTTTCATGTCTATTTCTAGTAGCTATTTAATTTTTCTTAACCTTCTTGTTTTTACTACCTCCTCTAAAGTAAAGGTCCAGAGAAGGAATAGAATTGAAAATTTAGGTTTGGGGAAGATGAAGAAAGATTGTTGAAAAGGTAGAACCAAGACAGGGAGGTTTGAGAATTTACTTATTCCTCTTCCACATTTGCCTAGATATTACATATTGACAAAAATGATAAACATGATCATACCTTTTTCTACTTGATAATCAGATATGAATTATCTAATTTTGGGATTCTAGATCTATTTCCTTTTCATGTCTATTTCTAGTAGCTATTTAATTTTTCTTAACCTTCTTGTTTTTACTACCTCCTCTAAAGTAAAGGTCCAGAGAAGGAATAGAATTGAAAATTTAGGTTTGGGAAAGATGAAGAAAGATTGTTGAGAAGGTAGAACCAAGACAGGGAGGTTTGAGAATTTACTTATTCCTCTTCCACATTTGCCTAGATATTACATATTGGAATCCTACAGAAAATTAGCCCTGGCTTTTTTGTGTGTGTGTGTGTGTGTCAAAAGCGTTGTCTGTATTTGAACTTGAGAGTGGTCCATTTATCAGTGATACTCAGCTCTATAGATAATTTCTTTTCTTCCAGTCTATATGAGTGTAGTTTTAATTTGGGAATTATCCTAAAATTTTTATATTTATTAAAGATTTTTTTCTAATTTAGTACATTTTCCTTAGAATAGTTATGGTGAAATTATACTTATTTAGAAGAGTAAGCCAAATATATGGTTCATCCTTAGTTCAATTTTACTTTAAATTTGTTGTTACTGTAGGGATCACCGTTTTACTTAAATTGACTAGGAATAGATATGAAATAAAACTCTTTAAAAAGATGTGGTTTGGAAGCACAAATGTGAATTTCCAAGTAAAATATAATGTGCAAAAAAAGTAGTGATTTTTCGAATAGTAGGACTAATATCTTAAGGCTTTATATTGTATTGTTATTCATTGACTACATTTAAAATACATTTCTAGTATTTTTTAAACACCTACATATCTAGTACTATGGTGCTAAAGAGCACACCAAAGTAAAATAATATCTTGTATCCCCCAATGGAATTATATACTTCCTCAATTGGATATAAGCTAAAAAGTTAAAGAAAAAAAATGCATAACATTATGTATCAGAATGTGTGAAAGAAATGGTAAAGTGTTCAGAAATAGATCAGTATATTCAGAGGTAACTACATGTATACCCTTATTCTTATTCTCAGTTCTTACTGGTAGCCTGGAAAATATACATTCTTAGTATGTAAAGTGGGTGAAAATCTTTAGCATTATGTCCTTAACATAAAATACAAACTCAGTACAAATTTTTATTTTATAACCTTTAGCCAGAATTTGATTTAGATTAACTATAAGCATATTGGTTTGAAGGTTTGAAGGTTTGAAGCCCTGTAGGTGTGGTTTCAATACAAGATTGATATCCTCCACAGAGAGCCTGACAAATTTCCAGGATTGCCAGGCCTGTACTATTTCCTTATCCTTCCCTTAGGATAGAATAATTTATCCTTTAAGGACCAGGCAAATTTTCTATAAGTAATTCCAGGCTGCTTATCACCTATTTAGGGATGCCCAGAATTGAGTTAATAAGAAATTAAAAACCATTATTCTGGAGTAAGTGGTTGAAGGAAGACCTGCCCCTTACTCCTGTTTTAAAAGTAGAAGAGAAGATTTGGGAACCCTATAAAATACTATTTGAATCTCTTTCATTATTTGATATTTACATTTCCATTTGTGGCTAATTGACTTTTAGTCATCCAGATAGCTGAAGAACTAAAAACCTATTGAATATGTTCCATAATATATAAGAACTTCAGAGCTATAAGCTTTATTACTGTTATTATTTTCCTACTAAAAAGAGCTATAATGTGGAAGATAATTCTAGATATCTAGTCCAGTACAGTCAATTCAGATCTTTTTTCTCCAATTTCCCTACTAAATAATATCCTTTGGTTTTTATGAAACAATTTTTCATGTTCCTTGTTATTTTGGATTTATTGGAATTTGGTAAAATTATCTTTTAGTCTTATTATTTTGACTTGGATATTTGCTTAGTTGAACTTTCTTAATGTTGGTAAGTAAGATAGCTTGGTTAAATCTTTTGGTTACTATACCAGTTGGTTATCCTGCTTGTTTGCCATCTTAGTAGATATTCTTTTAGCTCTGTAGATTTCAGCAGTGGAGAGATATGGAGGATACTTGCTTTTGGAGAAGGGAAAAATCGCCTGTGTCTAAGTGGAATTCTCTGAAGGTAGTATCCTCCATTGATCCACAGATGATGATAATGGTGATGTGGTGGTGGTGGTGGCGGCAGCGGCGGCGATGATGATTATGGTGGTGGTGGTTCATTGGGAATTGGAAATCACAGCTATGAAGCAGTATGTAAGCAGGTTTACACACATGCGCTAATAGGGCTTGCAGAAGGGAACCTAAAACTTATTAGACTTTGCTAGTATCTCCTGAGGGAAATTGCAGCAGGCGAAACTACCCAAGATAGGGGTTCTAAGGAGGATACTACCTTCAAAGAACTCTAGTTAGAGGTAAGTGATTTCCCATTATTTTATGAAGTTTGAAACTAGAATTTAGTGTTTTGAGTCAGCATGAGTTGTCATTACATAGTGTCTAAAGTTAGGGTTATATCACTGCTTGCCATTGTGTACTTTTCTAGAATTATGCACATTTAAGAATGTAATTTCTTATTAGAGATTAGAGATACTTTGTAGAGTTCTATAAAATTCTCTTTAAAATTTTAAAAATAACGTGTCTTCAATTTGAATTATGCTATATAATCTAATACTGTACAATCTTAATTAGTTTCCTGACTTCATTAGCGAATTTCAGTGCTTTTTTATCCTTTAAGGTGTTATCTGCTTTCCTTATTATATATTTTTATTAATTGCAAAATATGGTCTATATCATTTAAATACATAAATATTTAAAGTAACCTGATTTTGCTTGGCATTTCAGATTTTGACATAAATCCAAGATTCATGTAAACTTTCTTTAATTCTCAAAATTCTAAGTAATTCACTTCAGAGGTCTTACAGCAGAATGCAAATCTAAGGATAAAACATGAATTGATTTGACATGCCCCTAATTTATCAGTATAATATCTGCAAATCTTTATTCTCTTTTAGTGTTAGAGGATTATAGAACTTGTTGAAATTTTAAAAATCTTTAAGAAATATTTTTTTCTGGTGTTCCAGAAAATGGACATATGTCCATTTTTCTTAAATATACTTCTGATTCTAGGTTATTTTTCTTTGAAATATTGGGGAAACTAATTTAGCAGGTTTTTTCCTATTAGAAGATTCTTCTGATTTTCCTCTAATATCAGTTTTTAAAATGTAAAGTGGTAGAAATATTGTTAGAATAGACTTTCCCTTCATTTATTTTTTTTGTATATGTATAATATAATGTCAGTGTATGTAAACTAAAAGGAAATTTAATTTTGTATTAGTTGTATAAAATAAATTTAATTATAGTAAGATATCAGAAATGGAAATTTGTCACAATTATCAAACAAATTGTAACGTAGGCACTAAATTAATTTCAGATTACACTTTTTCCTTATAATAATTGAGCTCATCTTTAGAACACAAATTGTGACTTTTATAACATATGTTTCCATCCATGTTTGCTTATAAATAAGTTCTAACAATTAGTTAGAATTATTAGATGATAATAATTAAATTAAATGACATATACAAAACCCGAAAGATTAGATCTTTTTTGTTTGTGAAAGCACTTTCCAGCATATTAGGAAACAAAACCCATTGTGATAGAATTGTCTGTTTGATGGTTAATGATCTAGAAAAAGCTTGACACGAGATATTATATCTAAATCAAGTTAAATTTAATCTTTGTAGATTAAATAAATTCAGTTCAACAGCCATTAAGTAGTTGCTCTGTATGAGACAGTCCACTAAAATCTTTGATATTACATCAGTTCTTGGAATTGATCCCTGTGTTCTTCCTTAAAACAAGCCAACTTATCACAAACTGGCAGATCCTACCAAGCTGGAAAGACTTTTAAGTATGAGCCCAGTGATGGGCTGTCTGTTTGTCTAAGGATGAGCCTAGCCAAGTCAGACAAAGCCATAGTTATTCTTGAAGTTCACTGTGCAGTTAGAGAACATTTGTGATCTTTGTCAGTAAAATTGATTATCCACAATTATAAATCTTTGAAGTTTTAAAGTCTTATTAGGGACCATGGTAGACTGGAGGGAAGCAAAAGTAAAAATAAGACAGCTGTTCTCAAGGAACTTACATTTTACTGATATATAATCTTAATGATCTTCATCATTGTGGGGAAAAAAAAACAAATCATGCAAAAAAAAAGTAAGATTTTTGATCCCCAAATTAATTTGTGTTCCTTTACATTTTCGCCATTGTTTCAATGGAGAATTGATAAGACAGAGTTTTATTGAGTACCTATGTGCTTAACACTGCTAGATGCTATGGAGGTTACAAAAATTGACACAATCCATCCCCTAAATACAGTGTATGTGTGATTAAACAATTTGGCTTTTAGCTTAATTGGTTAGACAGTGGTATTGATGAGGCTGTGGTGTCAGGTTTAGCTCTACCCTACAGAGAACTGCTTAGAGAAGAAAGACTTTGTTCTACAATTGTATCCCAAAACTTAACTAGTCTCCTTGTAAAAGCATCTTTTTTTTACTGCTACTCATATTGAAGGCCAATGAAGAAATTTGATGTTTCCACCCAAAGCCATGTGGAGATTACCTAGAAGAAAAAATACGTGCCTTTTGAAGACTCCTTCTTTACCTCTACATTTTCCAATTCCTAGTTTCCCTCAGAGCTCAGCTGAAATACCATGCCCTACATGAGGTCTTTTCTGTTTCCCCTATTAGTAACTCTCCTTTAAAATAAGTTTGTATCTATTTTTATGTAATTGTATTGTGTACAGTTTGGCTTCCTTTGCAATATATATGTGTGTGTGTGTGTGTATATATACACACACACACACTCTTTGAGGGTAGGAACGATTTTTTTTTCTATCCCTAGTAGCTAGCACAGTGTTTGGTACATAGTTGGTACTTAATAAATATTTGCTGATTAATTCATTACTTTGAAAAATAATATTCAAATATAACATGTTATTACAATACGACTGTCTAAAACGGATTTGTTTCCAAGACCAGCTAATAAAATGATTAATGTTGAACTCTTTTTATATTGGAAAAATTATCCATTATTCATGTAAGTTTGTTGCTTTTTTGGCCAAAAAATAAAATGATAATTTCAAGTATGTTAAATTAAAGAAGTAGAATAAAATATTTACATAAAACAGTAAATATCTAGGACAGTAATTTTCAGATTGTGCCTTGGACAAATGACTTACCTGTATTTGTTTCTTTTTTTCCTATAAAATAGGCATAGCCAATGCTCTCTTTTCTGTGGATGGAAAAATATGGAGATTCTAACTTTACATTTCTCCCCTAACCTCTGATTAGGGCTTTGAGAATACCCACTTCCAAAAGGATGCTGGTATTCTGGCTCATTCCACAACCTTTATGAGGAAAAAAGCCCTATGGTATAATGCCATTTTTTTTTCTGCCAAAAGAGAGGCATGTGATCAAAAATAGAGATATGTACAAATTTGAAACTTTGTCACAAGTTTAGTACATAATTTTTGTGAATTTTATTAGCACAAGTAAACATGTGAAGCTGAAGAAAGCAATTATTTTTCTAGGCCTTTGGTAAGCAGTGACATTCTTAATGGTAATAGTGCTACATTATTCATAATATTTCATTCAGTATTTGAGAGTCCAAAGGGATATCACTTTTATTTTAATACAGAAAATATATTTAGGTATGGTCCTTTGTTGACTTGCACATCACACTAAGTCTACATAAATTTACATTACCACTTTTATCCATCATTTATATCATTTATTTGTCGGTTGGATGAATGAGTGAATCTAAATTTTTACTGTATTTCGTAGTGTGGCTAGCTTCAAAATGGTTTTACTTGTTTCCAAAAGTTTCTGGTTTAAACTTCTATCTTGTAATATTTTTGGAGAATATATAATATGGAAAACTAGATAATTTACAGAAGTTGAATGAGTGTCTATAGTAAATTTTATGAGAGCCTAAAATATCATGAACTACTTTTACCATTACTAGTCATTATAACTTACTGCTTTGAAGTAAATTATAAAACAAGTAAACTTCTTACCCTAGCTTAGAAAATATTTAGTTAAGACGTGAAGAATCCAGGGGACCTTGTATTTCAACTCTGGGGGCCATAGTGTAGCAGGCATGCTGTTGAGCAGTTTCACATGCAAAATTTTTAGAATTGCTGTTCAATTTTCATTACCTCTGTTCTGAAAGCAGTAATTCAACACCTTACACAATTGATGAATAGCAATCACTGGTCGACAATAAGCCCTATGAAAGGCTACCATTTTTCCAGAGCTCCTTCTTATTTGTAAATTATCTGGGAAGTATCTTTCTTCTTTATTTAAGTGATAACTACTTTTGCTTCTTTCTGTAGTCTTTTATATAAAATTTGGCATTCTTTTTAATTGAAAAATGCTTTAAGGGAAATAATTTGAAAAAAGTCTTATGACTACTAGTAGAACTCTTTATTGTGGGGGAAAAAAGCAGGGGCTTAAAAAAAAAACCTGCAAACATGTGTTTTGTTATTTGTTCTTAGTGCTTCCCTGTGTTCTGAGAAAGAAATGGAGGGAGAAGGGATGAATTTGGAGGCCTTTTGAATACCTTCTCATATCCTTGATCTCTTCCCAAAGTGGGATCCATCAAACAACAACATTTAGATAGTAATCTTATAAGCTGTGTGCCAGCCAGTTTGCAATTGGTGAGTCTATTCTATCAGACCACACACCCTTTTATTCTCCTTTTGAGGAACAACTTTTTCCATACAAAAGAAATTACTTTGAAGATAACATGTTTGTATTAGTGACCCAATTTTCTTTCAATTGATATCTTATTAATATGCATTTGTCCATTGGTATTTCTGCTTTAATACTGCAGGGGAACAGATGACTTCAGATGCGCTTTGAGTTTAGATAAAAGCATTTATTTATTGCTTACTACTACCTCTGCCAGGCAGAGATCATGAAGCCAAACTTGCTTTTTGTGTTAAATGGGCTATATCTTTTAGAAAACTGGAAAAATTATAAATGTTGAGAATTGACTCAAGTGGTCTCCTTTTTTCTTAAGGATGCAAAACTGAGGAATGAAAACCTGTTAATTCTTTTGAGTAAGAAACAGTCTTGCAATAAGTTTTAAGTAGTGGAAGCTCTTGTAATAAGTTTTTTAAAATATTTCACATTGCATTGAGAATAGGACACAACTGATTTTTTATTTTTACTAAAATATGTAGTTATGGACAAATGTTTTAGTACTATAAATCTGTCATTGGATATCTCCCATATTCAAACACCAATAACATTCTCCAAGAAGAATGAGGTGTTGGGTGTGTATATATCTATGTATATATGTGTGCGTACATATATAATATAGCCAAAATATCTCCCTTTGTTCTATATTAATTGTGCATACTATGAAATACTGAAAGAATTACTAATGTTTCAGAGAGAAAGAATCCTTTTAAAATTAAAGGAATGAGAACTGAGGTTGGTAAGTTAGCAAAATATCAAATTTCCTGATGATACAAAAATTGATTCCAGAGAAATTACTAAATGTGATGTGCAAAATAACAGGGACTTTTTTAAAAATAGGGAAGCAGATGAGACCTTGTGGATATTTCTGATGCTGAATGAAATATGATGCTAGTTCAATATATGACCACTTATTTCTAGGTGGAAGCTATCTTTTCTTACCATTTCCTAATACTTTTCTTTCTGCCTCTTAGGTGTCTTAAGTTTCTGGCCATCCTACCTTTTTAAAAATCTTTTTAAATTGTCATGTCTGTTCAGGCCCTAGTCATTAACATATTTCTTTAAAGTAACAACTATAAAAGAATATATTTCTTTCACTAGGAAGAAGCATTACATGCATTTATACAGCCAGAGATCCTTGATGGTCCCAATCAGTATTTTTGTGAGCGGTGTAAGAAGAAGTGTGATGCACGGAAGGTAAAAACCACTTGTTCAATTTCATGATATTGGTTGTTTGAAATGATATTCAATATTTAACATTGTGGTTTTTTTTTTAAGGGCCTTCGTTTTTTGCATTTTCCATATCTGCTGACCCTGCAGTTGAAAAGGTTTGATTTTGATTACACCACCATGCACAGGATTAAATTAAATGACCGGATGACTTTCCCAGAAGAGCTAGATATGAGTACATTTATTGACATTGAAGATGAGGTATATATAATTATTTTCTACAATATTCTCTTTTAAATTTGACAAGTCTTTTAAGTTCCTCTATATTTGTGAGCAGCCTAGGAATTAAAGTGTACCACGTAGATTTTCATAGAACTTAATGTCTTGATGGTCATTCTTTGCTTCCCTTTATTTTTTTTTTTAATGTCAGGATCTGAAGAGAATATTTAACTTAATGAGAGGTTTCTCTGCACACCTTAAATTGTGAACACTTTGCTATTTAAATTAATATGGCTTTGGAAATAAAATAAGCTCTCACAGTTTGGTGTTCATTGATTAGAGAGTACATTGGTGAATGAAATGAATGAATAAGCATTTGTTAAGTGGCTATTATGATATCAGGCACTGTGCTAAGTTCTGGGGAACCAAATGCAGAAAATTGTTTTCAGAGAGTTTATCTTCCCATTTTGGCCCCTATCATACTAATCAGGGTAAAGTTAGAAAACTTACAGGTATATAGAGTAGAGATGACAAACATACAGTCTGCATTATGGACTGCAATGCTCCCAAATTTGGCCCAAATCAGATTAAAATGTAATTGGACCACAGGAACCCTATGTTTTATGCATATTTTAGTGGCCCCCATTTCTATTTGGAAGTATCATTTTCCACTCCTCTACCCCACTGATGTATTTAAGGGTCCTTGTTCTTTTGTGTAGTTATCTAAGGCTTATTTAGGAAGGATTAGGAATATTTTAAATGACTCCTTCTGGAATTTCAGCTTTTGAACAAGTTAGGGCAAAGCAGGAACACATTGTTTACTTCCCCACTTTAAAATGGAGAGTTCTTCAAAATTTGTTAGATTTTTCCTCTTGCCATTTTCCTCTATTTACTTTCCTTTTGTGGTGCTTTTCTTTTGTGGTTACTTTTCATGGGATGAATTAAGATTTCAAGAGCTTAATTCTATTGTGACTGAAATAATTGCTTTTTTATTACTGGAGATTTTCACTAGATAGTAAAGATGGACTAACTGATTTGGCATTCCCTTGAGAGACTTTATTTAAGTAAACAGAAGTCCATAGATCTACAAATTCAAAGCAACCTAATAAATAGATATTATTTTCTAGAACAGAAAGTTATGCTTAATCTTAGACTATTTTAGGCAGATGGTATCACAATTAATCATATTTCAGTAGATTTCATTACTAGGGGTGTTCCCTGATTCACTGCAGCCTGTAGACTATCATGACTTATTCCGTGTAGTGCTTATGTGGGCTTCTTATGTATCGTCAGCCCTTCTCCAGGCCATCCTATATGTGGTGGTATACCTGAACTGCCTTTCACCATCTTGCACTCCTGTCCTATGATTTGGCTGCTTTCTTGTTGCTCCCTCTTCCATGCATTGATAGAGTAGATCTACCTTTGGAATGTGCTGATATCTGTTGGCCCCCACAGTATTCTCCCTATTCTTTGAGTTAATTGCAGATTATATTGTGTTCCAGGATTCAAAACCATAAAGAATTAAAATGTTCTCTATAAGAGAATATTTATATTCAAAATATGGGTCTTTGTGACAGGGAGCAACTTGGGATGATTAAATAGATTGCACAATTTCCCTAATATAATCTTATCAGACTCTTTTTTTCTTTCTGTTCAATTCTGGACATTATCAATCTATAGTGCTTATCTCAAATTATATGTATTTTATGTTTCTCCTCAATTGACTGGCCATACAAACTGCAAGTAGCATTTTTCGTTCACTTAATTTTTTCCTGTATGGATTGTTAGAATATTTATGTATTTCCTTAAGGAGACCCTACAATGTTCTAGATCTTGTACAGTAATGTTTATTAACAATATTATCTAGAGTATCTTACTAGCTGTAGAGAATCCCTACTTTTAGACAGGGAGCAAGAAATCCTCCGTGACAGTAGAGGATATTATGATTTTAACAAAAATATCTATTATTCAGTTATATGGTTGCTGAACAGAATTATCTCTGTGGTTGCATTTGTCAAGAAATGCCGTAGGATCTTAACATAGGTGTGAGTGACTCTCTCAGAGGAGAGCCTTGTAAGTCTGTATTTTGTTCTGCCAAGCTAAATGCTTTTTTTAACCAAAAAAACCTAAGCAGCAAAGTTTTATGAGAATCTAGTGTAAATGTTTTATGAAACTGAAAAGCACTATATAAATGTCAGTTATAAACTAAGTAGAGTCTGTTGAAGATAATAGTTTGTGAAACGCTCATATTTTCACCAAGCATAACTTTGATACATTACATAACTTTTTTCCAGAAAAATTTTAAAAAGATGAAAAAGCAGGCATATGGATTGCCTTTGTAATCTGGATCAACTCTTGGCATCTTAATATATGACATGTAATTTTTTTTCCCCATTCTTCTAATAGCTTCTCTTCCAGAGGTCCGTTGTAAAGCAATCTCATGTTTTCAAGATTATGTTTCTTCAGCATGGATTTTTTGCTTCTCTGTGTATTTACTTGGTCTGGTTCAGTCTTCTCAAACCTTTTCCAGGAGAACCAAAAAGACTTTTCTTAGTTTCTTTCAGTGACCTTATTGGCTATTTCCCCATTCTCTAGTGGAATTCTTCACTTAAAAGAGAACGGTGTTTTACAGTAATTTTGAAAAATCAGTGAAGAAAATTTCAAGCCTAGTTTCATTTCCTTTGAAAAGCAAAGCATTCTATTTAGCCTGTTCAGAAATGGACACAAGGGAAATTGACAGGCAGCGCTTTTGAGTTGACAGCCTGAAGAGGTAGCCTCCAGTCTACTCCTCTCCCTTGCACCAGCTATTGACATTTCCCTTTGATTTTTTTTTCAAGCCTCTCAAAAACAGGCTGAGAGATTCTCTTGAGTTTGGAAGAAATTTCTTTAGTTGGATTTGTGTGTTTTTATTGATGATCCCTTTGTAGTATGGTGAGAAAAGTATCAGCATTGAAGTCAGTCAAAGAAATTGCATTTAAAGTATGGTTTTGCCACTTACCACCTCTATGGCCTTGGGCCTCAGTTTATGAAATTTGGAGTAGATTACTTTCAAAATGCCTTCTAGCCCTAAAGCCTTGATCCTCTGGCTATCTCCCTAGGTGCTGCTATTTCTACTTCTTCATTGTAGTGATTGAGAACATGAGGTTTTGGAGTCCAAATGTCCAGAGTTTTAGATTACAGTCTAATTCCTCTGCCATTGATGATAAAAAAACAAGTTATTGTCACAACATTGACAATTTGTTTAATTTTGGAACATTCTTGAAATGATATAATTCATCTGATTCACTAATCTTAGACCTTTTTTCAATTCCATTAGTTTATAAGGCAATACTTATTATAACCTTTCACTATTCTATTAAAAAATTCTAAAAATGAGTTTGCATTCCTTGCCTCTGATCTCTCCCCTAAATGGCAGAGATGATGTTTGCCAACAAAAGTGATCTAGGGGCTCGTTTTTAAAAAGCCTCCTCTCTTTGGCAATTGTTTCCTTTTGGTAACTTTTACAACAAATGGTGATACTTAACATTTATCTTTTTCCATTTTCCATATTTTAGCATTGATGATTTATTTGAAAAGACCAGTTATTCAAATTGTTTGGCGTCTTTTCATCTTTAACTTTTCTCTTGATTTAGTATTAAATTTAACCCTTTTCATCTAGTCAGTGGCTTGATTACAGGGAATACATTATCCCATTGTAAGTTGAGTTTCTTTCTCTTCAGAAATTTTTGTCTATCATGAGATTTTAGACATCGATAAAATAAAGACCATTCTTACAATTATAAATAATATTTAGTAGAGAGTTCTGTTTGGTAAAATACTCAATTATAAAATCAAAATTTTAATAGCAAGGCTTTCTCTTTTAAATGATTTTGAAACTCCATTTTGTTTAATTTAGTATCTTGTGAATTGAAATACTTATCTTAATATTTTATTCTATTAATTTTTTCAAGTGGATGTATTTGTATTAAATGTATTATCACTTCATGTGGCTTGTAAATTTTAAGAAGACTTTTATTTGTTATGAAGAAGTCTCCCCAGACTGAGAGTTGTACCGACAGTGGAGCAGAAAATGAAGGCAGTTGTCACAGTGATCAGATGAGCAACGATTTCTCAAATGATGATGGGGTCGATGAAGGAATCTGCCTTGAAAGTAGTAGTGGAACTGAAAAGATTACAAAACCTGGTCTTGAAAAGGTACCTTTTTCTCTGTGATATTGAATTGGAAATTCAATCTCTAAAAGGAATTACTGGAACTACAAGCATGGTGGTGCCTCCTGTAATTTGTGCCCCCAGGGGCTTGTGAATACATCAGGGATATTGTGGCTTGTAGATAGCTAGCTCAGGAGTTGTGAGCTACAGTTAGGGCAAAGTCAGTCACTTGTTCCTTCTATGTTCAGCACCAATATGGGCAACCCCCCGGGGAACAGGAGGTTACTTCGATAAGTTGAGGCAAATTGAACCAGGATAGAAATGGAGCAAGTCAAAGCTTCTGTGCCTATTAATAGTAGAAGGGCCATTGCATCTCCAGCCTGGCAAGTTAAGGAACTCTCATAGATGATACTGATATTCCTTCTTTCAAAAGTATGTTTTTAAAATACTTATTTTGATCTGTAAATGTGGTCACATACAGATGGTAACTACATTTTAAAAGGGTTTAAAAGAATCAGATCTACTCACCTCCACCCCACATAAATAGCCTACTGTATTGAACTTTTGAATGATGACAGACTTGAGACCAGTATCCTGGAGAGGACACCTAGAGTAGGGTTTTTGAATTAGATAGAACTTTGGGAGTAAGCATGAAAAGAATGATTGAGCAGTAATAACTGGATAGTAACTTGGACAACTAAGGTGCTTTGCACTCTGTGTAGGTTAGTAATACTTTGTCTAATTTCTTGAGGGCAAACAAGTTGGGAAAATCACACCCAAAACATAATTCACAGTTGCACTAAAAGATGTGTTTTAACATTCATGATATTTTTAAATGCTTCAGTTTCTTCAAGTCTTCAAAAACATATGCAGGGTTTTTTGCTCAATGCTGAGGACACAAAAAGGAAAACACTCAGATTTGTTGACCTGAATGAACCTTTAGTCTAAGCCCTAAATTAATATAAATCTTTCCTGGGCCTTTGAGACACTACTTCTTGGTTCTTCCTTTGTCTTTGTGTTCATTCCTTTGTATCATTTGATGGATCTGATGGATCATCATCCAGATCTTATCCCTTAATTGTGGATGACTTCATCAGTTCCCTAATGAACCTAAGTTCATTCATCTCTATGCAAATGATTCTTAAATTTCTGTCTTTGATTTGTTTTTGGCATTCATTTTTTTTTTAACATTTTGAGTTTCAGATTCTCTCCCACCCTTTGAGAAAGCAAGTATATCTAGATATTGTGAAGACATGCTAAAGATGTTCATATTAGCTGTTTAAAAAATAAAATAACATAAAAAGGAAGAAAGTAAAAATGTATGCTTCACGTTGCACCATTCATAAAAACCTGACCAGAGAAACCTGCTCATCTTTCTTATAGAACAATAGTATTCCATCACAATCATATACCACAACCATTACCCATTTGATAGGCTTCTCAGTTTCTAATTCACTGCCACCACAAAAAGAGCTGCTATAAATATTTTTGTACAAATAGATCCTTTCTCCTTTTTTGTGATCTCATTGGAATACAGACCTAATAGTAGTATTTGCTAGGTCTAAGGGTATGGGCAGTTTTATAGCCCTTTGGACATAATTCTAAATTGGACCAGTTCACAATTTCACTAACAATGCTTTAATGTACCTATTTTTCCACATCCCCTCCCACATTTGTTGTTTTCCTTTTCTGTCGCGTTAACCATTCTGATAGATGTGAGGTAGTGGTATCTGAGAGTAGTTTTCATTTGCATTACTCTAATCAGTAGGGAATTAGTACATTTTTTCATGTGAGTACTGGTAACTTTGATATTTTCTTTTGAAAACAAATCATTCATATCCGTTGACAGTTTAACAATTGAAGAATGGCCTTTATTTTTATAAATTGGGGTCATTTCTCAAAATTGGAGAAATGAAGTCTTTATTAGAAAAACTTGCTATAAAACTTGTTTCACCAGTTTCTTGCTTTCCTTCTGGTTTTGACTCTACTGGTTTAGTTTGTCCAAAAACTTTAAATTTTATTTAATCAAAATTACTCATTTTACTTCCTGTGATCCCCTCTGCTTCATTTGGTCATAAGCTTTTCTCTTATCCATTGATCTAACAAGGTTTTCTGTGCTTCCCAACTTACTTATGATAGTGCATTTTATGTCTAAACCATGTAACCATTTTGATCGTATCTTGGTACACTGTGTGAGATCTTGGTTTATGCCCATAATGGCAAACCTATGGCATGTGTGCCAGAGATGGCATACAGAGCAATCTCTGTGAGCACACATACCACCCCCTCCCCACCTCCACTTCACCCCCTCATTTTCTCCCAAGTTTGTTATTAGAAAGGGAGAGGGACTCAGGCAGAGTTGCTCCCCTCCCCCTCTCCACTGTGCCTGATGATACTTTTTCACATCCCCTGCCCCTCTGCCTAGCAGCTCAATGGGAGCACAGATAAGGTGGGCAGCTCACAGGTGGGAGAGCTGGAGGGCAGTGGATTGCTCAGACCACTCCCCTCCCCCTCTCTAACTTGCTGGGGACATTTTTTTTTTCACTTCACCTGCCCAGTAGCCCAGTGGGAACATTTTCTCCCTCTGTGTGGGGTAAGAGGAGGCAGAGCATGCCTAGTACTCATTGGGGGGCACAGTACTTGGTCTCTGAAAGGTTCACCATCACCCGTCTATGCCTAGTTCTGCCAAACTGCTCTCTAGTTTTCTCAGAAATTTTTGTCCAATAGTGAGTTTTTGCCCCCCCAAAGGTATAAATTGGCAAAAATTACCAAATATGGCAATACTTGGTATTTAGACCAGAGAATCCATAGAATCAATAAGAAGAAAGTCCTCATATACAACAAAATATTTAGAGCAGCAGTTTTTGTTATTAAAAAATAATTGGAGGGGGCAGCTCAGTGGTTCAGTGGATTGAGAGCCAGGCCTAGAGATAGGAAGTCCTGGGTTCAAATGTGACCTCATAACCTTTCCAACTGTGTGACCCTGGGCAAGTCACGTAACCCCTATTGCCTAGCCCTTACTGCTCTTCTGCCTTGGAACCAATTCATTGATTCCAAGACGGAAGGTAAGGGTTTAAAAAAAAATAATAATAATTTGAAGCAAAAGTAGATGCACATCAATTGGGGAATGACTAAATTGTGATACATGAATAGAATCTAATATTACTGTGCTGCCAAAAACTATGTATGTGATGAATACAGAGAAACATGGTAAGGTGTACATACATACATATATATATATATATATATGAACTTTATATATAAGCCTATAGAGGGTAAAGTTAGCCAAGCCAAGCAAACTATATAATTGATAATGACAGCATTGTAAATGGAAAGTACAGCACATCAAAACATCAAAAGTGAATGTAGATGGCTCAATGAATTGAAAGTCAGAAGTAGAGATGAGCGGTTCTGAGACCAAATCTAACCTCAGATACTTCCTGACTTTGTGACCCTTGGCAAATCACTTAACCCCTTTTGCCTAGTCCTTACCACTCTTGTGCCTTGGAACTGATAGACAGTATTGATTCTAAGACAGAAGATATGGGTTTAAAAAACAAAGTAAATGTAGCAAAATTATAAAGATTAAACAGAATTTACGTAAAGAGAACAAAGGGCATCCCCAGCCTTCATCTTGTGGGGTAGGAGGTCCACAGGTGTTAAGACCTTGCACATTTTTCTAACTTTTTCAATCAGTTGTGCTGTTTTGTTTTTTCCTCTCTCAGAAAATTCTTTGTTATATGGGATGGCTCTTTGGGAGGGAGATTGGGGAGAAAAAGTCCTTGGGATAATTACAATAATGTAAGAAATAGAAGACATCAATAAAAACTTATTTGTTTAAATAGTCATTGTGCATATTGTTTACTCCAGTTTACTTTATTTTATGTCTCCCTATTGTCTGTATTCTTTTGTACTTTTAAGGTACAGTAGCATTCTTTTACATTCATAGAATTCATTCAGTCATTTTCAAGTCTGTCAGCGTCTGCTTGTTTTCTTGTTCTTTGCTATAAAATTGCTATTAAAATGTACTTCTATAAACACTTTGTTGTATAGAATACCCTAGGGAGGATCCCTTGGGCAAAGAGTATAGTCATTTTAATCATTTTCTTAGTCTGATTTCATGCAGTTAGCTTAAATGTTTCTTTCCACAGTTCTTCCAATATATTGACTAGGCTCATCTTTTGTCCTCTTTGTCAATTTGATGGGTGTGATTTGCAACCTATAAGTTCTTTTTCCCTTACCTGTGAATCAGTCTTTCATGTTGCTGCTCAGAATCTTCTTTTGATAACTATTTGTTCATGTTCTCTGACCACTTATCCATTAGAGAATTGTTCTTCATAGTATACGTTTTGTTCCCCATATATCTTGAATATCAGACCTCTGAAATAGTTGATGCAAAGATTTTTTTTCCCAATCCAGAATTTCTCCTTTTATCCTAAATTCATTGATTTTGTTCATGAACTTCATAACTCATGCAATTGAGGATATCTGTTCTCTATTTTGCTATCACTTTTATCCTTTCTCCAACCATAACTGAAAAGTACCTGATCTAGTTCTTTTTAATTTTTTTGAGAAAAGGCCATAAAAATAGTCCTTTATTATAACCATCAGAGAATTTTTAACTAAGAAAGTAGTATTAGAAGATCCAGATTACAATTAACTTTGCCTGTGATTACAGAGTAATTCTGAACAAATTATTATGGTAAAACCCTCAAATATAGTCATCGAGTGTAGTGACACCCAAATATGGGTTTTATTAAAGGAAACCACTTGTCTCTTGTAGAGGAAGTCATAGATATTTTGTTAGTAAAGAAAAGTATTTTCCAGTTACCTGTTTACATTTTTCTTGTTTGTTTTTACTTACTGTGGACCACACATAGATCTATTTTGTACTCAGCATCTTTTTAGTATGCATCATTCCAAGACTTCATGATTAGAATGGAGAAAATGGGCACTAAATTGTTAAATTTATGAAACAGACTTGAGGTTTTGTTCCAAAGTGTCTATCAATTTACACATTTTTATACCTTTGCTCTTCCCTGTAGCATAGCCTGAAATCTCTATACTATATATGTATTAAAGAAGATGGGATTAAAGATGAATGAGATTTCTATGTTGTTACTTTCCCTTCTAGAATTCATTGCTATACGAACTCTTTTCTGTTATGGTTCATTCGGGAAGTGCAGCTGGTGGTCATTATTATGCGTGCATAAAATCATTCAGTGATGAGCAGTGGTACAGCTTCAATGATCAGCATGTTAGTCGGGTAAGCAAGAACTTAAAAATTTTTTGCCCTGACAAGAGAAATTGAGATTATGCCAATTCACCAAAACTTTTGAGAGAAGAAAACATAGAAGACCGAGTGGAACTGGGTTTTCTTAACACCATTCCTATTTCGGTCTCACTCATTTGACATGCTAAAATTCTTTTTTTTTTTTTAATTTTTCTCTTAACTAGACTTTTACAATTGTTCCCTGATCATTAGTGCTGAAGTTCATTGGGAGCCATTGACTACTGATGAAAATTTGATTTATTAACTGTTTAGACACCCCCTGAAGATTTTACATAGTCCTAAATTTAGGTCTAATTGATATATGTGGTACATTGTAATTGTGTGTGTTCCCTCTTTTTATCTTTTCCTTTTTCCTTTGATTTGCTCTCCTTTACAAGAGTTCATTAATTCCATTTGTTTAGGGACAATGTAGAGCATCAAATTAAACTTTTACAGACTTAAGTACTGTGATATAATGTTTCAGATAACCCAAGAGGACATTAAGAAAACTCATGGTGGATCTTCAGGAAGTCGAGGATATTATTCTAGTGCCTTTGCGAGGTTAGTAATGTTCTCCGTCTTGAAAAATGGGCCAAGGGAATCATGAGCTAGATTTCTGCATTTGGAGGTTTTTTTCCCTCACTCTTATAGTTCTATTAACATTATTACTTAACTAGCTCATCAATTACGAGTCACTTTGGGAAACAGGCCTACTCGATATTCAAATGACTTAACCAGAGAGGCAGTTGAATCATTTCATCCATACATACAAGCAGAAGAAAATTTCATGATTTCCTAGTGAAGTTTAAGTATGAATGTGCCTGAAAAAATGAAGTAGGGAAGAGTGCTTTCTATACTTGTTGACCTAATAAAATTAAATTCAGTCAGCTGACTTTGCTTTGTCTTTCTACTAGCTCCACAAATGCATATATGCTTATATATAGATTGAAGGATCCTTCGAGAAATGCAAGTAAGTGTATTTAACTTGACTTTATGAACATAGTAATAGGGCATTATCTTACCAGTTTTACAGCACTAGTTAAAGAGTTTTCAAGATTAAATTAGTGAGTTTAATGTATGTAGAATAATTCAATTATCTTGAGTAAGGTACTTAATCCTTCTTATGTTTATATTTCTTGAACTAGAATTTGAAATATAGTCATTAAGGGCCCTCAGAATAATTCTTGCCAAAATTGCAACTAAGTTGGGAGTTATACGTTTTGGGCTTATTTTTTATTTTTTTCTAGTAATGGAGTCCTTATTCAATATCAAAAAAAATAAAACTAATGTTTGACTGCAACATTGTTTTTGAAGCACAGACTTTGGAGAAGTATCTTATAGGTGAAGCTACTTTATAATAAAATTCTTTTATTAAGAAAAAAACCTAAACCTCCTACTGATTCCTGCTCTGTAGGAATACCATTAAAGTTGCCTAGTATACTGCTTAAAAGAATAAAATGTTTATTACAGTAAAAAATAGATTATCAACAAATGTAGGCAAATCTAAGAGATAGTTTTTTTTATTAATTATTTCTATTTTAACTTTCAGATAATATTTGATCAAAATCTGCCCCAGGTATTTTTCTGAGACATATCTATGGAAATTAGAAAATATTTGGAAATTCCATCCCGATATATTTCTGAAATAAGAGAATCTGTCTTTTAATTTGATTTGTTATATTCCCATGAGTGGAGTCACACATAAGATATTTATAATTACAGAGTGTTTTTATATACATTCTCACTTGATTGTTTGATCATTTTAACAACCCATTAAAAGTAGGCAATAAAAGGTATTTGTACTATGGAAAGAGCCCTAATTCATTCACTTCTGTTTGCTGCTTATACCCAGTTTGACTTTGAGCAAGTCATTTAACCTCTGACTCCATAACCTCATAACTCCATGGGTTCTAATTTCCTTCTAACTTGAACTCTAGGGTCATCTAAAACCCCCAATTTGCAAGTGAAGAACTTGAGACCCAGAAAGGTTAAGTTTTTTGTCCTAAGTTGCACGATCTCTAAAGTAGTAGAATTGGGACTCAAACAGCCTCTTCTCATTCAGCCCCAGGACTCTCTCCACTTGTTAAGTATTTCTGTTCCTCCTCCTAGTACCAACAAAAAACCCATATTTTTATATTTGAACTATGTGCATGAACTTGGATAGACTATGAAAAGCATAAGTCTTTAAAACAGTCATTTTCTATTTATAGGTATTTTGTTTTATTTAAAAGTCCCAAGAAATTAGTGTCTTTTGTTGAGGGTTTTCCTTTCCATTTTTTATTACACATTGTGGTTGTTCAGTTCTTTCAGTTATGTCCCACTTTTTGTGACTCCATTTGGAGTTTTCTTGGCAAAGATACTGGAATGGCATTTCCAGTATCTTTTCCTTCTCTAGCTCATTTTACAAATGAAGAACTGAGGTAAACAGTGTTAAACGACTTACTTAGGACCACAAAGCTAGCAAGGATCTGAAGTCAAATTCAAACTCAAGAAGATGAGTCTTCCTGACTCTTTAAGTCCAGCTCTGTTATCTGCTATACTACATAGCTGCCCTCTACCCACCAAATGAGATTTAAAAGTAATGAAGCCTTATGCCCTGTACTAATACACCTTTAAAATTTAGGTCACAGAATGTGAAATACAAGTGTACTATAGCTATACAATATAATGACAAAGAAAATATGATTATTTTTTCATGGAGAAAAATTTTGGTATTATTTAAGAGGAGCAAAAATTAAGGTATTGTGTTTCAAATTTTATGAAAATTCTCTTTTCCAACCAGGAAGTAACTAAAGTTGCCCTTTTTTTTTTTAACAAGGAAAACATAATAATTTTGTTTGTTTGCTTTTTAAAATGAACAATTTTACTTACCATGGAGGAAAAAAATCATTAAGATCTTGTTCTCTGTTCTGTAACTATTTTGAAGTTAGTATAGAGAAAAAATGTAGGACTTCATTATAACACAGATTTTCTTACCTATAAAGCCAAAAGTGTTTCAGTTTTATGGATTTATTACTACCTCTTTCATATGCTAGGAACAGAATAGCCAGATTCCTAGTCAAATTTGCTATAACCTCTTGGCCAGATGGAAAGATGGCTCTTTTTTAGAAATGGGGCTACAGATTAGGGCTAGAAGAGTTATTAGAGTGAAAGTTCATTAGTAAAAGTCAACTCTTAATAGGTAGCCAGGCAACCTTGATCTATAAATAGCCCAGCCACCATCTTAGTAATTATCTACAGTCTTTAAAGAAAAGAAATCCAGTTCTTCTGCTAATCGCTATTCTTGCCTTAACGAATTTCTCTCTTTGAGGGATGCAGGTAGACACTAGAGAATCTGATCTACTATCTTTAGACCACTAAGATATCCTTTAAGTTTGCTCTCTAAAGAAATCTGGCACACTATCCTTGCAGGTGGACTCAAATGATGAACATTGCTTAGTCACAAGAGGAATGGAAGGAGTTGTTGCTTGCCCCTCATTTCCAACTTCCAGCATGATTCAGCAATGTAACCAAATGCTGTCCTCAACCCCAGAAAGTCAACTTTGTCATTAGTCATATAATTTCCCCACCTGCTCTGTTTTGTGCTTTGTTCTAATCTTATATAAAAAAGAACTGAGTCTCCATCTCAGGGTCTTTGCCTAAACTGAGGCAGCCATTGACACATTCTATTGGCAGGTAATTAATAAAATGTATCTTGCTCAGAGAAAAATGTGTGTCAGTCTACCTTTGTTAAACTTCAAACACAGTCTAAAGGAGGCAAGGAAGCTCAATACCTTTCTTGTTTTGAGGATCAAATGAAATAATATTTGTAAAGTGCCTCAGAGTAGGTAATGTATATAAATGGTAGCAGTAGTGGTAGTGATGGTGTGGTTACACAATGATGAAGATGAAGAGGCAGTAATATGATATAAATAAGTCTTTTAGACTTCTATATCATAGTTTCATAAAAGGCTTCCTATTTTGTGGTAGGTGTACTCTGAGCAATTAAACAGGTCTAGTGGGAGGGTTAAAGATCTAAATAAAGTACTTTAAATATAACCAAGAAGGATGTTTTTCTGAAACAGAGCAGTTGGGGAAAAAGTTAGTAGGCCAGTTTAAGACCTTGTCTTGTCCTGGTTCTACCTACCTTTCCAACCTTTTTTTTCATACCACTCTCCTTTACATTGCTGCCAGGCTAGATTACTAGCTATTCCACAAATTTTATCCTTTATCTTACACCTCTGTGTATTTTCTTCATGCCTGAAATGTATTCTTCTTTGGTCTCTCCTCTTCCTAGAAGATTTAGCTCAACCTTCCCTTGATCTTCCCTAATTCTCTTTCCCTCTTTTTTGTTGTACCCTAATTAGTCATGTATACAATGTAGCCCCACCCCTACTACTCCAAGTGAAAAGTAACCTTAAGAGTAAAGACTATTCTTTTTTATTTTTCGCCCTTTGGTGCTTGGCACAAACCCTTGTACATAGCATGAGCTTGCCAAATAGTTACTGAATTGAAATAAAATATAAGCTGTCCAAAATCTTCCTATGGACATTGTCTGTATTTTTCACAAATGGTGTCCATACCTATTTAGAATAAACCAGAAAGTGCAACCATCATCAGTCTTAGGAGAATTTGTGTCTTAGTTTATGTATTAGACTTGATGTTGATCTTAGTGGATTCTCTCCAAAAAGGCATATCATAGTTGCCCTTGATAATGACACTAATCATATTTTATATATATATATATATATATATGTATATGTAAACCTAGATTCCAAGTAAATTGTAAAACAGTTATTTGTCCATATTGATAGAATTTACCTAACAAATTCCTTACACCAATGAAATAAATCACAAGTCTTAGTTCTCTCTTCTTCCTCTTCCTCCTGCAAATGTCCCTTTCTCCTTCCTTTCTTCCCTCCTCCTCTTCCTTTTTTCTTACCCCCTCATATATGTTTTCTCTCATGTTTCCCCTGGATGTATATATAAAGCCAAAATGGAAGTGCCCCCTCTTTCTTCTTTTCTGATGAAACTAGGCTTAAAATCAAGAAGACCTGAGTTCACCTTGCCTTACCTACTCCCTAGCTGTGAGACCCTAAGCAAGTCATTTAACTTCTGTCTACTTCAGGTCTGCAAAATGGGGATAAAACTCATCTATCTCCCACAGTTGTTATGAGGACCAGAGGAGATAACTTAGAAAGTATTTTGCAAACCTTAAAGTGCTATATAAATGGTAGCTATAATAAATTTTAGATTCATTCTATAAAACTCAGCTTGTAGCAAGTTAACTAATATGCTGTCAAGAGAAATGGCTAAGAAATACTTATTACAAATATGATCATTTTTAGAACTCTGTAGAAGACCAGGTGTCTAGGGAAAGAACTGTCCTGGGATGGCCTCTGCTGTTAGCTATCTGGTAAAACAAACCAACAAATCTGAGGTTAAGGGTAATAAAAGCTGAATTGGAATGACAGCATCTGATCATTATCATTGTTATTGGTAGAATTTTTAGAAGTGAATGACTACCCGGAGCACATTAAGAGTTTGGTGCAAAAAGAGAAAGAATTGGAAGAGCAAGAAAAGAGGCAGCGTGAAATTGAAAGAAATACCTGCAAGGTCAGACTTTTCTCACCTTTTTTTGAAGGAAAAATCGTTCTAGCAGTGGAGTAAAATGGGCTTAACATTAGTTCTTTTAACACAGTGAAATGTTTTGTTATTGTTGGCATTCTTTAAGTAATTATAAGATAAAATTGTTATTACTAAATAAAAGTATTTTTAATATATAATATTTATATAATATATAATAATATATAATAATTTAATATATAATATTTATATGATATATAATAATAATAATAAATCTAAATAATGTTTATATAATTAAAGATGTAATGTAATTAAAAATAAAATTTATGAAAATGTGAATTTTGGCCTGATTAAAACATTGAGTAAATTTTTGTGTTACAGATAAAATTGTTCTGCATGCATCCTGTGAAACAAGTCATGATGGAAAATAAATTGGAGGTTCATAAAGATAAGACTCTAAAAGAAGCAGTAGAAATAGCTTATAAGGTATGTTGTCTTACCGTTTGCTAGATTTACATTTATATTATCAATTTGTAACCATTCTCATGTAAGAGAGTAGTGCTTTGATTTGTGCTTTCATATGGAATATTCCTATAGGTTCAGGCCATGACCTTGCTTTTTCTTTTATGCTCTGTGTTTTCCCATAAACCCTTTTCACTTTAAATCTTCAAGCTAGAAGCCAGCCCTCTTCTTCTTTTTTTTTTCTTTTAGCATGTTAGAGGTTCCATTATATCATTCAGGCTCCTAATTATGTAACATCTTGCTCCCATGATTTTCTGTCATTTTTTATTTTCTTTTGTAGTAAAGGCCTGTACACATTCCCAAATGTAATCTAATTTGTTCTCTTCCTACTCATTTTGCACTCAATGGCAGCATTTGTCCAGATTCAGTACTGAAAATAGTTCTTTTCAGGAACCCCAATAATTGTCCTCTTCTAGGAATGGGATTTTCTCAAAAGACGTACCTTATATCCCTCCCTTGGAGTATATTCAGCTCCTCTTTAGTAATGTTCATGTTCTCAAAATGAATTAGACTGGGTAGAACTTATTTTTTTTTCAACCCTTACCTTGAATCTAAGTACCAATTTTAAGACAGAAGAGCAGCCAGGGCAAGGCACTTGCGGTTAAGTGACTTGTTCAGAGTCACAAAGCTTAGAAGTGTCTAAGCCCAAATTTGAATCCAATTCTTCCCTACTCTAAGCCTGGTACTCTATCCACTGAGCTACCTGTTGCTTCTAGCTAGGACTTAATATTAAAAGCTTATATTTTGCTTTGTAGAGAAAGGGCACTTAGAGATTTCAATAACTTGTTGTAGCAAGAGAAACCCAAATAATCATTGCCACATATTATAATGTGAAGATTAAACTATAAAACTTCATGTCAGCAGGGCCGCTAGGTGGCTTAGTGATTGAGAGCCAGGCCTGGAGTTGGGAGGTCTTGGGTTCAAATCTGGATTAGACACTTCACTTTAACCCCATTGCCTCGCCCTTACCACCTTGGAACCAATACTTAGTATTGATATTAACATGAAAGGTAAGGGTTAAAAAAAAATTCATGTTTGATGCCCTCTGTACTGATTATGATTTTGCTACTGGCTTTCTTTATGATTATGAATAAGTTTAATTTAAAACATATCGGAAATTACAGTAGCAGCATTGAATGTTTACATATCAATTTACAAGGTGTTTTCCTCACAAATTACAAGGTGTTTTCCTCACAAAAGCATTAAAGTGGCAACTGCAGAGATGGAAGGCATCTTTTTAGGCTCCCCATCCATCCACTCATCCTACTGATGAGAAACTGAAGCCCAGAGAGGTTGAATAACGTGCTCAAGATCACATGTGTAGTAAGCAGCAAAATTAAATTCAAACCCAGACCCCCAGACTCTAGCTTCAACTTCTTTCAACTACATACAGCTATCACCATTTTACAGATGGAGGAGCTAAGGCTTAGGAGTGATTGATTTACCTGCAGTCATAATGAAGAACATTAAATATTCCAGTGACTCCCTATGATTTCTCTGCTTGATTTCTATAATGCTATAATGCTTTTTGTGGAAAAGGCAAACTCTCAAGTCTGGTACCACAGATGACATGTCAGTTCATTGGTCTACTCCAGGGAAGTAACTGTGATATCTTTTTGAGGGGTCAAATACCCAGCCCACAGTACTCTGAACCAGACTAAAATGGAATTCAGAAATATTTAACAAAATTAACAAAAATAAAGTATAAATAACATTACATTTTAAAACTTAAGTCTTTGTGCACTTGCAAGATCCTTATGTTCTAGAGAGTGGCCACCATTTTTATTTGAGCTTAACACCACTGGTGTAGTAAAATGAGTTTAGGATTTGCAGTCAGAAGAACTTGGTTCTAGCACTAGTTCCATTATTTTACTAAGAACATAAATCTTTTAACTTCTTTTTGCCTCAGTTTCCTAATCTGTAAATAGAGATAATAATACCTGAACTACCTAGCACGAGGAGCTATTGTAAGGAAAACATTTTCTAAATTATATGGATGTGAGCTCTTACAGTGTAGCCATTGTTATGTAAAATAGGCTGCTTAAGAAGCTCCCCCTACTCATTCATAGCAGCATTCTTATTCCTATATAATTGAGCAAATGATGGAGTGATTCCTTCATTTAAATTATGTAGTTTTCCTTTTTATGATTCATAAATATGTATCCTCAAAATTGCATAGTACCCTGACTTTGGAGTGCAGTTTAACTTCAAAATTTTTACTGAAAAGCATTTAATAATTTTATGTTTGGAATACTTTGTTACATAGATTGCATGCTTAATCATTTAAAATGTTATTTGGGAATGATGGTAAAAATAAAAGTTAATTTTTATTTTAAAAACATTTAATTCATATTTCTAAGTATTGTATTTGTGCATCTATACAAGTCATAAGTACATAAATATATGTATATGTGTATAGGTAAAGAGAGAGAACTATAGGTGGTAATAGTCATATTGATGTTATATTTAAAAAAATAAAATCTGTGGGGTAACTTTTCCAATTTTAGATGATGGATTTGGAAGAGGTCATTCCCCTGGATTGCTGTCGTCTTGTTAAGTATGACGAGTTTCATGATTATCTAGAGCGATCATATGAAGGAGAAGAGGATACTCCAATGGGGCTTCTACTTGGTGGAGTCAAGTCAACATACATGTTTGATCTACTCTTGGAAACCAGAAAACCTGATCAGGTTTTCCAGTCTTATAAACCTGGTGGTAAGAAATACATTATTCTGAAGAATTTTGTTTAGTTTAAATTACTTAAGTAATTGGGAGGGGGGGTGTCTTATTTTTAAGTTGAATTTGAACAGTTTTACTTATTTTCAAATTTTTAAATGAAAAATTAAGAAAAATTTAGGAACAAGCATTTAAAAATTCAACAGGGATATGTACAAAGAAATATATGGAAGATGAAAATAACCCAGATGCCAAATAAAGATAATTATCATTATTCCTTAGCTTAGACAGGATCTTGAAATCATTGTTTGTTAGTCCATAATGTAGTGTGTGCTGTGCACTCCAGGGGAAACCTTGTGAATACTTAAGCATTTTAAAGTTCCTGTTTCTATGTAATAAAAGAGTGAAGCAGAGGAATTTTAGAATAATTTTTTTTAAGAATGAAAGACCCTATATATAAACTATATATAAACTATATAAAGTATTATATTAAAGTTTCAAAGATAATCATAAACATTCAAAAGTTGGGGTATCTATTAGCAGAGGTATGGACTATAGGAAACCTTAATGCCAATCCATTATTCTTTCAGTGCAGCCAGTATCTAACAGAATTGAATGGTGTGGATCTATATTTTGGAAATTGCCAAAACTGCCTTTTGCTACTCCAGTAAATATCAGAACTTTAGTTTTGGAAATAACATTCCCAGAATATTCTCATTTTAAAAGAGAGATCAAATTGTTGTTTCTGTACTGTATACTGTTTTATTGGTAATATATAGAGCAGAAGTCACATTTAAAGTAAATCGTGAGTTTTAACTATTAATGAATTAAGGTTATTGTAACCTCTTGTCGTTACATCGTACAGTTCTCGTGGGTGGACACCTGAGAAGGAGATTGGAAACTAAGGGAAAATTGATAGAGAAGAGAAAGAGAGTGTAAAGATTAAAATTTAGGGGAGACTGAGGCAGGTAGAAATTAGTTTCTCTCTGCAAGGAGTATTATATTTTATGAGGTTTATTAAAGGTTGAGAATTTAAGAATATACAAGTAAGAAAAAACACATGCCTAGGCCAGAGGCCTAGACAAGACCTCACCTACATTATGGAAAGAGCCACTTCTGCCCCAAAACGGAAGTCCAAAAGAGGCCACAAAAGCCTTGCAATTAGGTTAAATACCTTCTCGATCTCGCCCACCTCAGAATTCTGTGAGATTACAAAGCATTTTGGGGAAGTGGAGCAAGGGCTTGTGGGGATTGAAGTCCAGAGTTCAAATCTCAATTTTACATTCCCCCCATTTGATCCTCAGGGAAGAAGTCCTTTCCCAAAGGATCATAAAAACATAATCAATTTAAAGATTACAATAATTTGAGGATAAGAAAAAAAGAAACCAATAATTGCTGAACGCATTGACAAAAAGCCAGTTAGGGGCAGTCCCCTTTGGCATGAAAATATACATACAAATAAATGTTCAATCAACCACACCCAAAGTTCAATTTTGTGCAGCTGGCTGGTCTGGAGGCTTCTTCATGGTATCTTCTCCAACAGTTCAGTTCTGGATTCAGAGAGGTAGCATCTTCTTTAGCTAAAATTCTTCTCAAAAGGAATTTAAACTTTGCAATTTAAATAATGATATTTTTACATTTCCCCTGTTAAGAGGGTGATTGAGGAAAAAAAAAAGGATCACTTATGGATGCATGGCTGAGGTATGAGGTATGTGAATCAATTGGCAAGAGATATTAAAAAGATATCAGAAAAATCAAAAAGAAAAGAAAGATTTCTGGATGAAAATATAGACTATCAAAGTCTTATGTGTAAAATTCCAAGTAAAAAGAAAAATAAATCTATAACAGGTCCTTGAATTAGGGCCCAATCAAAAATGATCTAAGCATTGATGCATTTACCCAGTCAGTAGCCAGGACTACAAAAAGGTAAATTG
This sequence comes from Monodelphis domestica, assembly GCF_027887165.1. Classification (NCBI taxonomy): domain Eukaryota; kingdom Metazoa; phylum Chordata; class Mammalia; order Didelphimorphia; family Didelphidae; genus Monodelphis; species Monodelphis domestica. The sequence continues at coordinate 60,200,058 of NC_077232.1, read as the reverse complement.
TAATAATCAAAATGGTTGAAGGCTATAAATTATAGTAGATATAAGAGTGGGTGAGTAAATTGTGACTGCAGAAAATATGTTTTCACCACAGTTTTTTGTTTTAAATCAAATATAAGGTGGTCGCCAGGGAAATATTCCCAATTATAAATATACCCAAGTCAACTGGGTTTTATAGAGATTTTAATTAATAATACAATGAGGAATTAAAGAAAGAGAGAAAGAGAGAAAAAGGAAATAATGAGAAAAGGATAGACTGGCCCAGGGTAGCCCTGGCCAACCCAGTCCTAAGTCCTAAAAGAAAAGATCAGTCAGTCAGTTATCACTCACCATAAGATCTGTTCAAGCGAGGATTCTGGGGGACAGAGTCTCCCCAGAGGGAGTTCCAACCAGAGTCAGCCTCCCTTGAGAGACCTCCTTAGAGATTTCCTCCAAGAGATTCTTTCTCAAGAGAGATCCTCTTCTCAAGAGATTCCTTTTTCTTATATAGGGGGTTTTCTCCTATGTCACTTCCCCTAAGTTCTTCCATCTACCAATCACAGTAGACATTTTCCAAAGGACAGCCCATTCTGAATTCACAGCTGAGTCGACTAATCCTTTTAGTAAGTTTGAACCAGAAAAAACTTCTGAATAAGTTTTCACCTCTTTGCTCCTTGTAAATTCACAAGTTGCCTGACCTTTATAGGTACTTAGCACCCTATTGTATTAATTCTAAAAATAGGCATGGCTTAAAGAACTTTTTGCCTCATTATAAGTATGGGTTTAAGTACTTTCATTGTTTATAAAGGAGTTTTCTCCCCTAAAGCAGTCCTAAGTATGGGTGGAGTAGAGGTCCTCCCATTTCTGATCCAAGTAGAGTTCTCACTGTCCAAATGGGGAATGTTCCCAGTAGGGAATTGTTCCAATGGAGAATTCCCCAATGGGGAAATTTTTAACATTCACAAGTCTGAGAAATTTCAAGATTCACAAGAGAGACAAAGGAATAAACACTCAGAGACAAGGAATTAAAAAATATGAGCTACATCTTGCCATGCCCCTCTGATGGTATTGAGAGAGGGCACTACATGTGCCTTCAAACTTTTATTGAAGAGTTTAGGAATGTGGAATGGGAGGTAGCCAATGAACATGTGACATGGCATAGGCTTTATGCCTGACACTGGCTCTATTGACAATCAATTGTAATCAAAGAGGAGGAGGTTAAACAAACATGTGACTTGGCAAGGAATGTGGTCCAACAAGGTGTGAACTAGGACCCTCTGGCAAATATTGTCCTGCCAAGGAATTCCTCTGACCTTTGGATTGAAGATTTGGAAATACAATAATCAATAAGCAACATGACTATGAGTATTGTATATGAACACATAAGATACAATATCAATACACCAATCATACTTTCAATATGCTAATATACCTGGTATGCTACAGTTATCCTAGAAAAGCTTAAAGCATTTTATTTGAGGAGCCCAATTTGTTGGATTTTTCATTATGGATAGTTCATCTTGTTAATTAAGGTTAACTTGTTAATAACTTTAGATGAAGAAAGGAAAAGACAGTCTTAATAAGTGTGTATATTATACTTTTTCACAAAAAAAGTAACTGTTACTTTTTTTTAAACCGTGACTGTTAAAAACCATACACTGAATATCTTAAGTCAGTTACTTTAAGTACTTAGAATTCTGTTCTTATGTTTTTCACATGTGGCAGAAGTGATGGTGAAAGTTCATGTGGTTGATATAAAGACAGAATCTGTTGCTCCTCCAGTTAGCGTACGAGCTTATTTAAATCAAACAGTCACTGAATTTAAGCAGCTTATTTCAAAGGTAAGTAATAAATAACACAATCTATGGGTGGAGAAAAATAATTTCCATATCTAACATAAAAACTTTAATAGTTGGGCAGCCTATTTGAGAAGAATGTCTAATGGTTGTATTCCTTTCACTAACACTGAATAATGCTTCATTTCAAGTACTAAACTTTTGATAGTTCTATTGATTTGAGTATGCCATAGTTTTTAAGAATGCTTAACATTTTTCTATTTATTTATTTTTAAATTGTGCTTAAGAGTTTGATAATAAATATTCACCAAAAAGAATTACCTTAGGCATATTCCAAATATACATTAGTCAGCAGACATTTTTCTGGTACCTATTTACATGCTTTTGATAAACTATAGAGGAGACAGATAAATAATGCAAGATTATTCCCCAGGAATAGCTTTTAGTTTAGTAGATCAGGTAAGTCAAGGACAGAAGTAACTGTGAAGCAAGCAGAACATGACTTGAGTTACTAACTTTTTGCTTTTATTAACACTACACTGAAGTTGTATGATTACATATTAAAAACATCTTACCAAATTGCCCTGGTAGCTAGATTAAAAAAATATTTCACCTGTGTATTTTTACCAACCCATACATATTCATTTGTAAAAATTAGGAAGTTGGAGATGATGATGATTAGTCTTTTTTCTTTTAGTTCAGAGATAACAAAATGCCTATGCTTTTAGTCATTACTAGAACTATGTGTACATTTGCTTCGATTATAAAAGATAACATTGTCCTAGAGAGAGACATAGGAACTAGAATTTTAGAGACAGTTTTTGTTTTTTTTTTTTTATGAGGAGGGAGAGAGGAGATACAGGGCTGAGATTTAATCTCTAGAGAACTCCTCATGAGGAAACTGCCTTGACCAGTACAGATCAGCAATTTTTCTTTGCCTTATTCTTAAGGACATTACCCAAGGGATTAAGATAACAAATAACTTGTAACTTCAGTAACAGATACAAATCTTGGGCCTAGGCCTTGCTGATTCCCCAGAAACACTCTTAGTATTTTGTGATTGCAATGGGCATGTTTTGCTAATGTCTTTTTTTAAACTTTTACTTTCTATCTTAGAATCGATACACAATATCGGTTCCAAGACAGAAGAGCTATGCAATTGGAGTTAAGTGACTTGCCCAAGGTCATGCAGTTGGGACATGTCTGAGGCCACATTTAAACCCAGATCCTCCCTTCCCTAAGCCTGGCCCTATACATTGAGCCACCTAACTGCCCCTTCTGATGTGTTTTTTGAACATATCTAAGGTCATATTTGTTTTTATGTTCTTGCCATTCATTTAAAGATGGGGGGTGGGGAGTGCCAAGGAGCTATGAGTCAGCACACTCAAAATTATTACCACCTTAAGCTCTTCAGCATTATGTAAGCAGGTTCGTTTGATTATATTCTTTCTCCTTTGTATTAGGAGGGAGTACTAGCTCAGTTGCCTCTATTCCTTTATGTTCCTGGAAACTGGAACTGGAGGTTGACAATTTCTTTACCATTCAGCCACCAGTTTGTATCTTTAAAGATATGATGGTATTGGACTTTTAAACTAATAGATTACAGTTAGGAATTGGAGGAGATATTCCCCCCAGTCATTTCTATAGACATGATGGGAAACAAATATTTGTTGGCCAAAATCTATTTTTCTTGTTCTCTCTTTGATTTGGGCCATTGTTACAAATTATCAGAATGTTATTGATTGGTTACAATATGAAGAAAAGCAGTTTATTTGAATTAGGTATCAAACTGATGGCCAAATGCCAGCTATAAGGAGGTAAGTTTTTCATTTTTGAATAAGATCACTACTCTAAGTCCTAAAAGTAAAATTAGAGTGGCTTAAGTGGAATGTTTTTATGTTTAGATTTTTGTTTAATACTACTTTGCAAGCGTTCCTTTGGGCTTCTCATAAGCAGTGGTTTTAATAAGTGAGATTAATAAGATTCATTTGTATTCTTGAGTTTTGTGTGTGTGTTTTCTTTTTTTTTTTAACTTTAACTAGTTACTTCCATGTTATCTTTGACCCATTGGAAAAGGCTCAATGTCATTTTTTTAGTCAACTTTTCATTTTAAGGTATGGTTTCTTGCAAAATTAAAGTTTTTTTTTCTATAATTATGATCCCTTTATAGGCTATACATTTGCCTGCTGAAACAATGAGAATAGTTCTGGAACGCTGCTACAATGACTTGCGTCTTCTTAATGTGTCCAGTAAAACACTGAAGGCTGAAGGCTTCTTTAGAAGTAACAAGGTGTGTCTTTAGTGACTCTTTCCTATATTTTATCTTCTTTGTTTGTTTGTTTTGAACCTGTGATTTCATGGGCATAGGAAACTTCTAGTGAGAAAATTCCTTCTATGAATGTAACTGTTGACAACTTTTCATCTTAGAGACTTTCCTGGAAGGGTTGCCCAGTGCTACACAGACAAATCAGAAGTGGAACTTCAAGTCTTTTTGAATCAAAGCTTGCCATTCTGCTCCATCACCTCTTCCATTTCTTCCATTAATTACATTTAATTCAAGTAAAAATACAAACTCTCCCTTTCCAGCTTTCTTACACTGTTTCCCAAGTTTGATTCTCTCCAGGTCAGTCTTCCCATAGACCCATCCATACCATGTTTGTATTTCTGCCTTCATCCTTTTATGTATATTGTGCCCTTTGGTACACCTTCCTTCTTTTCTGTACCTTGACCAAGCCTACTCTTTAATCCCACTTTCTTCATGAAATATTTGTCTGTTTACATATTGATACATTCCTCCCTATTTGGCCATTTTTAAACCCTGTCCCATAATCAGCCAGTCCCCTTGTGGAACTTAGGTGTATGGGAACAGATGACCTCAGGAACAGGGCCCAATTTGAACTCACAATAAGTATAGCTCCTGGCCTAGGAGCATCAAGTTCTTCAGCTTTGTATAGGGGAAATCAGTCACAGTCTTGAACTCACTGAATTATTTTCCTCTCCCTCCATTATTTACCTGTCCTCCAAAGGAAGAAGTAAGAATTAATGCTCTTTTCTCATTTGTTTGGATTTATTTATTATTTCCAATAATTATCATTCTAATGCATATTGAAGCCCAGTTTCATTTATTTATTCTAGGTATATCATATCACATTCTCAGATGGCTCTTACTTCACATTTTCCTTCTTATTTATTTTTCTGATTTCATTTTTCTACTCCCTACTTCCAACATTTTAACCTTAAACTTATTACTCTTTAAACATCTTCCCTATTCTCTGTGCTCTTCTCAACAACTAGTGCTATCTGACCTTTTAATTTCATAATCTGGTTACACCTTTTTGGATTGGGAGTGGTGGTAGATATAGAATTTTGTTGGTATAGGAAACACCATCTACAGATGCAGGTCAAAAACTGTTCTTCACCTTATATTATACTCTTAAAAGAGTTGCCCTGGGGTACTAAACCATTGAATGTCCTTTCCAGTCTCACTTAGCCATTTTGTGTCAGAGGCAAGACTTGAACACAAGTCTTCCTAACCGAGGCCAACTCTCTAGCAACTATATTGTACTGCCTTTTACCACCTTACTCCTTGCAAAAAAAGTTAATTTTTGCTTGCCATGCTGCTACTAGAGTTGCCTCTTTTTCTCCTTTTCCAGACCCAGAGAAATATTTTGAAATAAAGCAAGCTACAGCCAGGATCGGTCATCAGATGAGAGGGAGGGCAACAGTGAGAAATAGGAGTCTGTATTTTTTTTTATTTAATTTTATTTATTTTCTGAACTTAAACACCAAATAAAGTAAACATTTCCATTTACATTGTAGAACAGAAGGAAAGGATTGTTCTTGAAACTGTGAATCTCCATTATATAGAGCTTGCTTTTATTTTTAAGTATATAATAAATACAACATTTAACTTTCAAAGCTGTTTTGCTTGTCTGTGATTCCTTCTGTTCTTTTATGGGAGAAGGGAGGAGAACCCATTCTCAACCTCCCCCCTTTCAGAGTGCTGGGCCTGGAGTCAGGAAGACCTGAGTTTGAATATGGCCTCAAGACCCTATGTGACCATGGGCAAGTCACTTAATCTCTGCCTGCCTTAGTTCCCTCACTTGTAAAGTGGGGACAGTAAATAGCACCTACCTCCTAGGGTTGTTGTGAGGATCCAATGAAATAATTATTGTAAAATGCTTAGCAGAATTCCTAGCACAAAGTAACTGCTATATTAATGCCATCTATTATTACATTTTCATTGTAATTATTATTACCCTTACCCCTGGTTTTGCTTACCACAGTGCATCAGTTCATATAAGTGTTCCCAGATACTTCTAAAACCATCCCTTTTGCCATTATACAATAATACAATACATTTATCTACAATATTGTTTAGGCATTCGCTGAGTGATAGACACCACCAGATGGTCCTGAATTTCTAGTTTTTTGCTACTATGAAAAGAATTGCTATACATACACTTTTACATATGGACTCCTTTCCTTTCCTAGAGGCAAAGGCCTAGTAATTATGTTATTGGGTTTTAACATCTGTGTTTCTGATGAGACACTTTAAATGTCTTATCTTTTTGCTTTTATCTGAGCATTTTTTGTTTTGCTTTTGAGCTTTCCTTATATTAATTTCAGTCAAAATATATGTAATATAGAAAAGCCTTATCGTTAAGCATCCAGACAAAATATAGATACTGTTGCACAATAGTTATTATTATTGAGTTAAAATTGAAATTCTAAATTAAACCTTTTGGTGTAGTAGCTTTTAATAGAAGGCGACTATCTGATTTTAACTATTTAAGCACAATACAATATGGAAGGTCCATGGTTTACTAAAACTAAATGATGTAATAGTATTGACTACATCCAGATGGAGTTTGGGTATAATAATCTTCTGAGAAAGCACAGCATGAAATGGGACATTATGAGAAATGATGAAGGCATAATACCTTTATACTTTTTCCACTTCAGAAAATTGCATCTATAGTACCACCTTTTAAAATTTATAGACAATTCCAATGTGAATTTATTTGTTATTTTTCATAGCATTTTATAGAATGTTAGTGGCAGACGGGACCTAGAAAGCATCATTTTATTGATAAGGAAACTGTAGCCTGGAAATGTTCAGTGTTCTTGCCAAAGTATTACAATGTTTCCATTATTATGTGGTAAACTTTCGTTTCTAAGTTTAACTATCTTACTCAGTATGTCCATTTTTAGTTCACATGATTAATCCATTAGTTCCCAAACACTTTTAGTCTATACATTCATGTGACCTTGCCAGGTTATTGTTCTCTCCATTTGTCATTTCTATTACTTTTTATGTGTAAAAACACACAACTGCCATCTTTCTTTTTTCCAACATGATTACTACTGTTGCCATTTGCCTGGTTCAAAATGAGAAAAGATCTGTGAAGAAACCCAGGATTTTGTGATATTTCGAGGACTTCTTCATAATACATCAAATGTTCCTTTCATGGGTTAAGAAATAGTGGATTGGAACATGATACTGATGAGGTCCAGATTGCAAATTCTGTTTCCATATAGTCAGTTAATTTTTCAGTAAGGAAAATTGTATTGGCAGAAGCAGCCTCACTGACATTAACCATCTATCTCACAGATATGTGGATATATATGTTGCTCATGATGAGGACCTTTTGAGCAACCATCTTACTGTTCTCCTGAGAGCACCATCTTTGTCTATGAAGAGCAAAATACTCTTGAACTTTTCAGATATAATGTGACTGTAAGGTTTAGAATTTTTCTTAAGCAGTAGAATGCTAACTGAAATTTACTAGTGAGGAAAACTGCAAAGTTCTCAAGTCTTTTCAACAAGCTTATGCACTGACTTAAACATTTGAATTTAAATTAAATGCCTTATCACCTAAATAATTTCCTTAAATTTTTTTCTTTGCAATTCAATATGTATCCTGTTTGAGTACTATAATTCTCTTGTAATGCCTAAGAACCAAAACTACAATGATATAACGGAACTCTCTGCCTTAATGTTTAGGTATTTGTCGAAAGTTCTGAATCTTTGGATCGACAGATGGCCTTTACAGACTCTCATTTGTGGAAACTGCTGGATCGGCATGCAAATACAATCAGACTGTTTGTTTTATTACCTGAACAATCTCCAGGATCTCATTCTAAAAGGACAGCATACCAGAAAGCTGGTGGAGATTCTGGCAATGTAGATGATGCATGTGAACGAGTTAAAGGACCTCTAGGTAGCCTAAAATCTGTAGAGGCTATCTTAGAAGAAAGTACTGAAAAGCTTAAAAGCTTGTCTCTACAACAGCAACAGGATGGAGATAATGGAGACAGTAGCAAGAGTACTGAGACAAGTGATTTTGAAAACATTGAATCACCTCTCAATGAGAGAGATTCTTCAGGATCAGTTGATAACAGAGAACTTGAACAGCAAATTCAGACTTCTGATCCAGAAAATTTCCAGTCTGAAGAGCGGTCAGACTCTGATGTGAACAATGACAGGAGTACAAGTTCAGTGGACAGTGATATTCTTAGTTCCAGTCACAGCAGTGACACTTTGTGCAATGCAGACAGTGCCCCAGTCCCTTTGGCTAATGGACTTGACTCTCATAGTATCACAAGTAGTAGAAGATCTAAGGCAAATGAAGGAAAGAAAGAGACCTGGGATACAGCTGAAGAAGACTCTGGAACTGATAGTGAATATGATGAAAGTGGCAAGAGCAGGGGAGAAACACAGTATATGTATTTCAAAGCAGAATCCTACGCTGCAGATGAAGGTTCTGGAGAAGGACATAAATGTATGTAAAATTTTAAAGCTTCGCAACTCAGTACCCATGTTCTTAATATTGCAATTAGATGTATACATGAGTGAACTTTACTAAAGAGAGTCCACTACATTCACTTTTTCTTGGAGTCAATACTATGTATTGGTTCTAAGGCAGAATAGTGGTAAGGGCAAGGTAATGGAGGTTAAGCCCAGGGTCACACAGCTGGGAAGTATTTAAGGCCAGATTTGAACCTAGAACCTCCATCTCTTGGCTTGGCTCTCAATTCACTGAGCTACCCAGCTGCCCTCACTACATTCACTTCTAAATCCATCTGTGAAAGCCATAAAGTTTGTACAAGGTGATAAAACCTTGCCCTTTATTGCTTTTGTTATAATTTCTTGGTAAAATTAAATTGATGAATTTACATGCAAATTAGATATAAAAGTATAGCACATTCGATTTATATGGCAAAAGAAGTTAAAACTATTGTCTATTTTGGAAAGGGGAATTGTAATAAAATGATAGTTTTGATTAGAGGAAAATAGGAATAATTTTCAAAATAAGTAACACAAGAAAGCCTGGAGAGTGTTGAAGAAGTATGACATATTCAAAGTTCAGAAGTAAAATATTAGAGACTTAAAATATTAATTATCCATCCTGTACTGGGAAATAAAAGAACATACCTTTATGATTAATTGGAAAAGTGAAATGAAAGAAAAGGTTGTACAAACTAAGTCAGGTAGACCCAACTTGCCACACCTTTTTTAAAAAGTTAGCCAATAATAAGAGATATTTTAAAATACATCAAGAGTAGAAAGTCTTTCTATGATCAGTGTATAAGACGTAGTTCAATATAATTGGGTTCTTTTGTAAGTTTAAATATTTTATTTTATGCATTTAAAAACATTATTTTGAGAAGGATTCATAGGTTTTGCCACAGGAGGTTAGGAAGTACATTTTGGGTAGGAGTGTGAGGAATACGATAAAAAATGTTAAGAACTCTTGTTCTAAAGCCGATTAACAAAGCATATGTAGTTATCATTAGAACCTGATAACCTCTACCCAAGAATTTTGAAGAAACTTGATGAAAATTTAGAATTATGATGCTCCTAGAAATATCAGATTGATTTCACTTTCTTGTGGCTTATGTAATCACATTCATTTTCCTTGAAAAGTTTACCATTCTTTTACTGACACCCCAGTTTCCTTACCCTTCCCAATATGTATACATTCATTCACAGCAAAGACTGGAAGGCAAAATCAGTTCCTTATCAGGTAAAGGTTGTAACTTGTTACAAATAACACATTTCATTTAACAGATTGCCAGTATAATCTAAGAGAGCTTCTAGAGGAACACTAAAACTCAAGAGGCATATATCTGTTCTGGGAATGTTCAGAGAAGCTTTACTAAAGAATAGTTCATTACACTGCATGCCCTATGGGCCTTCTATCAGCATTATTTCTAGACAAGAAAAGCCATGACAAAATGACTTATCTAAATGTAAAATAATAATGTTGATGGGAAACAATTTACAATGATTGACTTTAATTACTACTTGATTTTTTAAAAAAGCTTTTCCATAACATTTTTTTTTTATGTCATAGCTAGGGAATTGATTTAGAAACAACAGGACAATTTAGGGATAAATACAAATTTTCCGAAAAGAAAACTGTAAACAATGAAGCCCGGGAAGGAGTTTGACTGAGTCCAGTTTGTTGCCGTTTTATAAATAATTTTAAAATAGATACTGAGGGAATCTGCTGATTAGCAGATAACGTTAAGTCCTGGGTTATGAAATATGAAACCCATGGCTGACGCTGCAGGATTGTTTAACAAGATCATCTGACTGAACAGAAGATTTGCAGATAAGTGTTCATCTAGGGAAGTGTAAAATGATTCATTGAGAGGCCAATAATCCAAATAATACTTTTTTGAAAAATAAACCCTTGGCCTTCAAAAATGAACCAGGAAATTAATCTGGCATCATAGACCCTTTCCTGAAAAGCATGAGGGTGGTTAATTGAAACAAACTGAAACTTTTCCTCCTTTGTATAAAAGCCATACTACACTGGAAATGTTTCTTTTATTTCTGGAGTATGGCAACTAAAACATGTCGGCATTAGGAAAGAACAATTCATATAATCTGAGAATCATCTTCTGCAGGTAATATAGAGAACAATTCTGTCAACCCACAAAATAGGCCTTTATGACCCTGAAACAAAATGCTGTTTTGGAACAACACTATATCTGCAATTCCTGCTTCCTAGAAAATAAATATAATATTGTATAGTCTTTGGTGTGTATTAAGAGAAGAAATGTACAGTAATGCTGTTGTGGTGTTTTTTTTTAATAATAGCAGTAGTGAATTAAATAAGCATCATTTTGTTTTTGCTTTTTGCTGGAATAATGGAATTAAGTTATAAATTGGGATAATATTCCTAAAAAAAGACTCCACCCCCACAATTTAAAAAAAATAGTATTAAACATACAGCTCATATAACTACAATAAGACTTCATGCTTGAGTAACTTTCCTTAATTTTTAAACTTTTGAGTGTTTTATGTAACCCTCCATATATACTTTTCCCCTTTGACATTCAACTGTATTTAAAAAGAAAAAGCAGACTTTTAGTGGAGGGGCAGGGGTAAAGATAGTTTTTTAAATATCTTCCAGAGGTATTATTGTAAGAGTTAATGCTTTAAGAATTATAGTAATTTTTTGATATATCAAATGCATTATTTATTTTCCTCATATTTACAGAGATCACTAGGAAAATTCAGGAAATTGGCTTTCTAGTTCTTAGTAGAATTCAATAATATATCTCTAAAATACTTTCATCTCATTAGAATATATTTTAGAGCAGTTTCAAAGCAAGCATTTGGATTTATGTGGTGCTTTTTTTTTTTACTGAATTAAAGTACTATATATATAGTACCTGAATATTGATTGCGTGAATGAAACACAGCTCTTTTCTACCTAAAACACACTGATATTTTTCATTTATAGTTTCATTTAATGCTTATAGACTTTTAAAAAATATTTTTGCTTAGGGTTGATGGTGCATGTTGATAAAAGAATTACACTGGCTGCCTTCAAACAACATTTGGAACCCTTTGTTGGAGTTCTGTCTTCTCACTTCAAAGTTTTTCGAGTCTATGCCAGCAATCAAGAGTTTGAGAGTGTCCGACTGAATGAAACACTTTCATCATTTTCAGATGACAACAAGGTTAATGAAAATAGTTATTTATTACTAGAGCTAGATTTGAATAATTGATTTGATAGCATCCTTTGCTCATTTCCTCACGAAGTGGAGTACCCTGAAAATGTAATTTTGTTATGATGACAGCTTAAGTAACTGTTTTCATTGTTTTTGTGACAATACATCTGACACATGTTGTTTCTGACTTGTAGATTACAATTAGATTGGGGAGAGCACTTAAGAAGGGAGAGTACAGAGTCAAAGTGTACCAGCTTTTAGTAAATGAGCAAGAGGTAAGGAACATCTATTTTAAATCATCGTAAGATAACTTCTCATGGTTTTAGCAACATTTATTACTAAAAACAGTATATTATTTCATTGATGTAGGTACTAACTACTTCCCTTACAGGTAACAGCCTCTCTTGCTTTAAAGAGAGGCATCATTTGGAAGTAGGACTTTGATAGAAAAAGAATTTTATTAATAGTTTTTAATTTTAGGTCTTAAGAGACCCCCATTTCTGGAAAAGAAGATACTTTTGATTTGTCTAAAACCTTTTGATCTCTAAGGTGGGCAGGAATTCATAGAAAAGGACTTTCACCGTAACGAGTCAGATGATCTGCTTTTTAATTCTTTTCTTTTTCTAGATGTTTGTCTTAATTGAAACTCAATTCTTTAATGTACCAATATTTCAGTTTCTGTATGTGGTAGGTGATGTAGGGAGAACACAAAGAACTAGAAAGACAATTCCTTCCCTTCAGGGAGCTGACATCATTTAACTGGGAAAATACGACGAAGACATAAAAATAGAGTAGTACAGCAAGAGAGGATCCGTCTCAGAATTGCCATTGCCTTACTCATGTCCTCTCCAATTGCAATTGGCTATTAGTTTGTCAGTTCTGTGTCAAGTATACTTTGGAAGTATTCTTAGTAGGTTTCCTTCCATATGTTCTTTTAATTTTGTTCTTTGAAATTGTGATCCTTCTTCCTTATATGGGTATAGGATAGTTCAATTGAATAGAAGTGGCTGTGGACTTTAAGGAATCTCAGCACTTACCAGTTCTTTTGCATTTATAGCCCTGTAGGTTTCTCCTTGATGCTGTTTTTGCTAAAGGCATGACTGTCCGACAGTCTAAAGAAGAGCTCCTTCCCCAGCTCAGGGAGCAGTGTGGGCTAGAACTCAGCATTGACAGGTAAAGGACATTGGCACTTATCTGCTGGGATGGTTTAAAGGATCATGTACAGATAGATAATTTGGAGTTGGCAGCCCCACTTATGCTTAAACTTAAGCCAGACAAGATCAGAATTCTCTGAGCTGTTCAAAATTGTAGAACTTCAGTTTTATTTAGTAAGGACTAACATAGCTACAAAGAAATTAGTTTCCTCCTCTAATATGAAGAGGATAGTCTTGGGGATCTTTGATGGTCCTTATTGCCTTGCTTTCATGGAATCTGTTTGAAAACATACTAAGTCCTCAAAGGCAAGAATTAGGAATTTTCAGTACAACTTGCCTAAATTATTTTTTCAAGTAGCCATTTATCTTTCTATCTTGACAATAAACAATAAACATTTCTCCTAGGCATACATCAGTTAAAGGCTTAGAGGGGAGAGAATTTTAATATGTCATAACTCTTTTACAGGTTTCGTCTAAGGAAAAAAACATGGAAGAATCCTGGCACAGTCTTTCTAGATTATCATGTCTATGAAGAGGATATTAATATTTCCAGCAACTGGGAGGTTTTCCTTGAAGTTCTTGATGGTATTATCAATGCCTTAAAATAAAGTTTTGATAAGATAACAAATAGGCTGCAAATATTATAGACATTACTTGCATTATAGTAAGAATTAATGAGTTAATTTTTGTGTTTAAAAAATTATGTTTTTTCTTTAGAAATAATAAGATCTGGGGGCGGCTGGGTGCCTCCATGGATTGGGAGCCAGGCCTAGAGAAAGGAGGTCCTAGGTTTAAATTTGGCCTCAGACACTTCCTAGCCGTGTGACCTGGGCAAGTCACTTAACCCCCATTGCCTACCCCTAATTGCTCTTCTGCCTTTGAACCAATACAAAGTATTAATTTTAAGACAGAAGGTAAGTGTTTAAAAAATAAAAAGAAAGAAAAATAATAAGATCTAAAAATTCTAAATATATTTGATAAGTAATTTTATTTTTCTGACTACAGCTGTAATTTTATAGTAGGAAGAGCCTAGTAAGGAGCTCCTCTGACTATACAGATCAGTAACCACTGGGCAAGTAATTGCCCTCAAGAGCTACCTGGGTTCCTGAGAAAAAGTGACCTTTCCAAGGCCACATAGGAAGGGTATTTCAGAGATCTCTGACTGAGAAAGGCTCTCCATGATCCCACTATTCTTCAGTGATCATGGCTAGGGTTAGCCCCAGGTACCTCTCCCAAAGCAGTATCAGGTCTCATGACCTGAGAATTAAGAGAAGTTATTGTTTATTCCTCTTCCTTTTGAAGTTTTGATTAGCACTTCTTTATTAAGCATGTCTTGTGTATTCTCATCCTGTGCTCTCGTGTTTGGAGAATATAGTCTTCATCTCTTGGTTTAGTTTCTATTTAGGGGGGGAAAAACAAAGTTCCAAGGATCAATAATAAACTGTTTATAGGAAATCAGAAAAAGGAATCATGAGTATTAGTCAGGCAGGACCCCATAAAAGAGGTGGACTTGAGAAATCCTTGAAGAAAACAGGAGCTGTTAGGGACCAGGGGGTAGAATAAAAAGAGTGAGCTGAAAACATTCACATCAGCCTAGATGTACAAAATACCTTGTTTCCTTCTTAACCTCCCCTCCTCTTCAGCTTAGTCCTTAATTGTCTTAGGAATGTTGGGGATGGGGATGTGGAGAATGAAATTGTACCCTTGTTTAAAAGACATTCTGTGTCTGTTCTTTCCTTTTGCCCATTCAGTTTTTGACAATACTTAGAGGTCCATCTTTCTTACCATGAACACTTAAAAAAACAATACGTAGTTGTAAAACCCAGTGGGTCTTGCGCGTTGGCTATAGGAGGGGAGAGAAAGAACATGAATCATGTAACCATGGACAATTTTTCTTAAATAAATTAAAAAAAAATAAAATAAAAAGTGGTACTCATTAGCAATAAGATAAATTCTTAATCTTTAATTTCTTAGGAGTGGAGAAGATGAAATCCATGTCACAACTGGCTGTGCTGTCTAGGCGGTGGAGGCCAACAGACATGAGACTCGACCCCTTCCAAGAGGTGGTGTTAGAAAGCAGCAGTGTTGATGAACTGAGAGAGAAGGTGACTTTTCTTTGTGTATCACACACTCTTATGAATGTTTCTTCTATTTTTGATGACATGATTTTGTTAGTTTTCATCTAAAGAAATTTTCAGAAACAATCTTCAATTGGAATATTGAAAACATCTAATGATAGCCTTAACTTTGAGTTGGTCATATACTCACTTTGCTGTTGCGGGGCAGGTAATGCTTTGAAAGGCTTCTTACCTGTTGCCACCAAGAGATAAGTAAGGCCTATTAAACTGAGTCATCTGATCTTATTTTTAATGAATCACTCTGATTTTTCAGACTTGGGGTCAGAGGGCAAAGAACAGGTAAAACTAGAACAATGAGTATATTGGTTTCTTGTATGTAGTATGTGCTTTCTCACTTTGGATTTTAATCTATTATAATATACATTGGGGGAGAAGGTTCTTTTATCTTCAAAACTGAGGAAATAATTATTCTCAAACACATTTGGTTGTTTTTGTTTTCCAGCTTTGTGAAATCAGTGGGATACCTTTGGAAGATATTGAATTTGCAAAGGTGAGATCAGTGATAGACGTAACACACCTGAGTGCAAATGTGTCCACCAGCATGGTGCATTCATGGAATATGTTCTCTTCCTCAGGGCAGAGGAACATTTCCCTGTGACATATCTGTCCTAGAAATTCACCAGGATTTGGATTGGAACCCTAAAGTTTCTACACTGAATGTGTGGCCCCTTTATATCTGTGATGATGGCGCAGTGATATTTTATAGGTAATGTTGAAGGCATGTTTTTTGACTCCATTAGGCAGTTAGACTACTTTTGACCATAATTATATTGAAAAAACCAGATCCAGGTTAATTTGGAGAACTGACTGCTAACTGTTTGCTGAAGGCAAGTTGTGATTAATACCCTTCTAGACCATTTTTTGTAGATAGTCAGGCAGCCTGTGTATCATACTTTATAACTACATCAGTGACTGATGCTTTGACTTCTAACAGGAATCCTAGCATTTTCTGGTTAAATAAGGTAAGGAGTAATGATAAAACACTGAAGTGGGGGCAAGGGGCGGGAGAGGGAGAATGGTGGTGCAAGAAGTATTTGGTTGTTCATCTTGCCAAAGATTTCACTAGTTTGACCATTGTCTCGTTTATCAGTGTTGTACATCCTAGCACAATTTGTTTTTCCCTTCCAGAATGTTAAAGAACTATTTTTTAACGAATGTGATCATTTGAATTTAGGGATAAAACTGAAGAATTAATGGAATTAACAGATGAGCAGAGAAATGAACTGATGAAAAAGGAAAGCAGCCGGCTCCAAAAAACTGGACATCGTGTAACCTACTCTCCTCGTAAAGAAAAAGCACTAAAAATTTATCTGGACGGAGCACCAAATAAAGATTTGACTCAAGACTGATTCTTCTAGTGTAGCATTTTCCCTGGGGGATTTTTTGTTTTAATTGGAAGGTTTGCTACTACTGTGTAGTGCCAGTATGGCAGGACATCATTAGGGGTAAAGCAATGACACCAGCGCTGATTGGGATGCCGTTTGCCAATCAGAAGCTCAGGGCCCAGTGGGTCACTGTTTTGACTTGGAATCATGTTGTGCACTATAGTCAAATGTACTGTAAAGCTAAAAGGGATGTGCAAATAAAAAAAAAACCCCTAAAACTAGAAAAGGGGGTGGGGGGAAATGAGTGAGCATTTATGAAGACAGAAATGTGCACATAGGAGCTAGTAAAACTAGTCTCAAACAGGATATTCATAGCTTACTAATAAAAGCTGTGCAAAGGCCATGAATGAATGAATGATTTTCTTTGTTTCACTGATGCACACATTACCTCATTGACAATTCGGAAGTAAATGCAACTTGTGTTAACTCACAGAAAACAGCAAAAGTAGGAGCTGAAGACATAATGGAATCATTATCAGAACCAGCTGTAACAGGAAGAAGTGTGAAGGTGTTTTGTTTGTTTGCTTGCTTGTTTGGGGGTGGTATTGTTTTGTTTCTTAAAGTATTAGGAACATTATTCTCAAAATAACATCAGAAAGTTCCCTTTAGAAAGTTCCCAGCAGGTGATGGATCAGTTTACTGCAGAATTGTAACTGTGACTGATTTTTGTTAGGTTTCAGATGTAGAAAAGAATTTCACTATTTCATCCAACATTGTAAATAAAATTTTCCCGTTCAGTTATCAAAATTGCAGTTCTAATATTTACCATGGCTAATCTTTTCCCACATCATTTTTCATTGTGTACATTTGAAAGTATTGCAGCATATTTAAATTTAATTCTCAGTTAGGTGTCATGATGCTGGGTCTCGTAGGATTTTCTTTTTCTTTGTTGATGAGCTTTTCTGTTTGGCTGCCCTTTTTGTACATTTCATTTTTGAAGACTCCAAGTTCTAGAACCCTTGTAAATCAGACCTTAATTTTTGGAGTTGATTTCTAGTAATGTAGTTTAACTTTTGGAAATGTCTTAAAGTCTTACAAAATAATCTTGCTAATAAAATCAGATCATCATACAAGACAGAAACAAGTCAACATGAATTCATTGCGAAATCTGCAAGTTTTCGCTTTGCGAAATAAAAATATCAATGGAAAAATTCTATATAATTTTTGGAAATGCCATCTAATTTATAAAAATCAGTAAAAGGTTTTGGTAAACTTTTTCACGCCAGATGCTGTTTACAACAATGAACATGCCAATAAAACATTTGTTCATTCTGTTGTGTTATTTTAGTTATTAAACTTGTGGATTTAGAATCTGGATAGGTATTGGACTTAATTTTGTTCAGATAGATGCTTTATGACATAATATGGGTTGTGCCTCAAAAAAAAAATGGTTAAATTTACTCAGTATAGTTATAAGATGGAAGCAATTAAAATAACCTGAATAAAAGTAGGACTTACCTTTTACTTGTTAATATTTCAGAATTGAACATTATCTAGGAAATTAATATCTTACAGTACAAATTTGGGAACTTAAGTTTGTATCTCACAGAACCTCAGGCTGGCTGTCAATATGACTTACAATATGACACAGTGTCAGAGAAGGTAACAAAAGCCCAGAAAGTCCGAAGTCCAGGTTCCTAGAGTCAGAGGCCTGGCACCACCCAACACCGGGTCCCTCAACACTGAGGGCCCTATAGTGAAGGGTGAAGGCACTTGGAATGAAGGAGGAGGTAACTTTGCATTCAGCTTACCCAGAACCTCAACACTGCTAAGCTGCCTGCATTTAGGAAAGTTAATGTCAGAGGTGCTGTAGTGTTTGGTCTATAGCACAGAAATGCTTTGTCAGTCTGTCATGGCAAGCATCAAGTTCAAATACTGAAACTTTCACCTGTGTAGGGCTGTTACCATCACTCAGTACCATGACCACAGAATTCATCTCCAACCTTAATAGTCTTGACAAAATGAAACATCAGTGGTGCAACTTTTGAAAATACTCACCTTGCTTTTGGCTGCATTTATGGAAATATCACATTTGAGTTCATATAAAGCAGGCCCTTTACAGAATATTTCTCAAGTGTCACGGACACAATATTTCAAGGACACTTCATTCAAAAAAACATTAAATAATCCCCTTGCCCTGCCAAAAAAATTAAAAACTTTTTACCTTGGTCAAGTTTCTGCCTCCCAAGAGCTTAATTTAACCACGTAGGGGAGAGAATGGGATATTGCCTTAAAGGGGGGAACCAACCTAGAAAACCGCATTAACATTGTGTTACAGTTTTGTTAAACATGTCCCAATTACATCTTAATCTGGTTCTAGTTTGTGGAGTTTGTGCAGGCTACTTGCCGCCAGCTACTCAGTTTAATGCCTAGAGCCCTAAGAAGAGGATAAAGAGGGTAAAGGAACTTGGAATAGCTAGTAGGGGTTGGAGGTGGGACCTGAACTCATCTTCCTGACTTTGAGGCCAGTTCTCTATCCTCTCTACCATGCCACATAGAAAGAATTTGGGAATAAATGAGAGATCTTGTGGAGGCAGGATTGACAAAATCTGGCACCTAAATGACACAAGGAGAAAGAAGAGGCAGACAACCTCAAGGGTACTAGGAGAGAACTACTAACCACAGGAGAGAACTTTAGAAGAGCCACAGGTTTAGGTAGGATATTTAGTTCTGCTTTTGTCATGTTAAGTATAAGATGCAAGTGGACATCTAAGGGATGAGGTTTAGCAGACAGGTGGTGGTAGGGGACTAGAGAGAGATTAGGGCTGCCATTCCAGAGTTAGAGCTGAAAGGGATTTAGATCAGTGGGTGTCAAATTCAAATAGAAATGGGAGGCTACCAAATCATACATGCAAAAATATATAGGTCACATAATGACTTAGAAAATAACAGATTAACATGTTTTTTGTATATTTTAAAAATATTTACCAAATATTTTAATTTTATCATATGCATTTAAAAACATTCTGTGAAAGGGTCTGAAAGATCTACCAGACTGCCAAGTATCTGACACCAAAAAGGTTAAGAATTCCTCCTCTTAGACCTGGGTAGTAAATGGGAATAAAGATTAATGGCACCATAGTTGGCAGGAATGACAGGATCAAAATACAGGTCTGTTAAAGCTGGAGCACTTAGGTGAAGCCTAGGATGTGACTAAAGGCAACAGAAAGGGAGAAGGGATGAAAGAGTGACTAATGAAGCAAACTGTTCCTCAGAGCCTGGAGCAAAGGAGAGGGCAGGTAAGAATATAAAGAGGTCTTGGAGTGTAGGAGAATGACAGGGACCTCTAAGTTGTTGATAAATACCTAGATATTCAGATCTATTTTTCAGTTGAGCCAGAGAATAACAGCCAGCCTGGAAACCACCTGGATCAGAGAATTTTATAACTGAAAGGGAGCTTATAACCCCCTTGGTTTTAGAGGTGAAGGGGAAGACCTAAAAAAGCTCGATGACTTGCCCAGCGACACAGCTAGTTTGGACAAAGCAGGGCTTAATACCAAAGAAGTCCTAAGATCTGAACTGGGGGGGAAGGATGGGGTGTTTAACCTGGAAGAGAGACAAAAGGAGTATGACCATCACTTCAAAATGGAAAACCGTGGATCATTACACCTGGCAAACTAGGATCCTTCTGCGGAAATTGTAGGAAGACCACTATGATGAAAGCCATTTAGGGTGAAGAGCTTGTCACTGGGTATTTTTTATGGAACCAGGCACTTAAAGGGAGTTTCATTGGTTGGAGTTGAACTAGTTGATATCTAGGATCCCCTTTAAATCAAGATTGTGTGTTGCCACAAAAGGCTATGTAAAATGTAGTTTAAGAATCCAAGCTTTGCTGTAATAGTGGACAACTTTTTTTAAACATAGATTTGGAAATAGTCTGTTAATGTCATATTTTACCCCAAAATTATTTTTAGCTTTTGGTCCCAGAAAGTTATCCACAATACACTCCATGTATGATCTTGGTCATCGATATACTATCTCCCAGATGCTTTTTGAGCCGTAATAGAAAATTAGATGAAGTGAATCTTTTGGCCTTACAATGGCAAAATTGTACTGACTAGCTTTCCATGTCATATTTTCTTCTGGTATTTTAAATATCCTTTGCAACTTTGAATAATAATAAGTTTAAATGCAATGTACATAACTAACTTTTTCAAGACAGTTCTCATGAATCTTTGTGGCCGGAGAAGGTGGTGGTAGTGGCTCTCATCCATAATTTTCTTGGCATAAGAAATGCCCCATCAGACAACGTATCAATGCCAATATCGAGCATCTCTGTGTACAGAGTCCCCAGGGTCACTGAAAATTTGTTACTTTCCTTGAATAACAAAATCTTTATGTGTCAGTGGTAGAACCTGAACTCACATCGTTCTGACTCTGAGGTCTACTCTCCATTCACTAAATCACACTGCCTTTCCCTCTTTAATAATCTGTAAGAATTGGGCTTATTCTGTCCTCACAGAAATTTAAGAGTGTGATATTGGCACTGGCATTGGCAGCCATCACAGTAAAAAGGATATTGCTATCCTAATAGCGCAGCATTTGCTCAAGAACTCCTATTTTTCCATTTTATTAAGATTGTTCAATAGCAGCTGAAGAATAATTTCATAAATTTTAAATATTCTAAATCACCCAAAGTATCTTGTTTGAAGTGTAGAGGAGGGCTACTTAGTAAAGTGCACTTTACTTCAGTCAGATCAAGTTACTAAGATTAATGCCATAAAAGGACTTTTAAAATACCATCTTTCTTTGTCGAGAAGTTGGGTTTGTAGACAATTGGTGAGAACATATCGCTGATAAGTAAATACACTTAAATTTGGAGTACGGGGTGGGGTGGGGACTTTTACAACCAGATTTAATTTCAGCTGTGCTTAAAAATAGAATCTTGTTTTCTCTTTCCAATAGATACAGTTTTTGTGGAATTTGTTGAATGTGTCTGGTCATTCTTTCCCCAAATAAACATGGAAACACAAATGGGGCAGTCATGGAGACTTGCTACTAACCGAGTCTCTTTTCTTTATAGCTACACAAGTTGAAAATATCCCCAGAAGACTTAAGATTTGGACAACTGGATTTTTCATGTAAAAAATACTCAGAAACTTCAGTTGTTGCCATTTCACCATGATTATATTTTCAAAATTACAAGGAATTCTGTACACGGCTAAAGTTCACTGCCCCTAAAAAACCATTAGTGAGGGAAATTGTTTCCCATTACAGCTCATCCTACCAAAAACTTTCAAACTAATCTGAAAGGGTTAGAAATGCCATTTCCCTACCATTCATATTAAATGTTGGGGATAATTTAAGCTGAGCAAGTACAAAAATGAGAATTAACTTTTTTTATATATCTAGTTTATAATTTTGAGTCATCTGGCCCAAAACATAACAAGCCTAATTAATTAATTTTTAATGCCACCTTTTTTGGTCCAGATATATAAATGAACTGAACACACCAAGAAAGAAACCTCATCTGAACATGCATGAAGAATATTCCCTCTTAAAATATATTAGTTATTGAATTGCACTTCTCTCCAATGGTGAATGTGCTTGGGGCCTATACAAGCAAGACAATATACACAAATTACACTTGTAAAAAGACTAGATTACAAAGCTGTCCTTGACCATTTAAATCTCATCTACATAAAACAGATCAGAAGTCACAGCAGGCTCTTCTAGAGAGATTTCTGACAGATCTCTCTCCAGGTTTTCCAGTTCCCTACGGACTTCCTGAACAAGATCTCCATCATCGTCCTGGTCCTCGGTAATGTCCCCAGGCAGCAAGCTGAACAGAAGGCCCTCATTTGCCATTGCCTGCTCTTTGTCTTCATGCCTCGTTTTATTGAAGGATAATTCACACACATACACCAAGCTGTGCCTAGAAAGCAAGCAGCTGAGTTTGGTCACAATGCCCCAGCGTGACTTTGGTTGAGCATTTCAGTGGAGACCAGCTCCCTGCTCGGAAGCAGCCTTGACTCTGTTAGACTGTTTCCAGAGCTCAAGCAAGACTGTCCAAATCATGAACACAATGGCCAAACCCTTTTGACCATGAAAATTCTGCAAGCATTTCCAAAAATATTTTTTCTTTCTCTATGCATGGAAAACTCCAAAGAGACTGATCTGAATGAGCAATTACATTTACTCAATCTCCCTACTGGTTCAATGACCCCAATTCCCAGTAGATGGGGTAGCTAATAGCTAACAAAGCACTTTTATGTGTGTTATCTCACTTGATGCTACCATAATTTTACTCCCATTTTACAGGTAAGGAAACTCAGTCTAAGAAAGGTTAAGTGACTTGCCAGAGTCCCACGGCTAGTAATTATTTGAGGCAGGATTTGAACTCGGGTCTTACAGATTCAAAGTCCAGTGTTGTATCCACCATGCCAATATCAGGATGATAGATCTACAACTTGAAGTGATCTTAGGAGCCATCAAGTCAAACCCTTCCATAAAAAGAAAAGGTCAAGTGCTTTCCCAAGGTCCCTCAGGCATTGTGTCAAACCTGGGATTTGAACCCAGGTTCTATGACTCCAGAACCAATGCTTTGGAAACAATACAATAAAAATGCTACCACCCTGCTTTGTGGTTTAACCTAATGTGTGCTTCTAATTGGGAAACATCTAAAGGACTGGTACCTTTAAGATAAAATAGACTTGTGCTGCTTGGCCCCAGTTAGGATCCATGGGATAGAGTTTTATCATCAGGGATAACTTTGTACTCATTCAAACATAATATTGCAAAGGGCTGTCATACAAAGAGGACTCGGACTCACTGGGTCCACCAAAGGCTGGATGACCACTTGTTAACACTGGAAAATGTATAGTTGGAAATTCTTGAACTCCTAAAAAGCTATGTTACCCAAAATTCCTTTCTATATTTCCTAGAATCCTTTTCCCTTTTCCTGTGTCCTCACATTTGTGTGATTGCTTTAAGTTTGCTGTGACTCCTCTCTTCTCTTGCAACCCCAGCTAATTTAGATACAAGTTTTATTTTAGTTATTATTAATACATCTTATAAATATAATACTTCAGTTATTGTATATTGATTTTAAAACCCACAAAAGGGAAAGGGGGTGATATAGTCTCCTTCCAACTTGCAGATTCTGAGACTTTGACGTGACCATAGTCATGCTTAGAACTAGATGGCAAGTGGTGGGAAATGTGTGCTGGAAACCGAAGGTTTCTGACCAAAAGAGAGGTTTTGGTTTTGTCTTGTTTTTGACAGAGAACTCACTCACCTGTGTGGCTGGCAGATTAAACCAGTGGCACACGGGCACCGGTCTAGTGCCCCGTCAGGCTCCAGCTCCCATGTGATGAGATCCAGTAGTCTATTGGAAGGGTCGTGGCAGAGTTCTCCCTCCCCTGGCAGTGGTGTGCACACAGGAAAGAGAAGCCCTGCAAGAAGTCAGCAAAATCCTTATTGAAATCTTCTCTGAACTGCAGAAGAAATACGATGTAGCCTTGCCTTTGAGTGTATCCAATGGCTCAGAAAAAGATCCACTCTCACGATTTCCACTTTCTTACCTCCCACTCCCACTGTGGAGGAGGAGATGATGTCCCTTTAGAGCCCTCTGCACACTGGCTTCCAACCTCATCCCTCAAGTGAGACTGCCCTGTCCCAGGTCACCCAACTTGGAATCTCCCCTCCTGGAGGGCAGGAGCTATCCTGCATGTGGTATTCCGCTTCGCTCATGCTAAGTGTTTGAATACTCTTCCCTCCCTCATCTCTTAATTGCCAATCCAATCCCATTTCCCGATTCCTTTTCTTGACCTGTACAACTCTCCTCCTGGACTTGGGGACTCTTTCCTCCCTGGCTTTTTCTCTTTGAACCCGTCTGATTATTTCTTACGTTCCTTTGATCATCATCCCTGTCCCGGCTCTTACACATGGAGATATCCTCAGGGTTCTTTTCTCTGGATCGCCTAAGCTCCCATGGTTTCAAGGGTCCCATCTTGCAGTGGAATATGCCATAGTCACTCCAGACAACATCCCTCTAACCTGACCTCTTCCAGTTCTGTTCAGAGCATCATCACTCACTCGTGTTCCCAACTTGAGTCACCTTGGACTCCTTCATTCTCAGGTCCAGTCACCAAGTCTCAGTGCTTTCACACCCACAGCATGTCTCACTCACATCTTTCCCCTTTGCTCCATGGCAGTCCCTCATTACATCTCACACGGACTCCTGCAGTAGCCTCATTGGTCTCCCCGCCTCCCATCTCTCCCCTCTCTGAGCCATCTTCTACACAATAGCCAAGCTGATATTTCTAAAGGACATGTCACTCCTCCGCTTAAGAACTGCACCAATGGTTCCTGCTTGCCATTAAGATAAAATACAGGGGAGCAATGAGGTGGCTCAGTAGATGGAGAGCCAGATCTAGAGACAGGAAGTCCTGGGTTCAAATTTGGCCTTGGATCCTCCTTCCTGTGTGACCCTGGGCAAGTAACTTGAACCCTTACTAGCCCTTACCTCTCTTCTGCCTTGGAACCAATATACAGTATTGTTTCTAAGATGGAAGGCAAGGGTTTAAAAAACTAGGTAATATTAACCTTTTACTTTTATTTTTTTTACTTTTTTTTACTTTTATTTTATTTTTTTATATAAAATACAAAATCTTTGACTTTTCAGTGCTTTATGATATGGCTCCAGCCTACCTTTCAGGCTTTTAACACCTTATTCTCTTTCACTCTACATTCAAGCCAAATTGGCCTGTGTCTGGTTTCTGGAATACGACATTGGATTCTCATCTATGCCACCCCCCTTGTTTCCTTCAAAGCTCAGCTTGGATGATACCTCCCATAGGAAACCTATTGTTCTCTCCTTGCTCCTCCAGGCTGCTGAAGATGGGGGTGAAGAGGATTTGGCTCCTAAAGGAACTGTCCTTTCTATCTGGATAGTAAACTAGAGATTTGGAGGATTACTGGGGCAGGAAAGAATTAATGCATCAAGCCATCTTCCTTTGAGGATGCCACTGGAATCTTTGTTTCTCAACCTCTGACCGTCCCTTACACACACACACACACACACACACACACACACACACACACACACACACACACACACAGGAATTGCCTTGGTTTGACACCGCAGGATAATGGGTGGAAATTGCCAAGAGGTAGATCTCAAAATAAAAAAAGACACTTCCTAAAAATCAGAGGGGTCCAAAATGGACCACTTCAGAGAGTAGTGGGTCCCCCCTCATGGGCACCAGAGAGATGACGTAGAAGGGGTTCCTTAATACCCTTGAGTTAACCAGATTCCCCTAGACGTCTCTTTTACCTCTTTTTGGCTAAGAGAAAAGTCTAAGGGTGGGAAAGCTAGAGGGAAAGGATATGATAACTTCAATTATTTGAAGGGGTTTCACCTGGAAATGGGATCTAGTTGGCTCTGCTTGGACCCAGAGGTCAGAATTGGAACCAATCCCTCAAGAAAAACTTCCTAACAATCAGTGCTCTCCCCAAATGGGATGGAAAATCTCAGTCCTTCACTAAAATGCTTTAAGGACAACCAGAGGTATTGTAGAGGATTCTGGCTCAGGTGGAAGTTGGACTGGATGCCATCTATGATCCTTCGGAACTCTGAGAGTCTGCGATACTGGGAATCAGAGTCTTGCCTCCTTCATCCATCTACTTGACCCAATCTTATTGAAATAGGCTTCTCCAGCCTACAGAGAACAGCTCAAGGTGCTGAACAGGGGAGGCCACCTACCTTTCTGAAAAGCACAGCACAGGCCAGGCTGGCAGCCCTGCTGGTTGTCACAGATGGTCCCATTGCTACCCTTTGAAGCAGCTTTTACACAATGACCCCAGACACAGAGCTGGTCCCCACAGCATTCGCTATCTCTTGAGCAGAGCTTGAGAAAGGGGACAAAAAAAAAACATGAAATGAGAGCCCTCAGAACTAGAGGTTAAGTCAGGACAAGCTCAGGGGGGCAGCTGGGTGGCTCAGTGGATAGAGTCAGGTCTGGATATGGGAGGTCCTGGGTTCAAATTTGACCTCAGTCATTTCTGAGCTGTGTGACCCTGGGCAACTCACTTGACCCCCATTGCCTAGCCCTTACCACTCTTCTGCCTTGGAACCAATACACAGTATTGATTCTAAGGAGGAAGGTCAGGGTTTTAAAAAAGACAGAGTTCAGGAGACTGAGTGGGGCTCAGTGGGTTAGTGGTCATGTCACTCACCACCAGTGAACAGTAGGTTCAGATGGGGAGAGGCACACATTAGAAAAACCTAATGCATACAATTTGGATTTTGCAAAGTAGCTTAACGAGGAGCTGACTGATGATTGATTCATGCTGCAAAATGATTCCATACGTGGCTCTTTTAATAGCAAACTCAGCTTCTACAATTTAACTTGGAGATTTGGGTAGCATCAAAAGAACCATGAATTTTAATTCCATATTTGGACTCTGTTCTTAATTACATGATGCTAGAAAAGGCATCCTCCCCTCCCCTCCCTTTTTTGTCAGTTGCCTCATTTGTAAAATGGAGATAAATAGTATTTTTATTACCTGTCCCACAGGGCTAATTTGAGGCACGTGTGCTATACAAAGGGAGGTACACAATAGTCAGTGAATCCTAAAACTGTAACTACTGGTGTGAGGATTCACTGTTTGATAAAAACTTTGTGAAATACTGAAATTCAGTCTGGCAGAAATTGAGTTTAGACCAAGATTTCATACCATATTTCACAACAAGCTCCAAAGGGATAGATAGATGGCCTCAATATCAAAAACAAACAAAATAGAGAAACAAGGAAAAAAATTCTCTTCTGTGACTCTAGACAGGGGAAGAATTCTTGATCAGTCAAAGATAGAAAAGATCATAAAAGATATAATAGTCCATTTTTATTAAATAATGGTAAAGTGTTTTTGAACAAATAAAAGCAATACAATTTAAAATGAGAAGAAAAGCAGTTAATTAGGGGGAAAAATCTTTTTTATCAGGTTTCCTCAGTAAAGCTCTCCTTTCCAAATGATAGAAGGAAACGATTCAAATATTTAAAAATGTCAGTCATTTCCCAATATATAAATTGTGAAAGGATATAAAAGGATAGCTCTCAAAAGAAAAAAAATTCAAACTCTCAAAAGTTGCATTAAAAATATTCTCCAAATCATAAGTAATTGGAAAGATGCACAGATCCTACCTTGTACCTATCAGATTAGCAAAGGTGACAAAAGGGATAATAACAATTTTTGGAAGGATTGTAAGAATATAGGCTAATAAATGCACTGGTGGTGGAACTGTGAATTAGTCCAATCATTTTGGAAAGTAATTTGGAACATTGCCACCAAAGTCATTAAGCTGTGCATACCCACTGACCCAGCATTATAGGTAGGTCTATACCCCAAAGAAATCAAAGAAAGAAAAAAAGGCCCAAATTTACAAAAATATTTATCGCATTTTTTTTTTGTTTGTAAGAAATACCTGCAAACAAAGGAGGTACTCATCAATCAGGGAGTGATTGAACAAATTACGGTGTATCAGTATAATGGAATATGTAAGAAACAATAAAAATTTTCAGAAAAAAAAGATACGGACTGAAGTGAAAATCAGAACAATCTGTCCCCATAACAACAGTACTATAAAACAATTTTGAAAAAGTAGGCAATTCTAATCAATGCAATGACCAATTCAAGCTCCCTATCTCTTGACAACGAGATGTTGGACTCACAGTTCCAAATGATGTATACTTTTTTGGACCTGTAAGACATGTGGACTTGTTTTGCTAAACTGTTCATATTAAAAAGAATTGCAGGGGCATCTAGGTGGCTAAATGGATAGAGCACCAGGTCTAGAACAGGAGGATCCTAGCTTCAAATCTTGTAACCCTGGGCAAGTAACTTAACCACAATTGTGTAGCTCTTGCTACTCTTCTATCATAGAATTGATACTAAGACAGAATGTAAAGATTAAAAAAAAAGAATTGCATTCTTTATGGGAGGAATGGGACACGTAAGGAGATTCAAGAGTTGGGGAGGTAGTGATAATGTTGCCCCAAAAAGAAACAAAGAAAGAAAGATTGTAGTTTTTAAAATGCACAGAAAAGAACAGATGGAAGCTCAAAAGGAACACTGACAAATAGGATAGTTATGAAAGTAACATGCTAAATTTATTATATAAATTTTATAAAAGCAAACTGTACATAATAAAGATTATTTCTCCTTCATATATGGATTGTTGGAGGGTTTGGGGTGATATTTCTTAATTTTGGGGGGTGATATTTCTTAAATTCAGAATAATATATTTTTTTTTGTTAAAGAAATGAGAATTATTGTTTTGGAGATTCTTATTTCTCAGGCAGGTCTAGTGTGTAGATGAGGGTATTTTGTCACTATTTTCTGGGCAAACAGCTGATTACTCTCCATATATCTAAGTGCCCTACAGGGGCATTTTTTTTTTTACAAGAACCCCCTGTCTCCAGCCCAAGTTGGCGGCTAAAGATTTAGGTATCATATATCACACCTGTAATCTGTCTGGGAGGCAGAGATGCTATTGATCCTTCCTACCCTCATATGCTAGTCAGGAAAGAATCTGTACTCCTGGAAATAGCCAGGATTGGATTTAGAGCTTTCTCTGCAGAGCAATTTCTCCCTCCCTCCTCCTTCTGATAAGTTCCCCAAATGGATTATATTATCTTTGGTATTTCCAAGAATATGTGGACATTTCCCAGTGTACATTGGATTTTGGAACTCTGGCATTTTCCTATGGATTGAATGCCAAAATGCCAAAGGGGACTAGTAGCAATGTCAGATTTTGAGGCATCGACAAAGAAGCTTCTAAGAGGACAATACTAAAGGAACAGGGGACAGGTAGGTGGCTCAGTGGATTGAAAGCCAAGTCTAGAGACAAAAGGTCCTGGGTCCAAATTTGACTTCAGATACTTTCTAGCTATTTGATCCTGGACAAGTCACATAATCTCAATTGCCTAGACCTTAACACTTGTCTGCCTTGGAATTGATATTTAATACTGATTTTAAGACAGAAGATAAAAAAGTTTAAAAAGAAAGACTAGCGGAATATCATGTTAGACCTTCACAGAGGTTGGTTACTTACAGTTTGTTGGCTTTTGCAGAGTTCACAAGTATATTCAAAACTGGAAAACTGGCAATATTTCCCTGTTCCACAGTCCTCATCAATGATACATTCCTAGAGGGGGAAATATTATGTCATTGAACAAAATGGCTGTTTTTCATTGATTTTTAGCAATTATCTATACATTCACTATTCCCATTTCAGACTCACAACAAAGCTGTGAGGCAGGTGCTACTATTATTCCAATTTCACAGATTTGGAAAACTGAGGCTGAAGTAACCTTTCCAATTTTTCAAAGCTGATGGTGTCAGAGATGGGATTTGAGCACAACTCCTCCAGACTTCAAGTCTAGCATTTCCCTCTTTACCTTGTGATTAAAAGTATCAATCTCTTTGAAAAATCTAAAATAGTACAATATAGTAAAAATAATTACTATTACTTGCTAATTAGTAATTGGATGCAGACTATAAATATCTATCAGTCCCACTCAAAATAACAACTTCATTTGATCCAATTCTAAGCCTTATTAAGCACCTACTGTGTGTAGAGCCCTGGGCTACATGCTTGGGAACATATCAAATTTAGCCAAAACAGTCTGCTCTCTGCTCCCAGAGATGTTTTCTTGGGTTTAGTTTTCAACTAAATTGTCACTTCTGCATAGCCATGACTTGTGTCTCTTCCCCAACATAGGTCTTGGTATTTAAAAAGTGTTTATGGAATTGAGTTTAAATTGAGCTTCAAAAACAGAGGGACAACTTCAAGATGACTGTTTTGCTTCTTTGGAGATCATGGTGTTTGTTGTTTTTTTAAAAATAGTAATTGCTCTTTGCTTCCCTTCTAATTGAGCAATCAAACATTTATTAGATTTTTTTTATTCTTTCAATTATTTATGTTGTGTAGGCCATAAATTCTGCTTTCACAATTTTTATTTCTATTTAGACCATTCAGGAATTCTGTGATGCCATGATCTCTCTTCTTTTTAACCTTTCTTTTTCTATTACAAATAGAAACAATTCTTAACAATTGTTTTCTGTCGTTTTGAGATCCATATTCTTTCCTTCCTTCCCTACCCCTCTTCCCTGAGACTTTAAATAATTTGCTATAGGTTAGACCAATGCTGTTATGCATTACATATTTCCATATTTCTCATATCTTGAAGGAAGACACATGCAGTATTACACATATAAGAAAACTCATGAAGGAAACATAATGAAAAGTGGTATGCTTTGAACTGCAATTGGACTCAAAACAGTTTCTTCTATGGCTGTGGATAGCATTTTTCATCATGTGTCC
Organism: Monodelphis domestica; assembly: GCF_027887165.1. NCBI lineage: Eukaryota > Metazoa > Chordata > Mammalia > Didelphimorphia > Didelphidae > Monodelphis > Monodelphis domestica. The sequence goes on along the minus strand of NC_077232.1, from coordinate 60,169,311 downwards.
CTTTGGGTTTTCTTGAATCCTTGCATTTATGAAACTAGTTTAGTTTTTCATAGTTGATCACTGTATAATATTTTTGTTACTGTATACAATGTTTTCCTGGTTCTGCTTTGCATCAGTTCATATAAGTCTTTCCAGGGTTTTATGAAATCATTTTGTTCATCATTTCTCATGGCACAATAGTATCTACTGAACCCAGATTCCACAACTTGTTTAGCCAATCCCCAAATGATGGACATCCCCTCAATTTCTAATTTTTTTGCCACTACAAAAAGAATTTAGGTAGATAGATAGACAGACACATATACATTATATATGTGTGTGTGTGTGTGTGTTCTTTCTCTTTGATCTCTGAGATACAGACATAATAGTGGTTTTGGAGGCAGCTGGGTGGCTCAGTGGAATGAGAGTCAGACCCAGAGATGGGAGGTCCTGGGTTCAAACCTGACCTCACACTTCCTAGCTGTGTGACCCTGGACAAGTCACTTAACCCCCATTGCCTAGCCCTTACCACTCTTCTGCCTTAGAACCAGAACCCAGTATTGATTCTTAGATGGAAGGTGAGGGTTTAAAAAAATAGTGGTTTTTCTGGGTCAATGGGTATGCATAATTTTATGGTCTTTTTAGGATGATTCCAGATTATTCTCCAGAGTGGTTATATGAGTTCACAGAGTTCCATGATCTCTTGGGAATCCATAGATTCCTCTGCTTCTTCAAATGTTGATTCATTTTCCTCTATCTTGTACTGATTAGTCATAACTGTCTGGACTCTCTTAGCTGATCTGGAGATCCTATTCCTTTCTGTTTTTAGTTTTTTCCCCCATTGGTTTATATGCTTATGTTCAATATCTTTACATTTTTCTCTTCATGAGGAAATTCCAGTCTTTGGCAATTTCAGTCCTTCCCCTTTATTTCATCCCATTGTATACTTTCTGATTTTGATGGCAGTTTCTCTGAGATTTAGACCTCAAATCCATCCAAGTCTCCTCCATATTGGGCAAATCAGGTTTCACTGCCCTCTGTCCTTGCCCCAAATGACTTCTAGGGGAACAGAACTGATGCCAGGGGCATCGAGATGACTCAATGGATAAAGAGCCAGACCTAGAGATAGGAAGTCCTGGGTTCAAATCTGGTCTCAGATACTTCTTAGTTGTAAGACCCTTAAGACAGACTATCCCAACTGACTGGCCCTTTCCACTCTTCTGCCTTAGAATGATACTTAATATCAATTCTAACATGGAAGTAAGTATTTTTTAAAAACTGGCTCCAGCTGGATACTGGACTCTTTCCCATAAGTTCAGTGGATTGCCAATCACATACAAAGCCAACCTTAGTTTCCTCAGATCTCTACTACAGCACTGAGTGCTGCCATCTTGCTATGCCAGACAGAACAAGTTTCTGCCTTTTTGTTTTCCATATTACTCAGAGAGCAGTAATCCTCTGCAAGTCTGTGAATCAACTTTTTCATCCCTGCCCTTGTGGTGGGTAGCAATGGAAGGAGTGCTGAGTGAGCTTGTTAGGAATTTGAGGATTAGCTTTCTCAGCTATTAGTTCATGGGGTTTTTACCCCATTTGGGTTCTTGGTGACCTAGACTATGGAGACAGCTAAAATGGCTTTATCTCAAATATCATTTCTATTTTGGAGAGGTGTGAGGATAGGAGGGAATGTATAGTCTTCCATCTTATCAATCACATCTAGTAATATTATGTGATCAACCATGGGGAGACATTAAAAGATCTTGAACAAAGTGGCAACACTACACTACCATGCGTATAAAAGATGTGTTTGGGTGTGGAAAGAGAAGAAAGAAACAGAGGCAAGGGGTGGGTGCAAGGGATGTTTTCAAGATGGAATTGACAGAAAATTGTCATTGATAACATGAGGGGAAGAGATACGAAAAAGGGGAGAATATTGCCGGTAGCTCATGGGATAGTCATTTATTCTGGAAATGGGGAGGAGGATGATTCCCCACTTCATCAAGAGCATCCAATACCATAGCCAGCAGAGGGTCCAGTCTTTCTTTGAGGTCTCCAAAATCTTCATTCATGGATCAACTTGTACCCTGAAGATCCAACAATGTACTCCTAGTCCATCTCATCTTAAAGGTCCAATGAATAGTTTCTCAACTACATCTAGATGTCAGAAGAACCAAGACACTGATGGCAAAGATCGTGGCATCTGGATTTTTACACTGCATCTAATTTTCCCCCCAAAAGCTATTCTCCATGCAGAACCACAGAATGTTAAGGAAGAGCCCTTGGGGGATCTCTAGGCTGATTCCAACAAATTGCAGATGAAACTAGTCCATCAAGGAGCACTAACCTACTTATGTTACATAACACTATACAATACACATAACACTACTTATGGTCACCCAAAAGTTAATGGCAGATCAGGTCTAAAACCCAGTTTTCAACTCTTCCCACCCCTCACTCCACACAGTCAAAAGCTTATAGGCTTGTTTCCTTTATCACACACACACACCCTAAACTAGTAACACATACTCTGAGGATTACTTTTAATACACTGAGCAGATGGATTTAATTTTGAAACTTATTAGTTCCAGCTCTCACAGAGAGGACTCACAGGAAGAGTGAGTCCTTGCTGAGGAGAGAGCATAAAGAGAATGAATATTGAGAGAGAGGAAGGAAGAATGTGGGAAAAGAATAAGGAGAGAGAGAGACAGAGACAGAGAGACAGAGAGACAGAGAGATAGAGACAGAGACAGAGACAGAGAGATAGAGACAGAGAGACAGAGATAGAGACAGAGACAGAGACAGAGACAGAGACAGAGAGACAGAGAGATTGAAGATACTGCAGAGCCCCTTGGGCCAAATCTCTCAGTAACAATTCTTTTACAAAGTCATTCTGGTTCCCTCCCCAAACCAGGCACCATTCCAGAAGCTCCAGTCCTTCTGCCCAATTCCAGGACCAAGGTAGATAGTGGTCACTGTCACAGATGGTGTGCAAGGCAGGTAGTCAAGCTAAGAGCCTGGGACAGATGATCACTCTCATTTTTTTCCATCCCCCAGTCCCTTGGAAAATATTGTCTCTTGTTCTGGGAAATGGTGGAGTCTGCCTTCTGGTTGAAAATATAATAATAGCAATAATTACATCTGCCATTTATATGGCATCTTGAGATTTTCAAAGGTCCTTACTTATATTATCTCATTAAATACTCATAATAACCCCTTGAAAATTATTCCAAAGGGTATTTTTATCCCCACTTTACAGATGAGAAAAGTAAGGCTCAGAGAAGTTACACAATTTGTTTATCCTGGCTAGTGAGTGGAAGACAGTATTTTAACTTGGGTCTGTCCTGATTCCAGCTTTAGCACCATCTACACTGAAAAGAAAGGAAAATGAAAAGGAGGGAAAATGAGGATGAAGGTGGGAGGAGGGAGAAGAAAGCCATAGTTTTTGCCAACAAGACAATATGAGGAAGTTGGACCACATGTTCCTAGAGTTCGCTTCTGTTGAGGGGAAGAGGGATTTGGGGAATTTCTCAGTGCTGATGTAAAGTAGGAATGAGGGGACCTAGAAACTGATTACAAGCACACCTCCTTCTTCTTCCACAATAAATCTCAAATCTGGCCCCTTTTCTGTACTCACACAATACCCATCTTGGCCAGGGCCCCTATCACCTCTGCCTAGATTATTGAAACAGCCTCTTCAATGATGTTTCTGCCTCAAGTCTTTCCCCATCCCATTTCATCCTATACACTGCTACAAAATAATTTCCCTTAAATCCAGATCTGGCCACATGAATCAAGAAACTCCATTGGCTTCCTATGGCCTCTAGGATAAAATTAAAATGTTTTTGCTTAGCTCTTAAAGCCCTATATAACCAAACCCCAAACTATCTTCCCAGTCTCACTGGACACGACTATACCACTTGTACTCTGCAATCTATTCAAATTGACCTCCTCTGTGTTTCTTGTACAAGGAACTCCATCTCTCATCTCTTTCCTTTTCTATTAGCCATACCTCATGCCTGGAATTTACCTTCACTCCACTGGCTTTTCACCTCTGCTTCACAGAGTCCTTCTCTTCCTTTAAGATGGAATTCATTAGCATCATCTTCCTTTTTTAAACCCTTACCTTCTGTCTTAGAATCAGTACTAAGTACTAATTCCAAGGCAGAAGAGCAGTAAGGGCGAGGCAATGGGGGTTAAATGGCTTGCCCAGAGTTATATAGCTAGGAAGGATCTGATGCCTCATTTGAACCCAAGTCCCAGCATCATCTTTTCAATGAAGCTTTTCCTGATCCTCACAACTCCTAGCATCCTCATTCTGAAACTACTTTATAGTCAGTGACTCCATCTGCATTTGTATTTACTTTTCTGCCATACATATTTCTATATGTACTTGTTGTCTGCTTCATTGGAACATAAGCTTTTTGTGAGTAGGAATTGCTTCCTTTTTTGTACTAGTATCCCAAGAGACTGGCACAATGCCTGGAACATAGTAGGTGCTTAACAAAATATTTTTGATTGTGTGTGCATGTATGTGCAGAGAGGAAGGAAAGGAAAGGAAAGGAAAGGAAAGGAAAGGAAAGGAAAGGAAAGGAAAGGAAAGGAAAGGAAAGGAAAGGAAAGGAAAGGAAAGGAAAGGAAAGGAAAGGAAAGGAAAGGAAAGGAAAGGAAAGGAAAGGAAAGGAAAGGAAAGGAAAGGAAAGGAAAGGAAAGGAAAGGAAAGGAAAGGAGAGGAAAGGAAAGGAGAGGAAAGGAAAGGAGAGGAAAGGAGAGGAAAGGAGAGGAAAGGAGAGGAAAAGAAAGGAGGAAAGGAAATGAAAGGAAAGGGGGAAAGAAGGAAGGAATGAGGAAAGAAAGAAAGAAAGAAAGAAAGAAAGAAAGAAAGAAAGAAAGAAAGAAAGAAAGAAAGAAAGAAAGAAAGAAAGAAAGAAAGAAAGAAAGAAAGAAAGAAAGAAAGAAAGAAAGAAAGAAAGAGAGAAAGAAAGAGAGAAAGAAAGAGAGAAAGAAAGAAAGAAAAAGAAAGGTATATGGGCCTGGAAGAGCTCTTATGTCTTTGCCAAATGAGAACCAGCCTTCTGGGAAGGAGAGAGATGCCCCCTGCCCCTCTGGCCCCTACGGGAACAGAAGCTGCTTGGGTAATCTTTGCATTGTCTGCCATGGGGCTCCCTACTCCTCACCCCCAATCCCCAGCCTCATGAAATATTTACAGTATGCTTGGCTCAGAGGCCAGGGCCCCAGAGTCTGGTGAGCCTTCTTGGCTGACAGAGCTGGGCCACAGTAAGCATTCACATCTGCAAATGTAGAAGGGAAGCCAGAAGATTTTATTGGTAAAAAGATGACAGAGGCTTTTTCCAGAAACCTGTCAATGTTTTGGTTTATTATTATTCTTTTTACCAATACAACAACTTTATGGGGCTCTGGTTGAAATCTACTTGCTGCTGGCTGCACCCAAGGAGGTAAATGGGGCTGGAGAGCGGAGAGAAGGGAAAAAATGGGGCCATTTCTGAGGGATTCCTTCCTTAAGAGATGGGAGCTGTGCTGGGAAGGGATCCTGGCACTGCTCCAGGAGAGCCCACAGCCTGACTTTACCACCTAACAATTTTCCAGGCCCTGACTTTGGGTCCTTCAGGGCAGAAGCCTAGGAGAGAGGACACATGAGCCTGAAGAGAAAAACAGCCATGCCATTCCTCATAATTTGGGGCACTCATCCTCTGTCACCCACTTCTCCTAGTCATAAAGGAAAAGGTGACCAGCTCTATCACCTGCCTTCCTACACACACACACACACACACAGAGTCCTACAGGGATATTGGTCTGGTCTCTTCCCAGGCTGACCACACCTTCTGATCTGGCACTCAGACTCAAAGCAGATCCTTCCTCACCCCCGTACTCCACTTTAACCCTTCTAGACCCCAAATTGTGACGGAGCTGGGTGGTTCAATGAAAACACCCCTCAGAATCCAGAGACCAGGGTTCCAGTGATACCTCTTCCACTTTATGTCTGTGTGATCTACAGAGGGTCCCTTAAACTAACTTTATGACCTCAGGTAAGTCAGATTTCTCTAAGCCTCAGTTTCCTCCTCTGTAAAATGGAAATATTGGGTTCCCTTATTAGCATCTATGCCACAGAATATTGTATAGTTAGAACTCAGTGCTATTTAGGCAATCAGGAACACAAGGCTTCCCAGGAAACTCTTTTTCCTCCAATGCCCTCTTCAGAATCCATCTCTGTGTCCCTCAGATTATCACCAAATGGCAGCAGAGGGTCCTCTCCCTTTAATCCCATAGTGGCATGGCTGAACAGACAAAAGAGCACAAGTTGGCTGTGCCCAGGCTTCTGACAGCCAGGTCCTTCCAGAGGTAATGGGACAAGGAGAAGACCCAAGTTAGGGATAGCTAGAGCTAACAACACTGCCCAGTCTAAGTCAGTTGAACCACTCTTGGAGACCAACTCAATGGATGGTTGCTGAGGGAGACCATGTGGTTCAGTGAGAGGCAAACATGTATGAAGCATCTTCTGTGTGCCAAGACCCACACTCTGTGCTGTGTGAAGGAGGCTCTGCCACTGGGCTTTCAACAAGTTCTTTCCCAAGCCTCAAAGCTTCTCCACTGGTGAAATGAAGTCCCACTTGTCCCTGACCTTCTGGGCCCAAGTTACTAAGCTGTGGACAGTTTCTGGCCACAGGGGAATGAGCCAGATGAGTGGAATAACTTTCCTGGCCACCAGGAGCACTTAATGGGCACTTGTTGAAATGCTCTGAACTCTCCCTGCCCCACAGGGTCAGCGACGCTGTCCCAAGATTTTAGAATTTAGAGCCTAGAAAGGATTTTGGGAATCATACAGTTAGACTGTGTGATGAAGCCCAGAAAAGGAAAATGATTTGCCAAGGGTCACTTAGGACCAAATTTGAATTCAGATCCCTTCCCTCCAAATATAGTGTTTAGTTCTGTACCACAAGGGAAGAGGCTGATTGGGAACCCATATACACTGAGATCAGACCCTAAGAACCTCTCTGACAAAATCATGATCCAGAAAGACCAGGAAGCCACCATTCTCCTGGTCAATCCATCCATCCGTCCCCTGTCATGTATGCCAGGCACTGGACTAGGTGATGAACCACAAAAGGGTCCCTGTCCTCAAAGGGCTGACATTTTACTGATCCCTCGATAGCAGCACACACTGCTGCCACCATTGCTCAGCATGGCCCCATCTCCAAGCCCAACCCATCCAACTACTGGCTTGGCACCCACTGGGAAAGAGAGCTTCTAATCCCCAAGGCAGAGACAAGACATCTCCTGCTCTGTTTGGGCACCATTTTCTGTAGTAGACATGTAAACATTATATATAAAGAAATGTAGAAAATATAAAGCATTCATTTATACTCTGGCTTACCCAAGGTAGAAAGTAAGACTTCCTTCTGTTTAGGCATAAATACAGCAGATGTATAATGCTGTCAAAGGTAATACTGGTTTTAGAAGTGAAGAAGCAATGGACTTGTGTAGAACTTAGAGTCCTAGGACCCAAGTTTGAATCTCGACTCTACCACTCAACTGCCTATGTGACTTTGGGTAAATAATTTCCTTTCTCCAGGACTCATTTTATCCAACTGTAAAATAATGAATTTGGATGATGTAAGATTAAAATTAATATCCAATAACTCCAAGTATTATATTTTATAAGATTTATTAATAATCATTTGAAGTAGAAAGTAGAAAAAAATATAAGAACAAAAGTAAAAGCCTGGGTAAAGTCACGTGAGAAAAATTCTTCTGCCTGGCATTCCTCCAACCTCCTCCAACTTCTTTCTCTGGGAAAGAGAGTGAGGGCAGAGTTACACTCAAAATATATCCTCCCTATGTTAGCACATAATGTGAGAAGGAACACGGGAAGCTGGAAAGAGAGTTCTGGGGAGCAAATTCTAATTATACAAAGAGATGACTTCTAAGGTCTCTAAGGTCTAAGGTCTCTAAGGAATCATCATGACTCATCTGGTCTAACCTCTTATTTTAGAGAGGACTACATTGAACTGACTTTCCCAATGTCACGTAGCCTCCAAATGACTGTTGGGATTTGAACCCAGGTCCTTTAAGGCAGAGGCGTATGTAGTACAGGTAGCTAGGTGGCATCATGGAAAGGGCACTGAGCCTGGAATCAGGAAGATCTAAAGAGTGGCCTTGGACATTTACTAGCTGTGTGACCCTGGGCAAGTCACTTAATACTGTATGCCTCAGTTTTCTCAATTGTAACATTGAGGCTTATAATAGTGCCTACCTTGCAGGATTATTGGAAGGATAGTAAATATTATATAAATATTGTTATTGTTGTCCAGCTGTTTCAGGGATGTCCAACTCTTTGTGACCCCATTTGGGGCTTTCGTGACAAAGAATCTATAGTGGGTTGCCATTTCCTTCTCCAGCTCATTTTACAGATGAAGAAACTGAGGCATACAGCATTAAGTGACTTGCCCAGGGTCACTTAGCTAATAAGTATCTGAGGCCATTTATGAGTGCTATGAAAAAGAGTCTTTCTGACTCCAGGCTGGGCATTCTACCCACTGTGCCAGCGACTCAGATGGGGCTTGAACCCATAATCCCTAGGTCTAGAAGCTGATGCCTTATCCATGGGCCATTATTATTATTACTGGAAAAATTGTTGTCTTTGGAAGCAGAGAAATAGGGCTTAAATCTTCAATCTCTGAGGACCAAATAAGATCATTGTAAACCACACAGCACAGTGCCTGGCACATGGGAGGCACTATATAAATGTAGGCTGTTACAACTGTCTGTAAACACTAAAGACAAGCACCACATGATTTGATCTTGGATCCCCAGACTCTCAGCCAGTAGCCTGTATGCTGTCGGTGATTTTTTAAAGCCATCTCCTCTGTCCAACTAGCGAAGTCTTTCCCTAAACCCATGCCAGCCATGCTCACTCCTCTCCTGGCTCAGCTTGGACTATTTTTTCCATCTCTGCATTTTAGCTTTTCTCAAGTTTAACATTTCCTTCAATTATTTAAAAAAAAAAAAACATAATTCTGAGAAAGGGCACAGAGGTTTCACCAGACCCCTAACACAAAATAATACTAGCGAACATTTATATAGCACCTACTATATGCCAGGGGCTATACTAAGGGCTTTACAATTATTATCTCATTTGGTCTTCATAGAAATCCTGAGAGATAGCTGCTACTTTCATCCCCATTTTACAGATGAGGAAATTAAAGCAAGCAGGGCAAAGTGACTTGTTCAGAGTCATATGTATCTAAGGTTGAATTTGACCTTCCTGACTTCAGATTTTATTCACTGCATCACCCAGCTGTCCCAAATAGGTTCCTCTAAGACTGCAAGTAAGCAGAAGTTCCTCAAATGTGGTTTCAGACAATTCCTAACTGTGTGACCCTAGGCAAGTCATTTAACCCCAATTGCCTGGCCCTTATCACTCTTTTGTCTTGGAATTGATACTTAGTAATGATTTTAAGATGGAAGGTAAGGGTTTTAAATAAATAAACAAAATAAAATACAAGCTGCCCCCCTCAATTTCTGTCTTTATCCTTTGCCACATCACTTTAGACCACGGGGCTCTGAGTTGTCATGGAATTGTCTCCAAAGTATTCCCTACTACCTTATCCCCACAGGTCTCCCAGTGTCACAAAGAGGAAGAGAATTAAAGCATCCCTCAGGCAGGCTTGTTTCTATCTAGGTAACCTTGCCCTAGCTATCTTGGGACTTTTTCATGTGCCCCATTTAGGATAAAGGTCTGAGTCCCAGAGCCAACAGGTAAATAAGCACTTTTATAAGACACAAAACAATAGCTGAGGCACCGATGGCTATAGCCACAGATACCACCAGAATCCTTCTTAGCAATGGTCATATAATAATAGTGGAGGCTGTTCTAAATCTCCTGTTTCCTAGCTAGAGGGAATAAGAGAAAGGGACTCTGATACCCTTGGGTCAGATGTAAAATACCTTCAAAACTTTGATCTGAGCTATCTGTGGAAGCCATCCCATCTTCCTATTGATGGTGGGTTGATTGCAATTCATGTTTCAAACCCTCAGAGTTCTTTTGTCACATCCCAGTAGAATATAAACTCCTTGAACGCCAGAAGATAAATAGTAGAGACAGGTGGATAGATAAATGGATGGAAGGATGGATGGATAGATAGATAGGTAGATAGATAGATAGATAGAAAATAGATAGATAGATGATTGATAGATGGATGGATAGATGGATGGATGGATAGATAATAGATAGATATATAGATAATTGATAGATAGATGGATGGATAGATGGATGGATGGATGGATGGATAGATAATAGATAGATAGATGGATTGATAGATGGATGGATTGATACATAGATGAATAGATGGATAGATGATGGATGGATAGATGGAAGGATAGACAGACACAGACAGAAAGATAAAAAGATAGATGGACATGCAGGCATCTAGGTAGCTCAGTGGATTGAGAGACAGGCCTAGAGGTGGGAGGTCCTAGGTTCAAATATGGCCTCAGACACTTCCAAGCTGTGTGACCCTGGGAAAGTCACTTGACTTTCATTGCCTAGTCCTTACCTCTCTTCTGTCTTGGAAACAACACATAGTATTGATTCTAAGACAGAAGGTAAGGGTTTGGTTTTTTTTAAGAGATAGATGGACAGATAGATGAAAATGTATAGATAGATAATAGATGAATTTATAGTTGGATAGATAGACAGAGACAGAGATAGACAAAAAGATAGCCAGCCAGCCACCCACATAGACAGACAGACAGACAGACAGACAGATAGATAGATAGATAGATAGATAGATAGATAGATAGATGGATGGATGGATAGATGGATGGATGGATGGATGGATGGAGATAGATAGATGATAGACAGATGGATAAATAGATGGATAGAATCCATACTTTAAAGCACTTAATGTTTACTATGAGCCAAGCACTGTGTTAAACAATAATGATGCCAATATAATCCCCCAAAAGGCAGTTCTTACTCTCAGAGTCCCTTCTAATGACCGAAGATGAAACACGAAAGGGAGCCTGGGGCTAGGGGAAGAGATGGAAAAGTCCAGAGTGAGGAGTGGTTGTTGCTGCTGACTCGTTTCTGACAGAGGATGGAGGGAGGAATGGAGCTAGGGGTAGGGTGAGTGTGGCACTTCATAGAATGGTAGTCCAGGTCAGGGTAGGGCTGAGGATGAGACGGCTGCTGGAAAGAAAGAAAGTCTGAAGAGTAAGAAGTTAGTTGAGAATAATTATTTTGATTTTTTCCCCTTTGTTTGCCTAGCACCTAATGGTGATACCTAGCACATCAGTACTTAACAAATGTTTGTCGCATTGAACTGTTCTCTCTATTAGCTAACCCCCTTTTCCTGCCCTTCCCACATGAAGAATTCACAAGAAGCAGCCAGAGATAACCCAGCCAAAGCCATTTAGGTTAATAATCCTTGTCAGGCAAAGGAGGTATATATTTAGAAAACTAGCTCTGGGTTCTCCCCCAGGCTTTGGCCAATGCTTAGTTTATATTCCATTGTGGAGGGAAGAGAAGGGGTAGATGGGGAAAATGAATAGTTTGAACTTAGATACTTTGCCAGGAAAATTTCTCTGCTCTTGCACACTGTCATGAAATAATGGAAAAACCGAGGCGGGGGGGGGGTGGTGGTGGAGGGGGGAATGGTTCTAATTCTTTCATTTTCCAGATAGAGGGAACAGAAGGAATAGCTTTTGGTAGACAGAAGTTAATGTTTAGTGTAAAATAAATTCAGGGCTTGGATGCCAAACATCCACAGAAGCCAGTCTAGGCACCAAGAATGGTGGCAATTTACTCAATGTCATTCAAGCTCGAACCCGCAGGCTGGGTTTGTCACGAAGCCCAGGCATCTCAGACGGTTCCTCCAGGCCTATGTAAGGGGCCATTTTCTGGGGACAGTGTCATCAACAGCCTTAAATACCCATCAACGATGCCAATGAGTTTTCTAGTTAATCACACCAGAGGCTACAATTTCCATGACTCATCTCTGGCCCGTGCAGATTTGGAGAAAGCATCCAAAGGAGAGAATTCAGGATGGCTGGCCCCAGAGAGAAGCACAGGAAAACTCTGATTATCTAGAACCCACCTAGGTAGAATGCTCAATTAAGTAGGATTTTTTGTTCTTTCTAGTTTAAGAAGAATAAATTAGAAAAAAAATTAGAAAAGAAAGCAAGTAGATAGTAAGGTTATATGGAGAAAGTAATCAAGCTTCCCTTGCTTATCTTGGACTCAATGCCCAGGCTCCACCTTCTAAGTGTGCCCCCCCCCCAACTCCCAAAGAGAATCACCAGTAGGAAAGCATTTGGCGATGGTCAAGACTAGGGTGGGAACGTAAACACAGGCATTTTGGAAAGGCTTCTAACTTCAAGGGCCGAAATGAAAAAAAGTTTTCTGGTGACCCCTCAATGAACCAAGAAGTCCCATTAGCTGGTATCCTGCTCTGCCAAGCCCTCCAATGTCTGAACTTTGGCTGAAGCAGGAAATATGTTGATGTGTTGTTTTGTTTTTCTGTAAAGGAATTCTGTCCTGATGGATGAACTGAAATTAATTCTCCTGTAATTCTCTGTCCCTCCAGAAAGATATGCTTAGATCACTAGGGGATAAGCTGTGCCCCTATGGGAAGGAGTCAATTCCCTGAAAAGTCATAGGCAGCTGGTATACAGTTCAGTGGGCAGAGTTCTGATTCAGGAGTCAAAAATCCTGAATTTAGACAGTTTACTAGGATGTGTCCATTGTACTTACTAAAGCTTACTGGATCCTCCAATCAGACTGGATGACAAGTGGACACCAAAAGAGGAAAACAACTCTGAAAAGGATTCAGAGTTTAAATCTAGCCTCAGACACATACCAGCCTTGTGTCCCTGGTTAAGTCGTTTAACCTCAGTTTCCTTATTTGTAAAAAGGGGATAAAAGTAGCACCTATCTATCAGAATTGTGAAGATCAAATGAGATGTTATTTATGAAAGCATCTGGTACATAGCAGGTATAGTACGAATGCTTATTCCTTTCCCCTTGTCGTACTTTAGAGGAGAAGGAAAAATTAAATACTAAAAGAATAAACAGAATTTAGAGTCAAGAAACATAGGTTCAAATCCCATCTTCAAGATTTATTAGCTTTTGACTATAGGAAGTTAATCATCTCAACCTCAGCTTCCTGATCTGTAAAATGGGGATTGTGATTATCTAGCTCACTGAGTTGTGATGAGGCTTGAATAATCTTATAGAAGTTAGCTGCTTTACAAACTTTAAGGATTAGTTGTTGTTATTATTGTTGCTATGATTATTGTTACTGGTTGGTTGTTGCCCTTCATGCTTGAAGAAGACCAAAATGGCATCATGGATGTCTTTTGGCTCAAGCATAAACTGGATTTAAGTAAGAGAGACTTGCACAAAGTCATCAGCCTCACTCTCTCTTCCAGAATCATCAAAGTCCAGTGGCAAGACAAAATCCAGGATGACTGGGATGGCTCAGGGGACAGTGGATGAGCTTGGCTTCTTCCAAGTCTGAGCAAGCTTTAAGCACTCCATGGAGCCTCCTTCCTCCATCTTTATGGTCACTGGAATAAATTGTTCTCAGTCACCCACTGCACTGGGGAAGTCTTTGCATGCCTGAGATAGACACTCCCCTAACTCACCAATGGGTTTAGCCCATCTGCCAAGACAGTTTACCAGCATGTGGCCACACTTGGAGCCTCAGATCAGATTGGATGACAAGTGGACACCAAAAGGACACCAAAAAGGACACCAAAAGAGGAAAACAACCTGAAAAGGATTCAGCAAGTCCTTAGACTAGAGATATTAGTTGTTATTGTATGAGGAAGAGGAAGATGTGGTATAAAGAGTTAGTCTCAGAGCCTTAAAGACCTGAGTTCAAGTCTTGCCTCTGAATTCATGCTGGCTGGTGACTTGGGTAAGTCCCTCAGTCTCTCAGTGAACAGGTGATTCTTTGGGTCACAGAGTCAGAGCAGGGAGGGGACTTAGAGGCCATCTAGTCTAACCCCTTCAATTTATAGATGAAGAAATTGAGATGGAAGAAAGTTGCCACTTGCCCAAGGTCACACAGGTATTAAATGAATCCATCAGAGGTGACATTTGAACCCAGGTCCTGTTGTAGTATAATTGCTGATCTTCCCTGGGAGAAGAACTTTCCTTAGCAGCAACAATAGGCCCCAGGTAAATATAACCTAGTCTGGCCCCTACCCCATTTTATAGATGATAGAACTGAGGTCCAGAGGGGAAATGCCTCCTTCAAGGTCACAAAGGGGTGAGCAACAGCTAGGATTCAAACTCAGATCTTGGGAATCCAAATCCAGGGTTCCTTTCACAGCACCTGTGGAGGCCAAGTGCTCTTGGCTGGCTGAGAGGTCTGATAACAATCCCAGGAAGTCCCTAGAAGGAATGGATGGGTCAAAGACACGTTTAACTCCAGATCTGAGATTCCTAGCAGGAGCTCCCTGACCAGAAGGACTTGGTTAGCAGCACATCTGGAAGAGCAAGGCAAGGCAGGACAAAGATAAGAGGGATAATGTGCCACTTTTTTTTTCTTCAGAAAGGATTGCAATGATACTGACCCCAACCTGTGCTCATGAAAAAGATCTGCCCCCTCTCTTCTGCTACCAGCTCAGAGAACACCTCAACAGTCCCTTCTTTCTTTTCTTTTCTTTTCTTTTCTTTTCTTTTCTTTTCTTTTCTTTTCTTTTCTTTTCTTTTCTTTTCTTTTCTTTTCTTTTCTTTTCCCCTTACCTTCCATCTTAGAATCAATATTGTGTATCAGTTCTAAGGCAGAAGAGTGATAAGGCCTAGGCAATGGGGGTAAAGTGACTTGCCCAGGGTCACACAGCTAGGAAGTGTCTGAGGCCACATTTGAATCCAGGACCTCCCATCCCCAGACCTGGCTCTCTATCCCCTGAGCCACCCAGCTGCCCTGATCTCTTCACACATTGCCTGGAAGGGACAATTCTTTTGTCAGCCACCAACCCCATACTAGAACTTGACTCAAGCAGGACCAGTGGGATGGGACTTGTGGGTGTCCTACTTTGAGAAAAGGAAGGGAGGAGTTCCTGTGAATTCTTAAACAAAAAATGACCAATCTTCAATTCCAAAATAACAATAGTTAGCATTTAAGTTTTGCAAAGCCCTTTACAAACATTCTCTCAATTTATCTTCACGACAAAACTGAGAGGTAGAGGGTATCATTATCCCTATTTTGCAGATGATTTAATTAAGGCAGACAAATATTAAATAATTTGCCAAGGGGCACATAGCTAATAAGTGTTTCAAGCAGAATTTGAATTTAGATCTTCTTGACTCCAGATTCAGCGCTCTATGTACTGCATGACCCAGCTGACTTCAAATCTGTAAACAACTTCTGGTCTCATATACTTCCTAAGTACATGAACCTGGGGGAAGCCACTTAACCCCAATTGCCTAGGCATCTGCCTTGCAACTGATTCTTAGGCTTGATTCTGAGGGTTTTTAGGTTTTTTTTTAAAGGATAAAATTCATAAAATGGAAAAATCACAGCCACTGAGGGTGAGCTTGAGCCCACCTCCCTCTAATAGTTCCTTTAGACTAGACATGGAGGCATCCATATGGAGCCTCTTTTCCCACGCGCTTTTAGGTCTTACAGGCAGTAGCTATACAGACACGGTTGTTGAATCCATTTGACTCAACAAATATTTTTTGAATCTCCATTTTGAGCAGAGAGATATGAGAACAAAAGAACTGGGAGCCAGAAACCCAAGCATGTGCACTGAAACAAAAGCATCCAGTTCAGATTCTTCTACACTTCACCCAAAGGGGCTCCCCCAACCTCGGAGAGAACAACTTAGCCTAGGCTCTTAAATCCCCAGTCCCTATTGTCTGCTCAGGTGTGGAAACTAAGGCTGAGAATCTCAGTGGAAGACAGATAGCTCTGCAGGGAAGAGGCAGCACTCACGCAGGAGGACCATATAAAGAGCTTCAACAGAGATTTGGCCTTTGTGAATGTGGGATGGATTAACAGTTATTGCTAGAATGAAGTAGAACAGGTTTCTGAAAGAGAAGGCAGAGCATGGAATAAACATAGACTCGGTGCATGGGGGAAAGGGATTGTCTGCTGCCGAATGAGAATGAAAGGAAGGAAAGAGTGGTCCAAGTTGGAGGGAGAGGAAGGACTTCCAAGTGGGGATGATTGGAATGGATCTCCAGATGAGCGGGGTTGAGGGGTAATGATTTATGGACAAGTGGTCCTCGTCTGGAGAGAGAGCACACATCTTAGGTCAGCAGGTCAGGAACTGGTCAGCAGTTCCATCATCATTTAGGAAGCTGTAATGACCACGTCTTGGCCAGTGTATACATTTGGTTGGCAGAGTGCTGAGCCCCTAGTAGTGTTTGCCTGGGAAAAGACAATGGATGCATTTTAATGGAGGTGATTTTAGTTTAGTTAGAGGTGTAACATTATGTTGCTTTGTTTTATGTTTTATGTCATCTCTCAGTGAGCTGGAGTAGATTCAGGTATAGATAAGCCCTCAGGGAAAGGAAGTTAGAGAACCAAGGAACCAATGAGACAGAAAGCAGATTTCTCAGGCACTGCTCCCCTGGGCAGCCCAGGCAAATTTGACTTTCTTTTTTTGGTTGGTCCCTTAGATGTGATGTGTGAGAGCTAATGGGTAAAGAAAACGGCTTATAAGGGGAGACCTAGGAGCCTGCCAGGGTCTTCTGGTTGGAGTATGAAGACTGGAAAAACTTGTGGGTGATGAGCTTTAATCCATCATGGCGGCCAATAGAGTAGTAAGCAAAATACCTCTCTCCCTCTCTCCTACTTTTCCCCTCTCTTTACTATTACTACTTTGATTTAATAAACTTATTAATGCTACTAGCAGTCTCATAATTTAATTTTAATTATCACACTGCCAAGTACTGATATACTTGTGAGTAGGGTAAAGGGAGGGGTGGCCCAATGCATTAGGCAACAGCTAGCCAGGGAAACCATCATTTTTGGTACCTTTTGCAGAAGTCCAGCATTTTATCTGATCTATCACCCATCTATGACAGATACCAGAAGGATCCAAGAGAGAATGTAGGACATCAAAAGGGACAGGGACATAGCTGTAGTTTTAAGCCCTACTAAGAATCATTCATGAGCCTAAAGCAAAGAGAGACAAGAAATCTTTAGTCACCAGTGCTGGTACAACCTTGGCATATCCATGATGGACAATCAGTCCTGTTCTTTTCAAAAAAAGAAAGTCAAATGGTATAAAAATGGAGATTTGAACTCTGGACTCCATTCCCCAGAAGTCCTTGCTCACTTCCCAAAATGCCTTGTAACCTCACTTGGGCCGAGAGCAAGATGGGGTATTTAACCTGGTTGTAAAGGCTACTTCTGCTGCCCAGCAGACCTGTCTCTCATGATGTGAATGAAATTGAATTGGGCCTCTCAGCCCACCTAGCACGTGCCTTTCTTACTTGTTTTTTCTTTATATTTTAACCTTCAATAAACCTCTGAAAATGTAATACTTGCAGAGAGAAACTAATTTCTACCTGCCTCAGCTTTTCCCTAATTTTAATCTTTACAATGGTAATGTAATTAAATAATTCTGTGAATAATTCAAGTTCATTCTTTCTTTTTTTCCCCCTTTGGCTGAAGATGTAGACAATAACACTCAATACAGAAGATATTAGAGGCAACTGGAGGGTCAGTGGCTAGAGAGCCAGGCCTAGAGATGGAAGGTCCTGGGTTCAAAACTAGCTTCAGACACTTCCTAGTTTTGTGACCCCAGGCAAGTCACTTAACCCCCATTGCTTAGCCCTTACCACTCTTCTACCCAGGAATCAATATACAATATTGATTCTAAGATGAAAGGTAAGGGTTTTATTTTTTTCTTTTTAAATATTTTTCCATGGTTACATGATTCATGTTCTCTCCCTCTGGGGAGCTGACAAGTACTTCCACTGGGTTATCACTTGATAAGGTAAGGCTTTAAAAAAATACAGGGAACATCAAAGATGCCCAATGAAAGGTCAATCAGCTGAAAGAATAGACAAGAATATTGCCCCAGAGGTTTTTTTTGCAGATGAAGGTACTCATAATTCTACAGGAAATTAAAAGGAATATGCATGAGATTGAATGCAAGTAGAGCTGGCTCTGAGACAAATTGAGGCTGGAAAACTTTGGGGCCCAGCCTGAAGGCTGGTATGTAGCTGGTGGAGAAGTTGCCTACACTGACGGTAGCGAGTGGGCCAAGAACTGTCCTGAGTTCTTTAGAACTAGTTCTGTCCCCTTATCCCATGAGAATACCTAGGTAGAAGGTCCTATTCAGGAAAGCTGCTCCCTCTGCTACGATGGGAATGCCAAGACAAAAGGAGAAAGAGAGGGGGTAGACAGGTAAAGGAGGATGGCAAGCTTCATTTGTGCGGTTTCTAAATCAGGGGTGCTTAGCCTTCATTATGTCATGGTCCCATGGTTGGGCTGGGGAAGCCTCTACCCGTTCTCTGTAGTGGGGTAGCTTTCTGAGATTCTCTGCAGATTTCCTCCAGTAAAATGGTACCATCATACTGGCTTAGACCTTTACAAGTCCCAATAAAGACCTCAGAGAGGAACTTGGTCAACAATTGGTCACCATGTGCCTAGCACTGGGGGTAGAAGAATAAAAGGAGACAGTCTCTGACCTCAAGAAGCTTACATTTGACTTGGGGCTGACACAACACGTTATATACAGATGAGTAAATAAAGGAGATTTCCAGGCTAAATCTCCAGCGATTAAGGGGATGTCAACATTAGGGAGCAGCCAGAAGGAGGCCTCTTAGAGGAAAGAGGTGGTACTTGAACCTAAGGCTGTTTCCAAAGGGTGGTCTGTGGATCCTTGGGAGTTCTTGAGGTCAAACCATTTTCATAAGACTAAGATGTTATTTGCTTGTTCCAATACTCCTCCCTTTTCCAACTGTGTGAAGCCAAATTTTCTTCATATACTTCCCCCAAAACAACATATTGCATGCAGAAGCAGACATGAGAATGCAGCTGTCTCCTATTAAATCAGGCATTAAAGGGATGAGCAAGAATATGTGAAACAATGCTAGTTTTTATGTTTTTGTCTCAGAAAAGAGACATTTTCAGTAAAATATATCATTTACATTCATGTTACTATAATTCAAAATGACTTAATATAGATAATTTTTAGAAATTTATCTATTTTAATTTCCAATCCTATAAATGTATACAGATAGAACTAAAGGTCTTTGGAGGCCTCAATAATTTTCCTGGACCAAAAAATTGGAGAACATGGCCTTGAAAAGATCGGAGAGAATTTTAGGCATGAGGAACAACCTTCATGAGGAGACAGGAGAGAGACAAGTTCCAGAAAGGGTTTGGGGTGGCTCCACTTCCCTTCTGAAAGCATCCCTTCTTTCTGCTGCTATGCCAAAGGCAATCAGGCTGGAGAAATATTATTATGTCTATTAAATACACACTGAGTAGTCTAGGAAAATACCCCAGGGTTCGTACTAGGGCTGTCTGCCAACTGCTTGCTGGTTCCATGTCATGCTTCCTAAGAATACAAATGTGGGGGGGAGTGGTGTAGCTGGGTGGCTTAGTGGATTGAGAGCCAGATTTAGAGACAGGAGGTCCTGGGTTCAAATCTGGCCTTAGACAGTTCCTAGCTAGATGACCCTGGGCAAGTCACTTAACCCCCATTGCCTAGCCCTTATTGTTCTTCTGCATTGGAACAAATACACAGTATTGATTCTAAAATGGAAAGTAAGGATTTTAGAAAAGAAAAAATACAAATATGGCACCCTATCTGTACACACTGACATTGCTACTGCTTTCAAGGCAACTTATACTTCTGGAACTGTCCTTTCTCTGGAATGTAGGTACTCGTGAAGTCAGTTGTGTCTTGTGATGGATGAATTGCTTTGATGATCATCTTGATTGGCTCTCTCAGAGCGTGGTATCTCAGTTACATGGATCAGTCCATTGCTAGACTGGTCAACCAGGTCACTCTGGCTGCAAAACTCACTCCATATCTGGCTCAGCTGCTCCTTGATTGACCTAGACAGGTCGTTTGGCCACTGGACTCCTGGCAGACTGGACTGGACAGGTTCCTCAGACATTGGGTTTTTCATAGGGCCTGCCATCTTTTCTGGGTGGGTTGATCAATTGGGTTTACTCTTCCCTGGGCAGTGGCAATCTTCACTACCTTCATCCCTTGGCTTGGCTGGATGTTTCTGCATCTCTTCAACTCAAGTATCATCCTCTTTCAGCAAGGGTAACCATGTGCCTGGGATTGGCAGGAGCCTCTTCTCTTGGACTGCATTAGGGTTTCAGCTCAAAGGTTTGCCACTTCTAGAAAGGATTGGGAAAAGGTCTGATCTTCAATTCTTCCCAATCCAGAGCAAATTCCTTCAGGGAAAGGACTCTTTATTTATAAGGAAGACCAAAGTCATACTTTCCAAATTTTTGAGGGGGTCTTATTCAGATGTGGAATGCTTTCCTTGCATCTCACAGGGCTTCCTTATCCTTATCCCAGCTTTGCTCAGTCAAAAGGGGCAGACTGTTAGACAACCCTTAGACTCTTTCTCCTTTCACATAAGCTCAAATGATTCTAGGTTTGATGTCACAAGAGATGGGACTCTGAGAATGGTGCATATTCCTGCTCCTCGGGAGAAGGTCAGAGCAATGAATGTCTCTATGAAAAAATTTCTTTGTTCTTCATAACAACCATATGAACTAGGTGCCACTATTATGCCCATTTTAGAGTTGAGTAAATTGAAGCAAACAGGGAGTTAAGTGACTTGCCCAGAATCACACAGCTAATAAATGTCTGAGTCTGGATTTGAACACAGGTCTTCCTGACTCAAAGCCACTGTACATATAGAGGTTCATATAATTATCTTTTTTATCTCTCTATTATCCTTTATTGACATACAGTGATTCATAAGTTTGCTTTGGCATTCCAGAGAGCCTCTCTGGCTTTCTTTCTGATCCTGGCTTTTTGGGGAAAAGGTTGCTCTAGTTATGGTTTCTCATATCTTTAACCCTATAATACAGAAGCTTTCTTTGCTGAAAACTTCCAGGTTTCTTGGCAGCTCCTTGCCTATATTCTCGGAAGTAGGGCATCAAGCAGACAGGGTCCCTCATCCTTCTCATAAGTCCCTCAACTTTCTTTTCTTCTGTATCCTTAAACCAGAAGGATGCTTGAGGAGATAAACCAACACAGGACTGCCTCATTCATGACTGTAGGAAGAGCACAAAAAGCCACAACCAAACAGTGACATCTTGAAAGACTACTATACCAACTACCAAAGAATAACTTTATGGAGCTAGAAAAATAATAAAATTCATCTGGAAGAACAAAAGATCAAGAATATCCGAGCAATCAACGCCCTAGCAATATCAGATTTCAAGTTGTATTACAAAGCAGTAATCAAAACATCTGGTGCTGAGTAAGAAGAAGGGCAGGTCAGTGGAACAGGTTAGGGATACAATATACTTGAGTAAATGATCCTAGTAATCTACTATTGGATAAGCCTGACGTTCCAGGCTTTGGAGCCAAGAATTCACTTGGTATTATTCTAAGAAAGGGGTTCTGTGGAAGTGTGTTTTGCATGGCAGTAAAAATAATTTTTTAAAAGGGGTTCTTATAATGATAGGGGTGAAAACCTCTGCGTATGATTGTCTATAGAAGAACCTCTAGAAAATCAGTAAAACTGGAGCCATGACAGTGTTGTCTTGCGGCCCTTTTGAAAACACAGTATCATACTATACCCGATAAAGGTTCAAGTTGTCCCTCTAATACATATTAGTTGTATGATCTCATACAAGTCACTCATCTCTCAATGCCCCAGTTTCTTGTAAGACTTTAAGCTGCAGACTAGTGGTAGACATGCCCTGACAAGGGGAATTAGAGCAAGAGGAGGGAAGATGAGAGGGGGAAAAAAAGGAGAGAGGGAGAGATTGAGAGAGGGAGAAAGTTTGTGTGCTGGACATGGCAAAAAACAAATATCACCACAAGATCCCAAACTGATTAGATATTCTACAGAATTTAATAGGTCACTAGCATCCACATTATTTCAGAATGAGTTGTAGACACTCAGATTATCAACTGGTTAGACCAAAGGTCCAAATAATATACCAAGTTAGAAAGGTGAGGATGAGAAGACTGTGTATGTGTGTGTACAATTACAGTGCTGTAGCCTGACTTGTTAAGCAAGCTGTCTACTTCCCATTTCTCAGATTTCCAAAATTAAACCCATTAACCTTCTCTATTACTTTGAAAAGTTAAACTAATGCAGAATAACTGCCATGATATGTGGATGTAATATAATATTGTAATATATAATAATATTGCCCTGAATCTGAAAATTTCAGAAAAAAAAGAAGACCAGGTTGAACTGATACAGAGCAAAGGAAACAATGTACACACACTGACAAAAACAAGGCAAAGGAAACCACCAATGAAAGGCTTTAGAAGTCTGATCCTCATGGGGACTAATCATTTTTTTTTTCAAAGCATGCTTCCTCCACCTATCACAGACAGAGTGGCCAGATGAGGCAGAAGGATCCATACCTATTCAGATATGGCTAAATGTTGATTAGTTTTGCTTCATTATTTGTTTAGAAGTAGGATTCTATAGGGGGGTAGAACATGGAGGAATCAGAATGAGACCGTGAGTTGTTAAAAGTATCACTAAAATATGGTTTGAAATAATTGTCACAATGAGAAGATGGAAAAAGCCCAAAAAATGCCTTAGCCAACAAATATCCCTGCCAAGCAAAGGAATGTGAAAGCCAAGGGCAACATTGATTTAAAGCACAAGTTCATTTGCAAAACATTAAGGACAAAGATGATGGAAAAATGTGGGCAGCGTCGCCTCATAAAACAGCAAAAAAGTAGTTGAAATGGGAACTAGTTTGGAGAGAGCTTGGCTTGAAACCTAGTTAAGCAAGATCATCCTGAGAACATTCATAAATTAAACCAGGGGAAGGCAATAAATGAAATGAAACAGTTCTGCAAGCATTTCTATAAATTTTGCATTCATCGTACGGCACCATCTCAGGACCCAAGGTACTATAGGAGGAAGTAGCAGCAGCACTTGGGAGACAATATCTTTCATTAGCCTGGATCTAATGATATGCTTATTGGCAAAATCTGTCATTTTAAAAGGCATCCAGCTGGATTCTTACATACCTTAAAGAGGGCAAAATCCCAAAGTAATTTTATTCCTCCCTCCAAAAATGATGATCAATAATAATTAATATTTATGAAGCATTTCCTATATGCAAGGCTCTGTGCATTTTATGAATATTATTTCATATGATCCTCCCAACAAAACCCTGGTAGGAGTGTTATGAGCTTATTCTTGCTTACTTAGAATTTTTATATGCTATTTAATTTTGATTTTTTTCCTTTACTTCTATTTGGTTTTCTTTATGCTTTTGAATTCCTTTTTACAATTGATTCACATACCTCATAACTCAGCCATGTATCTGAGGGTGATCTGTGTGCTTGTCAATACCCTGATCAGAGGGATTGCATAATTGTTATGAAATTCTAGTTTTATAAAAATTTTTCTTGTTTGAGAGTAATTTTAGGATAAGAAACTTGCTACCACCCGGAATCCAGAAAGTGAACTGTTTGGAGAAGGCACCATGGATCCAGAATGAACTTTGGGATGTAGTGAAATTGAACTGTGGGGGGTTGAACGCATTTATTTTGAATGTACACTCTTATGCCAAAGGGACCTCCTCCCCAATTAGCTTTTTGTCAATGTGCCTGGCAATCATTGGCTTTATTCTCTTTCTTTTTATCTCCCTCTTATCCCCAAATTATTGTAATTTCCTCTTAGAAAGTGCAACATTGTATGCACTGCTAGTTTTAGAACTTTAGAGATTTAAGTTGGTTTTGTGTGCTGATTCCATGGGGAAACTAGACATGTAAATCTGG
Organism: Monodelphis domestica; assembly: GCF_027887165.1. Lineage (NCBI taxonomy): Eukaryota > Metazoa > Chordata > Mammalia > Didelphimorphia > Didelphidae > Monodelphis > Monodelphis domestica. The sequence goes on along the minus strand of NC_077232.1, from coordinate 60,145,386 downwards.
GAGATTTCTACATGCTTGTTTTCCATGGGAATCACAGGGGGGATTGCATAATTACAAACAGTTACCCTAAAAACTACAATTCCCAGCACCCCACTCTCCTCACATTATATGCTGACATAGGGAGGTTATAAATTTGGTGTAGCCCTGTCTCTCACTCTCTTCTTCCTGTAATTGCAGCGGCTGCCAGTGTTTTTTTTTTTTAAAACAAGCAGGAGAATTTAGTAATGTCATCTTATTTTGTTAATTACCTTTTTATTCCTTTACTTCTAGTGATTATTAATAAACTTTGTAAAATATAATACTTAGAGTATTGGACATTAATTTAAATCCTACAGTTTGATACCTTATTTTGACTTCCTTTTTACAATTGATTCACCTACCTTATAACTCAGCCATGTATCTCAGGGTGATCTGTGTGTTTGTCAACACCCTCTGCAGGGGGATTATATTTTTTTATATGCCCATTTTTTAGATGAGGAAACCGAGGCAGAGGTTAAGTGACTTGCTCAGGATTACAGAGGTAGTAAAGGCGTGAGGTCAAACTTGAACTTGGGTCTTCCTCACTTTAGGCATAGTGTTTTATCTACTGTGCAACTTAATTGCCAGACTACCCATACTTATTCTTGTTTTTTCATTTCTGTAACATCTTTAGGAGGTTAGTTTGTGCACACATTAGTGTTAGGGAATACTTGAAAGCAGATGGGACTGCCATATGAACCTCAGGAGGTATTGCCGCCCTTCCCCACTGATGTTCCTGAGAACAGATGAGTTGAAGGGAAGTGGATAGCGCAGGGATGTTAGCTGGATTTCCTAGCATTGCTAGATGGAAGAGTTTGGTGATAAGAAGGAAGTGCTCCATTCTTGGCAATGAAGGGCTGAGGTATCAAACTGCACCTCCATAGTTGACTCTTCTGTGATTGGAAGACTGGAATGTAGAGAAGCGAATTTCTCCCAAAGCCTTCCTTGACAGAAGGCCCTGAACTTTCAGAACCTTCCATATAACTCCCCATTTTCTATCAGCAATTCTGCTGGGCTTTGATTCCCTGTGCCTAGTGATTCTTGCCCCTCGCCCTCTGCCATTTGCTTCCTTTTGTGTATTATATGTATTTTGCACATGTTATAGTATATATTAGAATGTAAGCTCCTTGAGGGCAAGAATTATCTTTTTCTTATTTATATTCCTAGTGCTTAGCACAGTGCCTGGCACATAGTAAGCTTTTTAAACCCTTACTTTCTATCTTAGAATCAATTACTGTCTGTGTATTGGTTCCAAGGCAGAAGAACTTTAAGGGCTAGGCAATAGGGATTAAGAGGCTTGCTCAGGGTCATACAGACAGGAAGCATCTGAGGGCAAATTTGAACCCAGGATCTCCCATCTCTGGATCTGGCTCTCAATCTCACTGAACCACTAGATGCTCCCTACTGGGCTTTTAATTTTTTTTTCAACTTGGAGAATTGAATTGGATTTTTCAATTTGTAAATTAAATTGAATTGAATCAATGTTACAAATGACTTAAGGAGGAGGGAAGGATACATCAGATTTAAGGAGACTGTAGCATCTTGCCAACAAGTACTTGTCTGTAGGCAGCAACATAAAAGACGTTATCAACCACAGAAATGATGGGGAAAGGGTGTAACCAAAAGCCAAAAGATGAATAGAGTGAATGCTAGTCACATTGTTCCTAAAATAGTAAGAGAAAAACAGGGAGGCCTCCAGCATTTTGGGTGGCTCCTTTATAAAGCACTTATGGAAAGACTGGGAATGGAACCAAACAAGATAAAAAGGGATGGAAGGGTGGCATGCACCAGTTAACACACAGAATGAACTCACAGATCTGAAGTATCAACAGTGTTCATTAAATGTCCGATTTCAGTTTAAGAAGATAAAATGCTGGCAGACTGGGTTCAAATACCACCTATGACACTAACCTGACAAGTATCTAGTCAACTGAGCCTCAGTTTCCTCATCTGTGAAACGGGGGACCCAATATCTGTAGTACTGACTTCACAAAGTTGTGAAACACAAAGGAAACTTAGAGTGCTTCATCACTGTGAGCCATCTAAATGTTAGTTGTTGCTGACATTTACTTATTCGAAAATATAGGGGTAGCTAGGTCATATATTGGATAGACCACCAGGCCTGGAGTTGGGAAGACTTGGGTTCAAATCTGGGCTCAGACACTTTCTAGATATGTGACCCTGGCAAATCATTTAATTCCAATTGCCTAGCCCTTGCCACTCTTCTGTCTTCAAACATCTATTGAGAAAGCAAGAGTTTAAAAAAGAAAAAGGAAATATATCTTACCGATGAATTTTGTATTCCTACCATCAACATTTCCCAATATATCCTTATCCACCTACCATCCAGAGAAGGACATCTTATGCCAAAGAATTTAAAAAAGAGAAAAGCTGCAGGAAAACTAGCATGTGTTAGTTTAACATTATCTTGACAAGAGTCTAACATTATTTGTACTGTTCCACAACCATAGTCCCCCACTTCTTGTTACCTTTAAGGGGAAAAACCATAGGTTTGGGTTAGTTGAGTTGATGCCAAGGACAAAAGATCCACAGTTTACCACTTTTTGGTGCATGTCTCATGAAGATCTCTGGAAGGATCATTTAATACTAACAGAGAACACAGAAGAGAGTCATCCTATAGGGTTGTAAGAACAGAAGCCTGGAGCTTCTGAAGAAGAAGCCCTGAGCTTCACTGCGGGGAAGATATTGTGTGAACTCTTACCCCCCCATCCCCCTGCCATTACCTAGAACATGGCTCCACAATAAGGATTGGGCAAAGGGAGCAGCTGGGTAGCTCAGTGGATTGAGAGCCAGGCCTAGAGACAGGAGGTCCTAGGTTCAAATCTGGCCTCAGACACTTCCCAGCTGTGTGACCCTGGACAAGTCACTTGACCCCCATTGCCTAGCCCTTACCACTCTTCTGCCTTGGAGCCAATATACAGTATTGACTCCAAGACGGAAGGTAAGGGTTTAAAAAAAATAAGGATTGGGCATAGGGAAGGATTTCAAGGGGTGAAATGGACTTTTTGGACTGATAATATGCCTGGGGGATAGGGGTGGAGTAGTCTTTAAGTTATTTCAAAGAAAGAATACTTTCTGACTCCAGTTCACAAGCACATTTCCACACGATTTGAGGAATGTTCCAAACCACATTCTTTTCTGAAATGGCAACAGCCATGGAAAGTTTGCAGTAGGAAAAGTTGGGTAAAATTATCTGTAAATGGAAATCAGGTTCAGGCATCACATGAGCTTCCCCCACAAATACCACCAGCTGTGCCTACACTGAGTAGGCTCTGGAGCTCCAAATGGAGCCAATTACAACAATAAGTATTGCCAGGCAGAAAGAAGTTGGGAGGGAGGAATCGGGTCACCCACAGCTCAGCCTCTCCACCATCCCTTCCAACTTCTTAACCAGTCAAGAAGTATTTGTTGATTCCTATGTGCCAGGCAGAGGGTTTAGCAAAAATAGACCCTGTCATCAAAGAGCTTACATTCTAAGCTCCATGTAAATGTAGTTTCTGGGGGTCCCTTGCATGGCCTTGGAGAGAATGTGCTTCCTTGACCAGCTGAGAGTTTAGGAGCGAAGCAAGCAAAGAGGAGAGAGCTGATTTGGAGGAAAAGGTGCCATCTTTCAATAATAGATGGGAGACCTCCTGGAGCTGTTGACATATGAACCAACATGGTACTTGGCTCACAGTGTTTGTGCCCTCCGAGACTAAGAAGAATGATCTTATTGGGTAAAGTCATCCTCTCCTTTGTCATCTCACTCCTGAGTCAAAGAACACCTCTCTTATAACTAATGTGTATAACTTCCCCAATTACCCTTTTACAACTCGCCTTCATAAATGTTTTGTTCCCTATTTGTGAGTGTCCTTTGTGCAAACGTGTTTGCTCGCTATTTCTGATTGTCCTTGGTGCAATAAAAGTTTAATGAGAGGGAACTAAGCTGGCAGAGAGTATGCTAAAGTACTTCCCTCCTCCATGGAGTAACCAGGGGAAAGTGGATTTTATCCTATATCCCTACTCCCAATATCTGATGTGTGATGTAATCCTAGTTCAGCGTCCCTTTTGGAGATAGGAAAGTGGAGTAAAAACCCAGTCATGGCCCTCCCCTTGCTTCCTATAAGGGTAGAAATTGAAGTCTTCCCAAAGGTCAGATGGGACAGATTCTAGATCATATCTATGTATACATCCTTGCAACAAGGCTGCCTTGAGTCTGTAGGTTAGATCTCCTAATATTGGCCAGTGTTCTATGGTCAGTCTGTGGGGCATGTCCTTCTTAGCTATCATTTACTGGCAACTTTTACCTGATCCACCTCTGGAACATGCCTTCCTCTGTTGCTTGGTCCATTTGTTACATGGATGCTTGACATTAATATGTTATTGAGAGACCAGCTTTTCTCTGTGGACTGGCATATGTTTACATATACCAACAAGGTATATATTGGATAAAATATCGGATATGTTCTCATATCCAACATCTTATATGTTGGATTAAAAATCTTTTATGGAGGGTTTATAGAAAGTCATGGAACACAATCAAACAGGATAAAAAGGCACTGAGGGATTATAGCATGTCACAGCTGCTGAGTGACTAACCATTGAATTGAATCTCAGTTTCCTCAGCTGTAAAATGGGGGTCTCGATATCTGTGGTACCTATTTCACAGAGTTGTTAACTCTCTTAATAGCAGTTAGCTTGCAGATCAATCACAGATCTGAAATACCTACAGTATGCCATAAATGATAGACCTCAGCATCCTGAGCACATGGCATGATGACAGTGGTGGCACCACCTATCTCTTAATCACTCAGATCTGGAATCTGAGAATCATTCTTTATTTTTGCCTCTTCCTTGCCCTTTAAAGATAATCAATTGCCTTATTCTCCAGAATATCTATCAATCAATCAAAGAACATCTATTAAATACTTGTTATGTACCAAGCATTTTGCAATGTGCTATAAAGATAGAAATGAAAACTCCCTACCTCAAAGGAATCCTTAATAGAGAGATAGCATGTATTATATAATTTCTTACAAATTGTACAAATTATAAGGTTCTTTTAAAATATTTTTATTTTGATGAGGGAAGGCACTAATAACTGCAGGCTCAGGCAAGATGTCAAGTAGAAGGCTTACACCAATTTCACCCTTTCTATTCCTACCATCCTGGTGTTAGTTGGGCATTTCTTTCTTAAGGACAACTAGGCAGCACAGTGAATAGGATGCTAGTCTGAACTCAGGAAGATAAGTCTTTCTGAGTTCAAATCTGGCCCCAGAAACTTACTAGCTGTGTGACCCTGAGCATGTCACTTAACTTTGCCTCAGTTTCCTCATCTATAAAATGAACTGGAGAAGGTAATGACAAAACATCTCTGGTACCTTTGTCAAGAAAACCCCAAGGGAAGAAACGAAAATGATCTTTGTTTCCAATGAATAATGTTTGGAAATGACCAAATAAAAATTAAAAAAAAGAAAAGAAAAGAAAACCCCATATGGGGCCAGGAAGAGTTAAACATGACTGAAAAAAACTGAACACTTGTTTTTTCCTCACCATCTCCACCAAGTTCCTTGAGAACTGGGACTATTTGATTTTAGTCTCTGTATCTTCATTGTATAAACCATGTTAAGCACTTATCAAAGTCCTTAAAATTGGATGAAAAGAGTTTTCAAAACAGCATTATTAAGCACCTATTTTGTGTCAAGGACTGTGCTAAGTACTGAGGATTTCTTTTTTAAGACAAACTAGGTAAAAAGCCAAGCAGATAAGGGAGTCACCCAATCTATTTCCTACTGAATGAACAGCTCTATTAGCTAAACAATCTGTCCTTATGTTATTTCCATACTGACAGAGTATATTGTCTGTGATCCTTTTGGAGAATACTGTGCTTCCAACCCTGGCAAAGTGGCTTATGAGAGGGCTTATACTAAAGGCCGTCCAGGCCAAATCCTTTATTTTACAGATCATGCAACTGAGGCCCTGAGAAGGGAAGGGGCCCACTGTCCTGAGAAGCAATCAGGAAGGGTTGCACACACAGTGAGCCATTGGGGAAAACCCAGATCCCAAGTGAAAATCTACCTACTCAAATAATTTCTCAGGGGTGAGAAGGGGACACTGAGCATTCAGCTGAGAATTCTATAGTATTTAATGGCGAATAGAATTTCCAGAACATCAAGAATTCCCAAGTGGAAACTATGTCAATTCCTCCAGTGATTCTGGCCTATTTGTTGCATTTACTCTGCAGGAAACAAGAATCAAATGGCTGGAAGGATTTAAAATGTGGTGTTTTGTTTTGTTTTTATTTTAAAGAACTGACACAACAATAAAATGTTTGGGTTTTAAAAAAGAAGACGATGACTTTGGGGCACCATGGATAGAGACAAATTGGTTCTCACAATGAGCTGTGATTGCTCTCCTACAAAAGAAGAAAACTAGAAGCTAAGGCTCTGGCTTTTGCCAACTGCATTTCTACCAGGTGATGGCTGGTCAACAGCTTCAAACCAGGTAGAATACTGTAATATCTTTCTCCAAAGAATGCCTCACTCTCCTTACAGAGCCACAGAACAGAGGTCTCTATGGGGTTCAAAGCCAGAGAATCATAGAATCTCTGAGCAGCAAAGGACCTGAGAGACCACCAACAGAGTGACGGACTTGGATCAATGAAGAACTAAGATCAAATTGGACAAGTCACAAAGAGCTCTGGGTCTGGAGTCAGGAAGGCCTGAAGGTCCTTTTGGTGTTTATTATTTCAACTCTTATTTGAACAGGCATCCCCTAGCAGTGGTGTCAAATTCAAAGAATCTATACCAGTGGTGTGTTGACTTAGAAAACTGTAAGTCAGCATTATTTGTTATGCTGTATTTTTGCAGATTCAGGAGTTTTGCAGGCTATATGGCATGGATCCATGGAGGAGAGTTTGACACCTCTGTCCTTGAACATCTCCTTACCCATGATCATCAAGCCTCAGTCTTAATATCTCTAGGACTGGGGAGCCCTGCTACTACTGGAAGCAGCCCATTCCACTCTTGGATGGTTTTGACTGATATCAAGGATTTCTTTATAAAGAGTCAAAACAAGTCAAAACTTGTGTAAATTCTACCCATTAGAACAAAAAGAGAGAGCAGGGACTGTTACTTTGATAGCATGGTGCTTAATAAATTCTGATCTAATTTTGTCTTTGGGGTCTTAGCAGAACTGGCTTAATTCCTTTTTCCTGTGACAGCCTGTCAAAGACTTCATAGGATGACAGGTCTAGAGCTGGAAGGAACCCCAAAAAGTCATCTAGTTCAACACCGTAATTTTATAAATGAGGAAACGGATACCCAGGAAAGTTGTGAGTTGTCTGAGGACACACAGTTAGTAAAAGCCTGTGGTGGGATTTGAACCAAAGTTCTCAGACTCCATGCTAAGTGTTCTTTCTGCTCTATCATATTACTTTCCCAAAGGGAGAACTATTCAGGCTATCCAAATATATTTGGAAATAGCTATCATCTCTCCCTTACATCTTCTCTAGGCTAAACATTTCTAGTTCCTCTTACTGATTCTTGGGTGCCATATAATCCAATACCCTCCATGAACATCCTAATCATCCTCTTATGAACTGATCCAGTTTGTCCATGTCCTTCCTGTGGAATATCCACAGCTGAACACAATATTTTAGATTTCCAAAGTTTGACACCTCTTCTTTTTGGGACACTTCCCAGAGCTTCCATTCCTATCCAAGAAGCCAAGATCCTATATAGCCTTTTGGGTGTCCATATTGCCCAGACACATTGAGCATGGGAGTCTGCTAAAATTCTAGTTCTATTTTACAGAGACTGTCTTCCATCTCCTGTACTTCTTCAGGATTCCAACCTCCACTTTCTGGTCAAGGGAGGCCCTGAACTATGACAGAATGGAAATAGTCTCATTTTTTCCAATGGTCGTATTTTTGTTCCATCACATCACTAAAACACCTCAGGAGCTGACTGCTTCAGGCACATGCACATAACACCCACTTATAATGTCCTCATTTAGAATTCTGCCTTTTCCATGGCCATTTATCTGATGTTCTGTCAATAGGTGACAGATTCCACACACAGCTAGCTCTTCATCCTCCCTCTTCTGATATCCACTCTCAAATTTCCAAAATTGACTTTGTGGGCTCCAGTTTACTAAGTTCTTTGTTGACATTTGGTAAATGTTTATTTCATGGAACTAAATGAGCCTCTCTGTGAGACTCTAGATTTATGTCCTCACATGTCCAGGCCTTTGTAGATAAAAAAACAAGTTCTTTATCGAAGGGATAGGGACTGGATTTTTGATTTCATTGATCTAGGGGGCTCGGCTCCTGGTTGAGGAAATCCTCTCTATCGTGTAGCTGGATACCTTCTCTGTAACTCTGAGGCTTGGATGATTTCCTAGAGACTTGAGAACTGAAGAGACTTATTCAGGGCACATACTTGACTAGTATATGTAACTGGAAGGACTTGAATTCCAGTCTTCCTAACTCTGAGGACAATGACACATTGCCTCAATCAGTCAACCAATTGGTCTATTTAAATCTAACAAAAAGACCAAAAATATACTTCTGACAAATACCACAGACTTCTTTGAAACAACCTTTGAAAACAAATGAAAATCCTTGGTTTTACCTATTAAATACCCCTTAAGTAAACACTTTCATTGTTCCTTATACTTCTCCTTCTTGACTGGATTTCTTAGGTTTCTGAGTTTAGGGCTTCAAAACTCTGGTTGACTCCTTGTTCAGCTGATGGTTTAGCTACTACCATGATAAGATTTTTCTTTTTAAAAAAACCACCTATCTTCCATCTTGGAATCAATAGTATATACTGGTCCTAAAGCAGAAGAGAAGGGCTAGGCCAGTGATGGCAAACATTTTAGAGACTGATTGCCCAAACTACACCCTCATGCCACATCTGAGCTATCCCCTTGCCCCAGACAGGGAGGAAGTGCTCCCATTGGGCTGCTGGGAAGAGGGGTGGGTGATGTGAAAATTTGTCCTCAGGCACAGTGGAGAGGGGATAGGGAGCAGCACCCTCTGGTACATGTGCCATACGTTTGCCAACATGGGGCTAGGCAGTGGAGATTGAGTGGCTTGCCCAGGGTCACACAGCTAGGAAGTGTCTGAGGTCAGATTTGAAACCAGGATCTCTCAACTCAAGGCCTGGCTCTTTATCTACTGAGCCACCTAACTGCCCCCATGATAAGATTTTTCTATGCCTATTCTTTGGAACCGGAGGATCTGAGTTTCCATCCTGGTTCTACTACCTGTATGAACTTTGGGGTCGTATCCCTGAGCCTGTTTCCTCCTCTGTGGAATGAGGGCATGATAATAGATGATCTCTGAGATTCCTTCCAACCCTAACAACCATGTTCTATGATTCACTCTAGTCTGCCCCCTCCATCACTTTATCTCTGGAAACAGAGCGTGTTATATTTGCTAGCCTCCTGAGCTAGTTGCCCCTAGCAACCATAGCACCTAGCTTCTTTTTAGAAACTGCCCCAGTTACAGAGGTTTAAAGTTGACGACATCTCTTATACCAAAAACTGAAGAAGAAAAAAGAGCAGAAATTAATGGGTTCTCTGACAGCCAGACTTCAGTGACAAATGTTTCCTGCCAGAATGGAGCTAATATTGACTTGGAAATGAGGTAAAACATTGAGATATTTTTCTTTCTCACCAAGCCTGGAATTGATAGGAAAGCAACAGACCTAGAGAGCAATAAGTGGGAAGCTGGTCAAAGATTTTATGGGTTCCTGAGGTGGAAATGATGTACCATCCCTGTCTCCATGCAAGTTAGTTGTTTTTTTTTTCTTTAAAAGGCATCAAATCTGGGGCAAAGTGACTCTATGGATTGAGAGCCAGGCTTTGATTCTGGGTTCAAATTTGACCTCAGACACTTTCTAGTTATGTGACCCTGGGTAAGTCACTCAACCCCATTGCCTAGCCCTTATCACTGCTCTTCTTCTGTGGAACTGAAACACAGTATTGATTCTAAGATGGAAGGTAAGGATACAAAAAAAAAAGGTATTGAATCTTTGAGATTTGACTTGATCAGGAGAATAAAGGCTGGTTAAAGGTTGTTGCTATCTTAATATAAGGCTTGGCTTAGTTCATGATGGGCAAATCTGAGGCAAAAAAGTTTCATTGAGCTGAATGAGTCAACGCATAGGCTTGCTGGAAGGATAGTCAGAGCAGTTTCAGCTTTCCCTGCTACTAAGCTGCCATCTTGGCTCTGCCCTTCCATAGCCTTGTTGAACAGCCTTTCCTCTTAAGTAAATCTTTTAATTGACTATTAAGTGACCTATGAGTGGCTCATTTTTACCAATTATTGACCCTAACCTACCAAAAGATTGACTAGACTTAGACCTAAAGCTGAAAACAGTCATCTGGTCCAACTCCCTCCTGTTACAGATTAAGTGTAAAGGTCCAGAGAGGAGAGGTCATTTGCCCAGGATCACATGGTGGCAAATGACAGAGCCAGGATTAGAACCCAGGACCATTGACTCCAAATCCATCCCTCTTTCATTTTCCCCCATTGAAACACATATGGAAGGAACCCCAGAGGTCATGTAACCCAGTCTCCAATCCAGTATAGAAATCCCTTTTGCAAATAACCAAATGGTTGTCCAATCCGTATCTGAATAACACCTCTAGTGACAGGGCACTCACTCCATTCCAAGGCAGCCTCTCCCACAAGTAGATAGCTATCATTGCTAGAAAATTGCTCCTCAGGGATTTTTTTCATTCTTTATAAAAGAAGGCAGATGGTTCAAAGGATAGAGGACTAGACAGGAAGTCAGGAAAATCAGAGTTCAAAACCAGCCTTAAATACTAGCTATGTTATCTTGGGTAAGTCACAGCCTCTTTTACCTCAGTTTCCTCATCTTTAAAATAGGGATAATAATAGTTCTCAGGGTTGTAATGATGATCAAATGAGATATTTATAAAGCACTTAGTATTGTACTTGGCATAGAATAGGCACTTAATAATTGTTAGTTTTATATATGTGTTCCCAGTGCCTAGTACACAGTAAGAACTTAATAAATGCTTATTGATTTATTTGGAGAGGAGGGAAATTATGGATGTGGAATGGCATTATAATGTCAGATAGTTTTAATGTGTTGGGAGTTTTGCTGAGATGTCTTTCCCCATCTTTTTAGTATTTTCTTATAAAGTATTATTCCCTGGGAAGGAAAGAGTGATAAAATGAAAAATGTAGGTGGTATTAAAAAAGGATAGCAATAAAATTTTACTATAGATCAACATTCTATGGAGTACATTCAGAACTCTGACTTTCTGTCATTATTTAAATGTAGGCAAGTCTCTGGAAGATTTCAAACGTGTTTTTCTTTTTCAAGGAAAAAAACCACTGGTGGGTTTTCATACCAATGACCTTTAAATACTGTATGGGCATGTTTTGAAAAGAAATGTCTCCTTCAAGTTGCGCTTATCTACTGTGTTTGTCTAGCTAGTTTGGTGATTGTTCAAATATTTACCAAGAGGTCGCAGGTTTCTTCAATGTTCCCCTTCTGGTGGATGAAACCTTTCAGAAACCCAAGGACTTGGCCAGAAATCAGAGAGCAAACTGAAAACAGAAACCAAGCCGGGAAACCAAGTGGTCAAACTGACCGAAATTCTGAGTGTAATGGTACGATTGGCACCTCCCTCCAATCAGGTCACACAAGACTTTCTGTTTTCTTGGAGAAACTACCATTCTTTCCTCCAAAGCTCCTCTCTCCCACCCTAACCACAGCATCTCAGATAGAATTAACAAACGCCCCCAGCTCATGAGGATGCTGGTCATCCTTCTCACGAATGGAACACTGTCATCGTGTAAACCTTTGTGACCATTTCCCAGGGATGCCCTCAGGCGAGAACAACAGGATGAATGAATCTTATGGTTGGGAAATTCCTTGACTCTTGTCACATCCCATTACTCAGTAGAATAACTGACTACAACACTAGAGTTCCCAGCTTTAGACAAGCTTGAGATCTCTGTTCTCTTATTCTTATAGGAAAGACACATATTCTTATAGAAAATGGAAAATATCTTCATAGGAAAGACAAGGACATTTATAAGGATATAAGGACTAATAGAAAGAGAAAAAATACAAATAAAGACAAAGGTAAATTCAAAATACCTCTTACATGTTCACAGCATGCAACAAAGAAAAGTTTTAGAAATGTGGGATTCCATTTTCCAAGTGGAATACAGGCTGATTGAGGGTAGAGATATGGTATAATAGAGAGATTGTTGGGTCTATAATCAGAGATCCTGAGTTTGAATTATGATGCAAAGATTTTTATTTTTAAACCCTTTCATTATGCCTTAGAATTAATACTATGCATTGGTTCCAAGGCAGAAGAGCAACAAGGGCTAGGCAATGGGGATTAAGTGACTTGCCCAGGGTCACAGAGCTAATCTGAGGCCAGATTTGAACCTCGGACCTCCCATCTCTAGACCTGGCTCTCAATGCACTAAGCCACCCAGCTGCCCTGGTTCTAAGATTTTATTATTTGAATGACCTTAGACAAGTCACATAAACTCTTGGATCCCTCTAGTTATTTGTAAAATGTCAAGGTTGGAGCAGATGACCTCTGAGTGCCCTTGGAGCCTGATGTCTATAAGGTATGACTATTTTTTTTTTCCAGTTGTGTCTACATCACCAGTTCCTAACACTGGCACTTTCACAGAACAGACACTGAATGTTTATTGAAATGCTTATTGAATGAATGAAAATGTTAACTATTGACTCTAAGAAGTTAATATGGTACAGTAGAAAGAGCACTAGCTCTGGAGTCACAGGACCTGGATTCAAATCTTACCTCTGCTACTTGCTACCTATATGAATTTGGGAAAGTCACTTAAACCTTCCTCATCTATAAAATGGGAGAGTTGGATTAAATGACCTGAACTGAGGTCCCTTCCAGCTCTACATCTATGACTTTTGAGATGGTTAGATAGTGTAGTGGATGGAGTGCTAAGCCTGAAGTCAGAAGATTCATGTTTCTGAGTTCAAATCTGATCTCCGACACTATTGTGTAATTAATTTCTGTACCCCAGTACTCCGTTTCTCAGAACCCCACTTTTGTCCTTACATTACATCCTTACATTTAGTTTCTGCAACCCCTCCCTCTCCTCTCTTCTTCTCCTGCTATTGAGGTTGGGAAAATGTCTCTTTACTGAGGTTTTATGCTTGTCTTTTTATTCCTTTACTTCAAGTAAGTAATTATTAATAAATCTTATAAAATATAATACTTGGAGTTATTAGATATCAATTTTAATCTTACACTAGCCAATCACTCAACTCTGCCTCAGTTTCTCTATCTGTAGAATGAAATAGAGAAGGAAATGGCATATGACTCCAGTATCTCTGCCCAAAAAAGCAAATGAAGTTCCCATGAGTCAGACGCCACTGAAATGACTGAACGACATCATCTATGACTTTTAGAGGCTCAAACATCTCGCACACAAGCTCAGGAAGGAAATTGATGATGACCAAAGTCATGCCTCACAGAGGAAGAGAAATTATTTGCATTATCTATCTAAATTATCTAACAATATCTATTACATTTACCCCACTGTGCAAAGAATTTAGGGCTCTTAGGAAGGAAGGTCTTTGAGAAGGGCACAAAATGGAGCAACTAGGTAGCGTAATAGATAAAACCAGGGAGGTCCTGAGTTCAAATGTGACCTCAGACACTTTCTAGCTGGGTGATCCTAGGCAAGACAATTGCCTAGCCCTTTCTGCTCTTCTGTCTTAAAGCAGATATCTAAGACAGAAGGTAAAGGAGGGAGAAGGAGGAGCATAAGATTATCTCTCCAGTCCTTCTCCCTTCCAGGGCTTCCATGGCATCTTCCTGCTCCTTGTCCATGGGGTGTTCCCTGTCTTATGGTTTCATTAATAAGGGCAGGGATGGAAAGACACAACTTATTCCATTCAAGAATGAGGCTCTGCACTTACTGACAAAAGAAGTCAACCCACAAGGAGGCCCTTCCCTAAAACATGGAAAAGAAAAATAAACTCTCTGGGAAACGTTCCCAACCAGCTGTCCAGTAGGAGGACAGAGGCTCATTATAAGAAATGCCTTCCTACTGGCAATCTGTGCATTAAGCACAACGATCTCCAAGCCCCTGTTGAGGGTCTGTGCATGTCAAGTGATACTTGATACAGGAAGTTCCAAGGCCAGTTTAAAAAAAATCTCATCACAAACTCAAAAATGTTTCATTGAAGTTGAATTTTAGCCCAATGAATAAATTCCTAGAAATCATCAGTTCAGTCTGCAGAACCTGTAGGGAAAACAGCTGATCTCTCTTTGGAAGGAATTAATGAGTAGGAAAAACCATACTTTTAACCCAGAAATAATGGGAGTTCACATTTCGATAGCATTTTCTTCTCATGCACTTTATAATTATCTCCATTTAATAGATGAAGAAACTAATGGTCAAAGAGGTTAAGTAAATTGCCCACGGTCACATAGCAAATTGATGGCAGGGCCAGCATTTGAATGTCTTCTGACATCAGTCCCAGTAGAGTAAAGCAGTCCTAGCCTTGGAGCAGGAAAGGACCTTGGAGATCACCTAGTTCAAACCACTCATAAGACAACTGAGACCAGAGAAGGTTCCATGACTTGCCCAAGGCCACCTGGGTAATAAGAGACAGAACTGGGATTCCAACCCAAATTCAGTGGTCTTTCCATGATGACACACTTTTCCTCCTATGCCTGCAAACAAATTCAAGTCTTTCTTTTTAAAAAAAACTTTTAAAAAATGTTTTTAACCCTCATCTTCTGTCTTAGAATCAATATTGAGTATTGGCTCCCAAGGCAGAAGAGCAATAAAAGTTAGGCCAAAGGGAGTTAAGTGACTTGCCCAGGGTCATACAGCTAGGAAGAATCTGAGGCCAGATTTGAACCCAGGCAGGCCCTCACATCTCCAGGCCTGGCTCTCTATCCACTGTGCCACCTAATTCATCCCCTACAAAAATTAAAAGTCTGAAGTCATCCCTTTACCCTTGATATTTTCTAAAACTTCTCTCTATACTCTCTCATTTCTTTAATATCCATAATTCTAGGAAGTGTGGCCAACACTCACTGATTCTGCTTAATAATTGACAGCCTTGGAAGACACCATCCCTTGCTCCTTTGTAGAGGTGAGGCCCAAGTGTGTGGAACATTGCATGGGTCAGATTTTTTCTAATATGTTGATTAGTTTTGTTAATAAGTTTTCTTCTCTTCCTCTTTTATTTATTTTGTTGTTATAAGGGGAGAAAGGAAGGCTATTAGTTTTGCTAACAAATTTTCTCTCTTCTTTATTTGCTTTTTATCATTATAAGAGATGATTCTTTATAAGGGAAAGGAGGAAGGCTATTCTTTTTCCTAATAAATTTTGTCTCCTTCCTCTTTAGTTACTTTTGTTGTTATAAGGGAGAGCTCTTTGGAAGGGGTGGGGGAAGGGGGCTATTAGTTTTACTAATAAATTTGTCTCTTTTCTTATTTATTTTGTTGTTATAAGGGCTAACTCTTTGGAAGGGGGAAGAGAAAGGCCATTAGTTTTACTAATAAATCTTGTCTCTTCCTCCTCTTGATCTTCTTTCTTTGTTGTTACAAGGGATGTCTCTTTGGAAGGGGAAGAAGGAAAATTAGTTTTGCTAATAAATTCTGTTTCTACTTATTTTTGTTGTTACAAGGGATGGCTCTTTGGAAGGGGAAGGAGATAAGCTAGTAGGGGAAATATAGATGATGTTAAAAACAAAAGGCAGTCATAGAAACCATTTAAAAATAATAACTGATAGCAGCTAGTCACTGCCCATCTCCTGGCCCCTAATCAGACACAACACAAATGACTTTTACTAATTTTGTATGTGTTTTGCACAAGAGGCATATAGCAGAGGGTTAGCCTTGAAGACTCTGGCAAATAGCTTCATCTCTGGGCATTCCAAGAGGCTGAGCTGGAAGCTGCAGTTCTTCACTGGCAGAAGGGATTTCCCTACACCAATGAGATCTATATCTAAGAACCAAGAGAGCAATTGATGCATATAAATAATGCATTATTCCCATAGAAAAATAGGCTCCTTAATGGCTGGGATTGTTTTTTGAATTGTCTTTGTATCTCCAGCCTTTGGCACAATGCTTTATTAGGTAGTGGATGCTTAATAAATAAATACTTGTCGAAAGAATGAATTCAGGGAATTTGATTGAATTTTAGACCTGGTTCCTCAGCTGGGGCAATAGTGAAAAGGTGAAAGCTGTGTGATCCTGAGCAAGTCACTCTTTGTGCCTCAGTTTCCTCACCAATAAAATGGAGGATTAGCTTAGATGGCCTCAGAGCTCCCTACCAATTAGGTCTATTGGACCATGGCAAACCCCTTAGCTGGATTTCATCTTCCTCTGTTATAAAAATAGAAGGGTAGAGCTCTAATGGTTCCTTTTAGTTATTCTGCATAAGCTAGAATTTGAATTATCCAAAGTTTGCTGGATATAACCTGTTCTGTACAGTAAATCTAATCGTAATCACCCAAGGAATTAGGACGCAAAATAGACCGCCATATTTCTTCATTCCAAAGGGGGATGTGCTCTTGGCACCACTTTTTCTACTCTCATATGAGGGATCTCACTCTCTCCACCTTCAAAGACTCCTTCCCTCTCCCTGCCTTGGCCATGAAAACAATTGGCCAATCTGCTGGCCTGGGAAGTGGGTGCTAGCTGAATGCCCTGCAGAGAAGGCTGACCACAGGACCCCCACATAGCATTATTGTTGGCCAGCCTCCCCAGGTGAAATAACAAACTCAATTGTCCTTTTTCCCCTCCCACACCCAAATCTAAAAACAGTCCAATCAATTATATGATGTGGTAAGTTTTCAAGCCTTCACATACTTATAACTTGTAACTTTCCACAAGCCTTCTCAGGTTTCTACATGTATTAATACAAAGATGAAAGGGAAGAATTTGGCTCTTCCAGTGACTTTCTTTTAATGAACTACACTTACGAATTCTAAATCTCTGACTCTCCGGATATGGAATGCCATAATTCACAAAGTATTACATCGTTTTTTAAATCTTTTTTTTTCTTTTAAGGTAGGGTTTCAGCTGCTTCCAGAAACAACTGTGAAAATCATTAACTGTGAAAGTTCTAAGGGGCCCTGGCTTGCAATTCGCAGCATTTCACCTCCTCCCTCTCTATCGTCCTCCCCTTCACAGCAATCCACGGCACGATGGCCAAAGGGTTTGAAACACCTGAGCAAACCCCCCAAAGCCAAAGGACATAGATGGAACTGGAATTTGCAGCTGGAAGAGCTCGTTCTCCAAGAGGGAAGCTAATTTAGCCTTTTCTTCATGGATCTGGATCTCCATCAGTTACTTAAAAGTATTCAATTACAAATTAATTGATAGTAGAATCAGATAAAACGTTGACTAGGATGCAGTTAGATGAAAGAATCTATGAAATTATATTTTAGCTATTTAGACATAAATATATGAATATAGTTTTATCTAAATCCTCCTTTAACCCTATCTATATTGAAGTGGAAAGAATACCAACCTTTGACTAAAGATAAAGCATCCAAGCATTTGTCAGGGGTCAATCAATCAACATTTCTTAAGTGCTTACTATGTGTTAGGCACTGGGCCAAGTGCTAAATTATGGAGAAGAGATTCCTCTTTGGGTAGGGGTGGCACCAGATAGACTCTGGGGTCCCCTCCAGCTCTGGAATGCTAGGAGTCTGGGTTCAGACTGAAGAATTCTGCTCAAGTTCAAAGCTGGCTGTTGGATCTTTGCATAAAGCCAAAGGCCCTTTGGCTGTATTGTCTACTTGGGTAAAGGTATATTAAATATGTGAAACCATTCTTACTGAGGTAGCCCAAAGATCTCATTTTTTACTCTTCCCTGCTTAATTACACTATATTTTATTCTCCAAGGAAAAAAGAGAGCAGGTCACAAAGTTTCAAAGGAGAATTATCAATCCTTAAAAAAAATTCTCCTTGTCTTCCTTTTCCATTCTTCTATCTTAATTCTTCCTGTTACAGGAACATTATAGGTTGATCTTAGAAATCACATATTCCAGTATCCTCATTCTACAATCCCCAATTCTCCATCATTTTATCCCTTTAAGAGACCTGGACTCCACTGCTTTCCTCTAAAACAAAGTTTCTTGACCCCTTTTGTCTTCTGGACCCCTTTGGGAGACTGGTGGAACCTACTGACCCTTCCTGGGACAATCTTTCATCAAATTCACAAAATATTCACAATATTCACAAAATAAAATTCATAGATTAGAAATTCTACAAATCCTACAAATGATAAGTCACTTGCCCCAAATCCCACAGCTAGTAAATTACAGAACTGAGCTTCAAACCCAGATCTTCTGTCTCCAGATCTAGTGGTCTATCATTTCCTCAAATTCCTGGCTAGTCTCATTCTCCTTACATTTGTTTCGGATGCTCACTCATCCCCACCATTTGGTTTCGTTTCTCTGCAAATTGTTATGATCCTTTTTCAGTCCTGTATTTACCTCTCTTCTCTCAGCCCCAACAAAATCCTCTTTCTACAGCCTAGTGACATTCATAGAATGGAATGTCAAGAGCTGGAGGCACCTTGGGTTTTATCTAGTCCAAAGTTCTCATCCTACAGACAAGGGAACAAAGCCCAGATTGAAGAAGGGACTTGGTCCAAGGTCACACAATAAATGAGTACCAGAGCTGAGATTACTGGCCAAGCCCCTGAGACATCATCTTATTCTACCAAACAATGCTGCTTCTCCTTGGTTCTGGGCCATGAGTGACTCTTTCCAGCCTCAGGCTTCCTCTCTCCCTAGGAAACTGTAGGTTGGAATTTGTGACTCTTCTTGAACAGGATTATGAATTCCTATCATTCCGCTGGACAGTCTGGCTCTGCAGCTCACAGTAAGTGTGAACAAATGTTAGTTTGAATGACTTTTTTGTTAGTTGAATTGATATTCCCCCCCCCCCCCCACTACCAAAAAAAGCCCACAAGATGCCTGACTCTTTGGCCAACAGAAGAAATCCCATTTCTTTTCCTTAATGTTGTCCAAGACCAGCAAGAACAAGAAGCACTCAATTCTCCTTCACTTGATCCCATTAAGAGGCTGAGACTCTACTACCTCCCTCTAAGGCAAGGTTTCTTGACCCTTTTGGGGTCCTGGATCTCTTTGGGAGGCTGGTGAAAACTATCGACCCCTTTCCAGAACAATCTTTTTAAATGCACAAAATAAAATGTTGATTAGAAAGAAAAATAAAAATTAATGAAAATAAAAATAGACATATATTTATAGATACATATACACAGGTTTGTCATTTAAGTTCACAGACCCTTTTGGAAGACTCTAAAAGATCTGTGGCTAAGAAATCCAGCTCTAGAAGGATTCAATCCATATAGAACAAATGTGGTGGAAATGATTTGGAGAACACAAAAATAATACAAGGTAATACAACACCGTAAGACTTCAGAATGATGATTGATGCAGCAACCAACTGGGACTTCAGAGGAGTGACAGTGAAATATGCTTCCTGCCTCTCAGCACAGAGGGATGGGGAATGAGGCATACCTTGTCAGGCATGACCAATGTGTCCATTTATTTTGCTTAACTGTCATTTTTTTAACAAAGTAGAATTCTACAAGGATGAGGAGATGATGGGGATGCTTTCAAAATATCAACAAAGCCACAAAGTTTTTTTAAATGAAAAATAGAGGCAGAGACCCCTAAATGTTCTATGCAGGGCACAGATCTGGGCCTGCCAAATATATCTTCTGAAGCTATTTTGGTGGGGTGGGCTGGAGTGGGGAGTGTGCAGGCTTGCCCTTTTCCTTTAGCCTGTGTTTTCTTACCATTACCCTGCCTGATAGTGGTTAGGCTTATATTGTTAAGCTGAATGGGCCTAAAGGGATCAATCTGCCATGTTGGGAACCTATGGTACCTTGGTCCCTTGGCTCTTGTCTTATCTGACTTCTTTGCCACTTCCCAGACAGCTTCACTCTATGACACTGAGTACATCCCCCTCTTGTTTTCAGCTCCCCTTTATGTTATTTTTCTCTCATTAGAATATATCTTCCTTGATGGCAGAAGCTATTATTTGTTTATACTGTTATTCTCCATTCTTAGAACAATAAATGGTACATAATAGGTGCTTAATAAAGGCTTTATCTATTTGTCTAGGTGGCTTTAAATATATGATCCCATGACTCCCTCAGGCCCTTATTTTTCCAATCTGTATGATGGAGGCATTCAATAAAAGATGACTTCATCTCCTTTCCAACCCTAGATAGGAACCAGATAAAAAGAATAAAACAACCATAAAAAAGAAAAGAAGAGGAGAGGAGAGGAGGGAAAGGGAGGGAAGAGGAGAGGAGAGGAGGGGATAGGAGAGAAGGAGAGGGGAGAGGAGAAGAGAGGAGGGGAGGGGAGAGGAGAAAAATATAATCTTGTCCTCCTGCTCATGGTGGACGTCAGTGCTTGGATTTGATCTCACTGGAAGTCTAGAAATAAAAGAAGGAATAGCTAGGACTTACATGATTCTTTTTGCTCTCTCCATCCTTGATGGTGGTAATAATCGTTTCCGAAACAACCATCTGTCCAGTGTGATTGTTGGTTACCTAGGACGGAAACACTGACACGGTAAGACAAATGTAATAAGATTCTAGATTCTTCCAACAAATCTGTCCCAATGCTCCTTTCCTTTCCTGAGGGATACACATCTGGAAAAGTGACCAAACTCCTAACACTCCCCCTTTCTTTTAGAACCACATGAAAAGTCATCAGTTTCAGCCCTAAATAATAATAACAATGATAACCCTCAACAGTGATTCAAGTCAAGTGCTTTCACAGACAGTGTCTGGCCTGAACCCTGCACCTGCCCCAGGGGTGCCTCCCCTTCATTCAACAAGTTGTGGAAAAAGAAGAAATTCACTGTTGCCTCTGGCTGTAGTTATCATCTCCATATGGGAAGGGTATAAATACTTGTTGAATGAATGATGCAAGTCTAGAGAACTCCACATGGCCCAGGCAGGGAGATCTCTCTGGAAAAAGGATTTGTGAAACCTCCATTTTTCCATGGGAAGGAGCCCCCTTCCCCTCTTCATACAAGGAGAAGCCATTGCTACAGGCATGATGAGGTGCTAATGATGGTCTCATACCTTGTCGATTTCCTGGTGCAAGTGGATGGTTTTGTTGCCAACCTTGACCTCCATGTGGGAGTCATTGTGGAAATTGGGAGGCAGGTTTTGCAGGATGACTTCTGATGAAGCCTTGGTGGCTTCCTCCTCTGCTTTTATCTAAAATTCAAGAGGAATTTAATGAGCAATTTGTCTAGTCTGAAAGTTATAGATCAGAGCCCAACAGACTAGAAGTATCATCAGTGGGGTGATGCTCATCCAGGATCATGACACAGGGAGCTGGGGTTCAACTGGATAGTCAGGAGTGTGACATATCTCAAGGTATACACAGCATAACCAGAAAGACCAATGGGCAAGGAGCTAGGAAAACTCACTCCCAGATTGACCTTGCTACCATCTCTCTGTGAGACCTTGAATGAGTAACTTCTCCTATGTAGACTTCACTTTCCTTCTTTGTAAAATGACAACATTCTCCAGTTCTGAAATTCTAGGATTCTACAAAAATCCCACTTCTCTACAGTTAGAAGAACTTGAAAATATGATAGTTGTTGAGCCATTCACTCATGTTCAATTCTACATGGTCTCATGGAAAGAGTTCATAGGGTTTTCCAGATAAACATACTAGGAGAGTCAGCATTTCCTCCTCCACTGTGTTCCCATTTTAAAGATGAAGAACTGAGGAAAATAGGGGTCAAGTGATTTGCCCAAGGTCACATAGCTAGTAAGTATCTAAGGCCAGATTTGAACTGAGATCTTCCTTACTCCAGGTCCAATGCTTTGTCTACTACATCACCTATCTGTCCCTTAGCAGATATAGCTCTTTGCAAAATAATTTAAAGTGAAAGGAAAATAATAACTAATAATAATACCCAACACGTATACTGCGTGTAGCACTTTTTATATGCTAGGCACTATACTAAGTGCTTTAGAAAATCAACAAACACTTATTATTGACTAGGTACCAAGAGCTTTATAATTATCATAGCATTCAATCCTCACAATAAGCTTGGACGATTGGTGCTATTTTGATCCCCATTTTAAGCATGAGAGAACCAAGGCAAATAGAGGTTATGTGACTTACCCACATTGGTCACATAGCTAGTAAGTAAGGGAAACCAATTTAAACTCAGATCTTCCTGACCCCAGGCCCTGCACTCTATTCATTGTGCTAGCCAACAACCTCTAGGATTCAGTGGGGAGGGAGTAGAAAAGTGCATACACCATGGCCTTAAGCAATAGAACAAGAAGGTAAGTGTCCTGATGCCATCCTCTGTTAACTACATCAGGGCATGAGGTCCAATTCTAGGGGCCATATCTAAGGAGAGGCATTGACAAGAGTACTACCAGGGATGGACAACTAAGAAGATGGAAGCTGGAGCAAGGGGGAGGGAGAATGAAGCTGGTGAAACCATCCCAACTTAGGCTGAGCTGAAAGAAATGGGTTTAACCTGAAAGATGATCTGGGGTAATAAATGGACTCAATCAACTAGGCACCCACTAAGTACCAGGCACTGTACTAGGGTGCTGGGATTACAAAGTCCATGACTTTTAGAAGCCATGGGGAGAAGATGTGGATATAGATATGTGGAATAGAAATATGTGGAACAGAAAAACAGACACAAGGATAGTTTGGGGAGGGAAAGTGCCAGCAGGGAGGGTAATCAGGTAGGGCAGGGGATGAGGGAAGGCTTCATGCACAAGGTGGTCCTTGCATTGAATCTCAAAGCATAGGGATTCTGAGAAGTGGAGATGAATAGGATGTTCATCCCAGACATGGAGGACAGCAAGAGCAAAGACACTAAGATGGGAGATGGAGTGTTTGTTATGTGTAAAGAACAGGAAGAAGACCAGTTTGGGGTGGGAGATAAGAAACACTAATTTTCTTTTTCTCCTCCTCCTCTTCTTCTTCCTCCTCCTCTTCCTCTTCCTCCTCCTGCTCCTCCTCCTCCTCCTCTTCTTCTTCTTCCTTCT
The DNA here is from genome assembly GCF_027887165.1 of Monodelphis domestica. Taxonomy (NCBI): domain Eukaryota; kingdom Metazoa; phylum Chordata; class Mammalia; order Didelphimorphia; family Didelphidae; genus Monodelphis; species Monodelphis domestica. Next base: position 60,122,264 of record NC_077232.1, on the reverse strand, counting down.
CTCTCTCTCTCTCTCTCTCTCTCTCTCTCTCTCTCTCTCTCTCTCTCTCTCTCTCGTTATGGGGGAGAACGGGAGAGACAGAAAACAATGGCATGAGGAGAGGTTCAAATAGTAAGTGATCCTTGGTGGAACATGTCACAGGGAAGCTGAAGAGGATGAATAAGAAAAGGCACTCTGGAATTAGGAAGGAAATGACAGTTCATGGGAAGCCTTCACAGATGCTGTTTCTAGAAGCATAAGCCAGTTGAGAAGGGTTCAGAAGGACTGGTTCAATAAGAAATGGGTGCAGGTGATATTGTTATTATTCAGTCATGACTGACTCTTTGTGACCCTATTTTGGGATTTCCTTGGCAAAGATCCTGAAGTGGCTTGCCATTTCTTTCTCCAGCTCAGATATGGATGAGGAAATGGAGGCAAACAGGGGTTCAATGACTTGCCCAGGGTCACATAGCTAGTAAGTGTCTGAGGTCTGATTTGAACTCAGGAAGATGAGTGTTCCTGACTCCAGGTCTGGCACTCTATCCACTGTGAAACCTAGCTGTAGGGAGTAAAGACACTGGTTTGAGGACACTGGCAAAAAATAAAGGCAACAGAATAGATAGTAGCTAGGGGCCAGAGAAGGTGGGGTTGTTGTTTTAAATATAGGGAAGAACTGATTATATGTGGAGATACAGAGGAAGAAACAAAAGGACTCTCATATGGAAGAAGGATCCATCTCGTTCTGTTCCATCCCAGAGGATAGCACTAGGCTAAAAGGATAGCAGGTAGAGATAAATTTAACCTTGGCATGAAGGACAACTTCCAACATGTTGGAGCTGTCCCCAAATGAAGTGGACTGTCATGGGAGATATAGACATTCCCTCACTAGAAGTCTTTGAGCTGAGTGCATGATGACCACTCTGCCAAGATGTTGTAGAGGGAACCTTTTTCAGGTAAGGATGGGACTTGACTTCCTGTAAGTAGAGTTTGTTTCATTGTTTGAACTTCTATCCTCAGCACCTACTACAGTGCCTGGCATATAGGAGGAAGGCCTTGTAAATTCTTGTTGATTGACTAAGTGGCTACCAAGGTCCCTTCCAGAATGGCATCATTCTGTCATAATAGGGAGAGATTGAAATGAGAGAGACAGACAGAGAGACAGAGAAGGAAACAGAGAGACAGAAAGAGAGAAGAAGAGAGAGACAGAGAGAGAAATAGAGAGAGAAGGAGAGAGAGATATACACAGAGAGAAGGAATGATGGAAAGGATAGTGTTAGGGAAAGGTACAGATGGGAACTCATGCCAAGTCATCTCAAAATTCTCAATAAACTAGGAGGTAAGATCATCTACTAAGAAAGAAGTAGTAATTTGGCCATTACATGGTTAATAAAGTCTATGCAGCTTCAGGGCCTGGCATGAAGTAATCTAGTTATCTAAGCCAAGGGGAAACAATCCACTTTGGCATCTGAATGATCCAATTTGGTTTCCTATATTGGTCAAATAACCAAATAATGAGCAAATCTCCACTTCACTTAGTGCAACAGAAATGAGCCTTTGTGTAAAATTATTCTCAGCAGAATGAACTAAAGCTCTTTTAACAGTATCATAAACCATGGAAAGCACAGTTTTATCATGGAAATTTTATACAGCCATAACTATTATTGCCCTAGCAGGCAAATTTGGGCATTCAGCATGTTGTATTCAACACAGAAAGACTATGTAGCCTACTAACTATGGTGCATGCATAACTTATTGTTTCCATGTGCCCATTATAGGGGCATAATGTGATAACAGGGGAAATGTATTCATTCCAGCTCAGGACTCGGGCAAGTCTATCTAGCAAGAAGACAATCTAAGTGATTCGATTAGCCAGGATAGAGGATAAATATAGAATGCTGAAAGGATCAGAGGTAGCATGGTGTAATGGAAAGAGCATCTGGGTTCAAAAATCCCAGCTTTGAGAGACTCTTACTGACTATAACCTCAGAGAAGTCCCTTCTCTCTTAGGTTATTTCCTTTTTATAAAATAGGTAGCTTGGATTAGGTGACTTCTAAAGTCCCTTCCAGCTATAAATCTATAATCTTATGATAACTCTTTAGTCTGACCACTGCATTGCACAGATGAGAAACTGAGACCCAGAGATTATGCAAGTACAAAGCTAAAATTGTTAGTAGGACTTAGAGCTATGAAGGACCTTAAAGATCCCCTAGTCTACACTGTTCCTGTTTTACAGATTAGAAAACTGAGGTCCAAAGAGGCTAAGTGGCTTGCCTTCTAGAAGCCTGGAGTTAGGAGGATCTAGTTTCTAATCTGACTGCAGACATTTCCTAGAACTAGAATTCCTTGCTAGTTTATAAACTCTGACATTAAGAACTATTTCATTCTTTGCTTTTGTATTCCCAGTGCCTAGCTCAGTGTCTGGAATATTACAGGCAGTAACAAAATGCTTGTTGGCCAGGGTCATTATATAGTTTATGAATGACTAAGATGAGATTTGAACTCAGACCTTTTTTTTAAACCCTCACTTTTGGTACTAATAACAATTTTTAAGACTTGTCCAGAGTCAACCATCTAGGAAATGTCTGAGGCCATATTTGAACGCAGGTCTTATTGTGCTGTCCAGCTGCTCCTTTCCCCTCTTTTTTTCCTTCTAAACCCTAACTGTTGATCTTAGAATCAATACTAAGTATCAGTTCTAAGGCAGAAAAATGAAACTAGGTATTCTTGATATCAGGTCCAGCACTATTTATTACACCATACTGCTGCTAGCAGAAGTGGGATTAGAACCCAGGTCTCCCAGACAGACAATGACTCGAGAAAAAATAAGCAACAATTATATGGCTCTTTAAAATTTTCTAAGTGTTTTACTTAGGTTATTTCACTTGTTCCCCAAAACAAGCCTTTGAAATAGTTGTGAGGGTTGCTATTATTTCCATTTTACAGATGATAAAATGGAGGCATCCCTGTAGCTGCTTGAGGCATGATTCAAACCCAGGTCTTCCTGACTTCTTCTCAAATACTCTGTTCACTCTACCCAGCTGCCTCTGCAAATCGTTGGGAGCATAAGACCCAGTCCCTACTCTTTCTAACTTGCAAGGCTGTTGTAAGGATCAAATGGGCAAGGACACATGAAAACACTTTGCAAACTGCCAAGGGCAGGGTTTTATCGAAGTATTAGCAGCTGTCATCACCAAACTGACTGACAGGCTCAATCTGTAAGGCAAATGCCTAGAGCTTTACTCACTTCTTCCACCAATGAGTGCAATTGAATGTCACTTGTTTCCACCCCCCACCCCCATGTTCAGGAAGTCAACAGCATGATGCAGCTGGATCATGTGGAATGTTGGGAAATCAATTGAGTGGGAAAATCATGATACAATTGTCTGTCTTGAATTGAGTAAGGTCTGCATGGCCACCTCTTCTCAGCAATGGAAAAGCAACAAGGGTATGTTGATAAGAACATGATTGCTTTCATGAAATATATATCACCTGCTTTCCTAGGGAGATGAGACTACCAGGAGATGTTAGAAATGAAGGAAACAGGGGCAAGTAAGTGGCATAGTAGATAGAGTACCAGACCTGGTGGACCTGGATTCAAATCTGAACTTAGATACTTCCTAGAGGTGTGATCCTGGGCAAGTCATTTAACCTAGTCTTTTACCCTTGTTACTAGGATAGAAGGAAAGGGTTGAAAAAAGAAGAAATGAAGGAAACAAGTTTCTATCAAACACCTTCTGTGAGTGAAGTGCTTTACAAATATTTCATTTCCTTACAACAACCTCGGGAGGTGGGTGCTATTATAATCCCCATATTTTACAGTTGAGGAAATTGGGGCAGCCAGAAGTTAAACGACTTGTCCAGGGGCACACAGTTACTAAGAATCTGAGGCCAGACTTGAACTTGAGTCTTCCTAACTCCAGGTCCAGTACTCTACCCACTGTACCACCTAGCTGTCTCAAGAAGAAAAGGATTAACAAAATCTAACTAGGAATTAGTCTCCTTCTGCTTGGACCCAGAAGGTAGAGCCATGGGTGGAAGCAACAACAGAGGCAGATTTAGGTCCTGTATATAGAGGAAAAATCTTTCTAGCAATTAGAACTATCTAGAAGTAGAAAGGGCTACATCAAGAGATGATGGGCTCCTTTACATCATAAATCTTCCAAGAGATGGCAAATAAGCAGTTGGCAGCATTGTAGAGAGGCTTCTCAGTCAGGCATACTTTGGACCAGTTGGCCCCTGAAGTACACTCCCAGTTCAGGTTCTGTGATACCAACCTGCCATGATTATGGTAACTTTACAAAGTCAAAGATTTAGAACTGGAAAGGAACTTGCAGAATGCCTTGTCCAACCTTCTCACTTTATAGATGAGGAAAATGAAATCTTAGAGAGGGGAATTAATTTGTCCCTATGTATCACTGGAGCAAGTATAACTACTAGCTGAACCTTACATCTAGCACTTTATTACATTTATAAACACTTCCTAGCACAGTCTATACATGGCAGCCCATCTCCTGCCTCTAGGTCCTTGTACAAATGGTTCTCCACGTCAGGGACACATGCCTTTCTTTCCTCTACTGTTGAGAATCACTAGCTGCTTTCAAAGCACAGCTCAGATACCACCTCCTACACTAGACCATTCCTGATTCCCCCATTTTTGTCACAGGTAGTGATACTCTTCCCTCTCAAAGTTACTTTGTATTATTTTTCATATATTTTGGTTTTACTTACTTGTAAACATGTAGTATCTCATTTAAAATATTCACTCCTTGCAGGCAGGGGCTTTGTTATTTGCATCTTTATATTCCTAACACCTAGTATGGTGCCTAGAACATTGAATGATCACATTGCTATTATCCTTCAAGGTAAATAAGTATATGTATTATTATCTCCAGTTTTCTTCAGATTAAGAAACTGAGGCGCAGGCAGGCAAAATGACTTGGGGCTATAGCTCAAGCCAGATATCCAGACTCTATGATTAAGGTCACTGGCCAACTCCGTATACCTAACTCTTCATCACTGGCTTTTCAAGCATCATGGAAGGATTTACACTAAACCCTAATGAGATTCTTAGCTAATGCCCATCATGGAACACTAACTGGTAATTGGAGTAACATGTGGCCATTTTGGATAATATAGCCATAAAATGAGACATGGCCACACTTTGAACTTCCATTCAATCAAGTCATTCCCAGATTCTTTCTAGCACGAATGCCTGCTTGGAGTTTAAGTTTCAAATGCCAACTCAAGTTTTATGGAAAATGGAAAAAAGTTTCAATTCTGAAATAAAATATAGGGTTGGCCTCTTTCTTCTTGGTGGGAATCAACCTTGAAGAAGTTGAAATAAGCTAAAGGAAATGGATGAGTCAGCCTTGAGCAAGGCTGTTCACCTGGCTGTGTCTCTCTGAAAATGGAGGCAGTGTTAGCTGAGCCGACTCTGAAATAACAAAGTTAAGCTGAAGTACTATTTAATGGGCCTGTCTGGCTTTCTTCTGTCTTATCGCTCCATTCTAGTATCCTTTGGCAGACATCAAGAAATAGAAAATGGGAGTTTCAGGATCTGGACCATTTTTGTGTTGGCTGGGAATCAAGCCCAGGCTATTTGTAAGATCTGAGCCACTAGAGAAGCTGCCTTTAGCCACAGCATCAAGGGATTATAAAGTCAAGGTTCAAAGAGACATTAGAGGTCATCTAGACAGACCTTTTGGTTCTACACTGAGGGAACTGGAGCCTAGAAATGTTAAGTGACTTGGTCATGACATGCTGGGATTCAAGCTCTGACCCTCTCCACTCTTCTACATGGACACAATTTGATCAAATCAATGGCCAAGTCACAACTTCTTAGGGCCTTGGTTTCCTTACGTGAAAAATGAAGGGTGTTATAGACTACATGATTTGAGTTGATTTCCAGATTATTTTGTTAGATTTCTTCTAACTAAATCTAGGATCCTTTGATACAATTTTGACCCAGCAAACTCCAAGAGCTTGAAAGATGCAGTAGGAACCCTCAAACTTAATCCAGGGCTGAGGAAAATCAAAAAACTATTTCCCTTGGTCAGAAACATTTGGCTTTTAAGCAAAGTGTTATATGTGGTACTCCAGGCAAGACAGAATCTATACAGCATGGAAACTTTTTTTGGTACTGGATGGAAGAAGACAAAGGCATAGGTTTGGTCAAAACTACTCTGACCAAGGAAAAAAGTGATAAGTTTGGGCTTCCTGTCACTTTGGACCCTCTAGCTGACTCCTTCCTTCCCTCCTTCCTTCCTTTCTTTCTTCCCTCCTTTCTTCCTTCCTTCCTTCCTTCCTTCCTTCCTTCCTTCCTTCCTTCCTTCCTTCCTTCCTTCCTTCCTTCCTTCCTTCCTTTCTTTCTTTCTTTCTTTCTTTCTTTCTTTCTTTCTTTCTTTCTTTCTTTCTTTCTTTCTTTCTTTCTTTCTTTCTTTCTTTCTTTCTTTCTTTCTTTCTTTCTTTCTTTCTTTCTTTCTTTCTTTCTTTCTTTCTTTCTTTCCTGTCTTAGTAACAACTCTAAGAAGGGCAAGGACTAAGCAAATTAAGTACTTGCCCAGGGTCATATAGTATGTAAGGTCAAATTTGAACCCAGGACCTCCCAACTCTTATTTTAAAACTTATTTTAACAATATTTTAAATAAAATAAAAATATTAAGAAATAAAAATAGGCCAAGGGGAAATGAAATTTTAGTCAATTTAGCTTCCTTGCAAAGGAAAGGTAACTGTTAGACTATCTTCTTACCCACACCATTGGTATAGGCTTTCCTTCAGATCAGAGACTGTGGCACTGATGATTTAAGGCTGTGGAAAGTGGGTAAAGCTGTCTCACAGAAACCAGCAGCCCCTGAAATATTCAGGAAAGAGGGCAAAGGGGTATGAAGCTAGAGTGAGTCCTGGACTTATAATGTTAGTACCTGTGTCCCTGGAATCTTGCTCAATCCCTAGATGTTCTCTTGTATCTGTCCCTCTCTTTACTCACAAGGTCACTGCCCTATATCAGACTTTCATCACCTCTCCATTGGCATGTTGCAACCAGCTCCTAATTGGTATCTCAGATTTTATCATCTGTCTTCCACAAACAGCTACCAAAATCATATCGCTAAGACACACAGGTCTGGCCCATATCACTCTCATGCTTCAAAATCTACAAAAAAGGCTCTCAATTGGCTTGAGGGAAAAATGCAAACTCTTCTACTTGGCATTTAAAGCCTTCTCCTGTCTGGCTTCAACCCACATTTCCAGACTTATTTCATGTGGATTCCTTGTATACTCTGTATGTTTTGGTCAAACTGGACTTCTAGCTATTTTCCAAACTCATGGTTCTATTTCCTGTCTGGGTCTTTGCCCTTGCTGTCTTTCTACTCTGCTTGAAATATATTCCATCTTCACCTTTGTCTTTTAAAATGCTTCTCTTAAGGCTTGTTTCCTATAGGAAGCTTTTCCTGATTCCACTGAGTATTCTTTCTGCAATGTATATATCTATGTAAACTGGAAACTCCTCAAGGACTGAGACTGGACTATTTGCATCCCCAGAAGCTAGTGCCTTGCACAGTAGGAACTCTTCATAGATAGTTGCTGAGTTGTTCAGAGGGGAGTCTTTGAAAGCCTGATTTGGGAGCAGAGGGCCAACCATACTTCTGACTTCTCTTCCTTGCCTCCAAATTGTACTTTAGAGGATAACAAAGACCCTAAATTCTCCCAGAATCCCTTTCTAGTCCCAGTTTCCCTTTGATAGAGGCTGGAACAAGCCACAAGGCACCAGCTAAAGGAGAAAACACCTGGATGTGAAGATGAGCTCACCAGCAGGAAATCCCAGCTCTAGTGCACCCTGGAGTGGCAAGGGGGGTGGGGACAGGGATCGCCATTATGGAGCTCACCTGCGACTTCTTTTCTGCGTCCTACCAGGCCTATTCAACTCTCTCTCCGCAGCCTGGGTAGGTGCCTTGATGGTCCCTCAGGATAGCCTTGGGCCCAAGATGGCTGAGCCATGAACACCTGCTCTTAGCAGAGTTCTTGGCCCGCAGTGTGAGCTCATAAGGGTTTGTTGACTGACTAGTTGGCCTGGGCCAACTTCTCCTCCCTCAGTCCTGGACCCTTACCCTCACCCCCAGCCCCAGCCGGTAACTCAGTTGGGCAGCTTTCTCCTGAGCCTAGAAGCCGACTCGCTCTCCCAGGCAGCGCACCCACCTCCTCCACGGCGCTCTGCAGTTTGTGCTGCGTGTCCTCCATCAATTCCTCCACCTCACGGAACATCTCATCGAGGGTGGCTTCCTCCTGCGGAAAGGTGAGGGCGGGCGGGGGCCCTTCCCGCTGGCTCTGGGATGAGGGGGGCATGGGGAAAGGGGAAGGGCTGATGGGCAGAGGGGAGGAGGCCGGGGCGGCTCGCCCCGCTCCAGCCAGGAGCCCGAGCAGCAGCAGTCTTGGAAGCAGCAGCATCTTCAGCGCCTGTGGCGGCTGCCTGTGCAGGAGAGAACCCGCGGGGCGACTGACGCTCAGGTCCCGCTGCTGCCTAGTCCCTGCAGTTCGCTGCCCCACCCCAGCACCCTTCCCATCCCCTGCGGCCGCTCAGCCCTCCCTCCCTCCTCTCCCCAGGTCTGGGAGATGCTTTCGGCCCTGGCTCAGAGCCCCAAATCCTCCTGCGGGTCTAGCCCAGTGGGTTCCGTGCCTTGCTCCCCAGCTCCCTCTAGCGCTGCCCCAGGGAAGTACCCCAGCCCCTTTCCTGAGTCCTCTTCCAGCCCTGGTCATTTCCCTTCGCTTCGTCCTGAATTCCTTCCAATTTCCTCCTTTCTTTTCACTTTTCTTCCTTCCAGCCTTTTCCCAGGGACGCCCCCAGTCTTTTCCCTGAATCCGTTCTCAGATCTGTCCCCCTAATTTCCCTTCTAGTTCTGACCCTTCTCCCTCCCCACTTATCTCCAATACTCTCCCTTCCTGCCCTCCTATCTCGCTCCTTCCAGCCCTTCCCCAGGGATGTTCCGTCCCTTTCCCTGAACCCTTCCCAGCGCTGTGCCCCTGGCCTCGCTACCTCCAACCCAGCTCTGCCCCTTCCCCCTTCCTTCAGTCTTTCCCTTCATTCCGCAGCTCCCAGGGATGCCCCCTGTCCCCGGCTTAGAGTGCTGCCGCCTCCCTCCCATCCCCTCCCCTTCCCGGGGTCCTGCCTCCATCCCTAGCTTCTTCCAGTCTCTTGCCTTCTATGCCTCTTCCCCAGGGGTGCCCCATCTCCTGCTTCGTCCCAGCTCTCTTGCTCCCACCCTCGAATCGGGCCTCCGCCACCGCCCCCCTGTACGGAGCTGGCCTTGGCTACGCTGACCTGCGCTTCCCGGAATGGCTGCCGCCGCTGCTGATGCAGGGGGTGAGGGGTGGGGGGGAGCCGGGTGGCTCACGCAGGTGACTGGAGCAGAAGAGCCGGACCGCAAGGACTGAGATGCGGCTGCTGGTACCCGACTGAGATCCGTCAGCAGCGCAACTCCCTAGTCAGTCTGCCTGCCTGCCTGCCTGCCTGCCAGCCTGCCCAGGCAGTCCGAGGGGAGGCGGGCTGTCTGCGCAGCCCTCCACGATTGGCTGGAACCCCGGCACTCCTGGGGCGGTCCAAGATGCCTGGGAGAGGGGAGGGGTGGGGTCGGGAGGCTGTGCCAGAGGGGTCCCCAGTCTGCAACAAAGCGAAACTAGACGCGCCCGCAGTTACAGTCATGGATGCTCCCCTCTCCCCAGCAGCAGTTGCATCTGGATCGGAGCTCAAGGAGTTGGAATGGACCCAGCACCCTGGCACCTTAGTTGTCAGATTGGGGCGGAGTGGGGGGGGGGGGTGCTGGCCTAGCAAAGAAGAAAACTGGCTCCTAGTTTCAGTTCTATCACCAACTGGCCTGTGAACTTGAATAAGTTAATTCCTTTCTGCCTCGGTTTCTCTACCTCAAAGAGATCAGAGACATCGTTAGAGTCTAGTCAAGGACCTGGGGACAACCTCAACTAATAAAGGTTAGTAAGACTTGGGACAACCAAGAGCTGTTCTGCAGCCCCAGAGGACCTCAGCACTTTTGTCTAGACAGTAAAGCAGGAACCCAGTTAGCATCAGGACGTGAGATGGAGGCCAGGGTCAGTCTTTCTACTTCATTGGCCTAAAAGGAAAGACTTTCAAAGGGAGAGCCACCTCTAAGGGTCGCATATAAATCTGTTCTGAACCCATACCAGATTAACTTTTTTTCTTTTTTTGCTGGTTGCAAATACTGGTGCTGAAAGGGCAGGATGGAGAGGTAGTTGATACAGAATCTACCCAGAGGCAGAAAAAAAGCTGAGTTCAAGTGCTGCATCTGATACCTTGGTTGTGTGATACCCTGATTGTGTCACTCAATCTCTTAGTACCCACAGACAACTCTCCAAGACTTTTAAATCAAAGAAAAGGAACCAAGCTGTCTTGGTAGGGGGAGTTTTCTCCCTGGGAAGTTCTCTGTGTTGGTAAATTTATAGGTCCAGATTCTCACTGGACTCCCCAATCAGAGTAATGGGCATATAAAATCAAGGCAGGGTATAAATGGATTTCTACAAATTATTTGGCTATCTGTTTCTTTTTAAACACGATTTTCCCTTTCCTCCCTAATCCTCCCTTTCCCCAAACTTCCCTATTACTATGAAGAGTAACATCACTCTCCCAGTTGCCCACTTTCATAGCCTTGGTGGCATCCTTCCTTCCTCAACCTCTCTTGCCTTTCCTATTCCCTTTAGGTGCTAAATACTGTTGATTTCACCTTTATAACATTTCTTATATGTACCTCCTTCTCTCCTCTGGCACAGTCACCCACCACCTTGGTCCATGCTCTCATCATCTCATGCCCAGACTATTGTAGTAGTGTTCTGATTGGTATTTCTGGCTCAAGTCTATCCTTATTCCAGACCATTCTCCACTTGGTTGTTAAGCTGACTGTTCTAAAGCACAATCTTACCATGTCCCCTCTCATCCCCAACTTAATAACTCTCTGACACCTCCAGGATCAAAGAGAAAATCCTCTGTTTGCCATCCAAAATCCATCATACACTGGCATTCTCTACCTTTACAGTCTTCTTATATCTTTCTCACTCCTACATACTCTTCAGTGCTGTGACAACTGACTCCTTGCTATTCTCTGATCAAGATACTCCTGTCTCTCAACTCTGTGTGTCCTGGAATTCTCTCCCTCCTCATTTCCACCTTCCTGGCTTCCTTCATATCCCAGATAAAATTGTGCCCTCTGTAAGAAACCTTTCCTGATTCCTTTTAGTGTTAGTGCCTTTCTTCAGAGGTTATGCCCTACTTACTCTGCTTATATCTTGTTTGAACATAGTTGTTAATATATTGTCTCTCCCATTAGACTTCGAGCTCCTTGAGGGCAGGGACTGTTTTGGTTTTTTTTGGAGGGGTAGGGGTTGCTTTTCTAGCCTTAGCTGTAATAACAAAACCTGGCACATAATAGGTATTTAATAAGTGCTCACTAATAGGCAATTAGATAGCTCAAGTAAATAGCCAGGCAGAGAGAGAGAGAGAGAGAGAGAGAGAGAGAGAGAGAGAGAGAGAGAGAGAGAGAGAGAGAGAGAGAGATCCTGGGTTCAAATTTGAACTCAGTGACCCTGGGCAAGTCATTTAACCCCAATATCACTCTTCTGCCATTTTGGAACACTTGGGGTACTTAGTATTGCTTCTAAGGCAGAAGGTAAGGGTTTCAGTGAAATTGCTTGTCAACTCTGGGAGAGAGGGAGATGACCAACCAACAATCATGTAACCATGGGAAAAGATTTAAAAATCAAATAAAATGTAAAAAAAAGAAGATAAAGGTTTAAAAAATGCTCACTGATTTGATTTAACAAAATTAAGAGCTATAGAAGTATTGGGTGGATGACTGGGCCCAAAGAATTGGGTTCATGTCTTGGGGAAGGATTGGAGGGAAGGAGAGAATTTGAAACTCAAAATTTTTAAAATGAATGTTAATAAAAGAGAAATAAAATAGATCACGGGTTCAATATCAGTTTGAATGGAGGTCTCTAGTGGCCCAGCACCATGTAACATTTTTAAAATTATTTTTTTGGCTAAAGATCAAGATTGTATGAAAATCAGATTTACAAATGGTGTGCAACTAGGGTGAATGGTTAAAACCCTAAGATTCCTAATCAAATGAAATAATCTTTATAAAGTACTTAGCACAGTTTCTGGCACAGAGTAGATGCTTTAAAGATGTTCATTCCCTTCTTAGACAAGCTCCAATCCTACATCTAAAAAGAGACGTACATCTATCTTTAACAAAGCTATTGGAGCTCCCCCATTCAAACTCAGCAGTACAATAGCCTTAGAAGATAAAAGAAACAAGTCAATTCTGATTCAAAGTACCCACTGAAGCTTCCCTTCCCTTTTCACCAGGCAAATGTCCAGGCTCATGCCTGGGCCTCAAGTGCTACACATGGTCAAAGTGCTTGGGATTGTAGCCCAGATTAGAAGAGTGGTACAAGCAAAGCCAGCTATATACCACAGAGGAAGAGAAAATGCAGTGATGGCTGCAGAGAGACAGGCAGAGCCCAAAAGGTCTTCAGTACAGTTATTTTTCTGACATCCTCAGTCAAGAAGAATCCTATAATATTTCTCTGTTCTCTGGGATGTGCTGGTACAGAATTGGTTCCCACTGCAGAGTCATGACTCCTCCCCATGCCTATAGACCCTTTGCCCATTCCCCACCCACCCACCTTGAGAAGGAGGGATGAAGATGCTTTGAGATGAAGCATCCTATAGACTCACAGGTATGGAAATTCAACAGCACTCAGAAACTAATTAAGCATGGACTGCCAGGGAAGGTGAAGAATCCATGGTAACTCTATAACAGTTACAAACCCAAGCACGTTGGCCATGTGCAGCTCTTGGGGTCTAGGCGTGAGCCTGGACATGTGCCAGATGAAGAGGAAAGAGGAAGGGATGGATATTTCGAATCAGAGTTAACTATAGAAGTTTGATTATCTATAGTAGGTGATTCTTGAAAGGGACCCTTCATAAGTGAGCTCCCTCCTTGAAAAATTGTATTTTACTTCTTTTTTATCTCTAGCCCTTAGCACAGTACCTGACACATAGTTCTTAATAAATGTTTATTGACTGACTGACTCAATGATACCACTATTGAGCGTATTCCCCAAGAAGATTGAAAACAGAGGAAATTTTCATCAGTACAAAAATATTTACATTAGCACTTTTGTATGAGTAAAGAGCTGGGAACAAAGGGTACACTCATTGACAGAAGAATGAATGAATAGGTTTAAATATGTGAATGAATTAGAGTAATGAGTAGAGCTAAGGAGAATGAGTGAACAGATTTAGATATGTGACTATATTGGAGTAATAATAATAGCAACTAACATTTTTATAGCACCTACAGTGTGCCAGGCACTGTGCTAAGGCTTTACAGTTATCATCTCAACTGATTCTCACAACAGCCCTGAAATAGGTGCTATTGTTATCCTTATTTTATAGTTGAGGGAACTGAGGCAAACAGAGGTAAAGGGACTCACCCAAGGTCACACAACTAGTTAGTGTCTGAGGATAAATTTGAATGGAGGTCCTGCTGGCTCCACAGGATCTTTAATCTATCAAGTGTGCCACTTAGCTGACCTGATGTTAAGGTGCTATAAGAAATGGCAAAAAATATTCAGGGAAACTTGGGAGGACTTGTAAGAACTACTGAAAATTGGTAAAAGTAGGACCAGAACAGTGGTCACAAAAGAACTCTGAAAGATGACAGAAATTTCATGGGGGAGACAGGAACCAATTGTCATATTTGTGAACTGTTGAAGCATGCCTCCCTCCTATTGTTGGAGAGATCACAGGATGGTAAACTAGAGCCAGAAGGAAGCTCACAAGTGGTAGACTATTGGTGCAAAGTGAGGAATATGTTAAAAGATATACCCAGTGTATTAATTAGTTTTGCTTAAGAGTGTTTCTTTGTTGGGAAGGATTTTTTTCCTACTGATGTGAGAGAACTTATTGGAAAGCAATGGCAGTATTTTTTAAAAGAGCATCGTGAAACCATTTTTATAAAAGAAAATTATGGAGAAAGGCTCCACAGGGAAGGGCTGACTAAGCCTTAATGAGCTGTTAGAGAGTCATCTGGGGCTCTTCACCCTCCCTCTCAGTCCACACTTAATCAGCTTCTGAGGGCCATTGAATTTTTCCTCCTAAGTCTTGGTAGGCTGGACCACACTTGGTGGCTTATACGAAGTCTGAGTCTCCAGGATGCTTCATCTTCTATAGCACTGGAGAAAACTATCATCTATTAGAAGCCATCTGTTCGAGTCCTATAGATCCTAGCTTCCCAATATTCTCCCATCCAGTCCATCCTTCCCTTCCTCATGGCCATGACCCTCGTCCAATTCCCCTTTATCTCCTCCCAGGGGTAGAGTAGAGGATGAGATCAATAGTATCATGGAAGCAATGAACATGAACTTAGACTTCAGTGATGTACAAAAGGATCTGGTGTGTTGTGGTCCATGGGGTCATGAAGAGTTGGACATGACCAAATAACAACAACAACAAAGCTATTATTGGATTAGCCTCTTTTCAGGTCTCACCCTCTAGGAGAGGAATTAGGTGGCTCAGTGGATTGAGCTCTGTGCTTGGAGTCAAGAAGATGTAAGTTCAAATCCAGCCTCAGATACTTACTAGTTTGTGATCCTAGGCAAGTTACAGAACTTCTCTCCCTTAGTTTCCTCATCTGTAAAATGGGTTTAAAAAATAGCACCTGTTATTGTGAAGGTCAAATGAGTTGATATTTGTAAAGTGTTTTGTATAGTGCCTGCCACATTGTGCATGCTTAATAAATGATTGTTTCCTGGATAGGCAGTTCTCAGATAAAGAAATCAAAACTATTAATAAGCACATGAAGAAGTGTTCTAAATCTCTTATAATCAGAGAGATGCAAATAAAAACAACTCTGAGGTATCACCTCACACCTAGCAGATTGGCTAACATAACAGCAAAGGAAAGTAATGAATGCTGGAGGGGATGTGGCAAAGTAGGGACATTAATTCATTGCTGGTGGAGTTGTGAACTGATCCAACCATTCTGGAGGGCAATTTGGAACTATGCCCAAAGGGCGACAAAAGAATATCTACCCTTTGATCCAGCCATAGCACTGCTGGGTCTGTACCCCAAAGAGATAATGGACACAAAGACTTGTACAAAAATATTCATACCTGTGCTCTTTGTGGTGGCCCAAAACTGGAAAACGAGTGGATGCCCATCAATTGGGGAATGGCTGAACAAACTGTGGTATATGTTGGTGATGGAGTACTATTGTGCTAAAAAGAATAATAAAGTGGAGAAGTTCCATGGAGACTGGAACGACCTCCAGGAAGTGATGCAGAGCGAGAGGAGCAGAACCAGGAGAACATTGTACACAGAGACTAATACACTGTGGTATAATCGAATGTAATGGACTTCTCCATTAGTGGCGGTGTAATGTCCCTGAACAACTTGCAGGGATCTAGGAGAAAAAAACACTATTCATAAGCAGAGGATAAACTATGGGAGTGGAAACACCCAGGAAAAGCAACTGCCTGAATACAGAGGTTGAGGGGACATGACAGAGGAGAGACTCTAAATGAACACTCTAATGCAAATATTATCAACATAGCAATGGGTTCAAATCAAGAAAACATGTAAAGCCCAGTGGATTTACATGTCGGCTATGGGGGGTGGGGGGGAGGAAAAGAAAATGATCTATGTCTTTAACGAATAATGCTTGGAAATGATCAAATAAAATATTTTAAAAAATGATTGTTTCCTCCTTTCTTCAAAACAATTAAAAAACCAATACATGGTACTATGTACCAGCTCATAGGGTTAAAACAAAGTTCCTGATGTTAGGGAGCATACCTCCTACATCCCACTGGGCAGGAGGTGAGGGTGGGCACACATCTATATGTAAATATATAAGTAAATGAGCCTAATTCAATAAATATTAAGTGCCAAACATAGTGCTAAATATACAACTAATGAAAAGACAATACCTACTCTCAAGGAACTTATGATCTAATGGAGAGAAAAACATATAAAAAGAGGCTGGAAAGTTGTGGATGAGGGAAACATACCACTGAGTATTTTTTGAAAGAGCATCTTATTCCATGGAAATGCAAAGTAAAGGGAGCTAGAATTTTTAATCTCTGTAAATGAAGGCATTGGGAGGAGTTTGATAGTCTACCTTCCAGCTTTCCAGTCAGAGGGGACAGTGCAAAATACAGAGGCAGCTAAGTGGTATAGTGCATTGAATGTTGGGCTTGGAGTCAGATAAACTCAAGTGCTTCATTTATTAGCTGTGTAACCCTGGGCAAGTCATTTAAACTTCTTGGTGCCTTAGTTTCTTCATGGTAAAATGGGAGTAATAATAGCACTTATCTCATCGTGTTTCATGAAGATCAAATGAGATGTTTATATTCAAAGCACTTGAAAACAATAAAGCTAATTATTCATTGTTATTTTTTACCCCCTATTTTTTGTCTTAGTAACAATTCTAGACAGAGGGACATGGGCTAGATAAAGAGGTTAAGTGACTTGCTAAGAATCCCATAGGGAGGAAGTGTCTGAGGTAAAATTTGAACCCAGGGCTTCCAGATTTCAGAACTGTTGCACACTATCCACTGTGCCACATAAACTGTCTTTATCACTATTGTTAATAATGTAGTAAATGCAAAGTCTTTGAGAGAGATTAACATTTGGTACCTGGAGGAGCTGACCGCTATATCAAAGGATGATGCTTATTAGAGAGGGGATACTTATTTGCCTTATTCGACTTTTTAGTATGATTATTTATATGCTTGTCTCACTTTCCTTATTAGAGTAAACTCCTTGAGGACAGGAATGCCCAACGTATCCTTGTTTTCTTCCCCATCGTGGAGCACTGATTAGTGCACATACCTCAAGAAGTGTTGGAAAGGTTGTGAGGAGAGGAAAGAGTGTGGGTAGATGAGTCTTTTGCCCAAAGGTTAGTTGTTCCCCAAATCACAAACCCCACTGTGCACCTTGCCTGCTGCCTCAATTCCAGAAGATGGGTTGTCTTCTTCCTCTATATTATTTCACTTGGAGTTCTTATCAGCTCCCTGGATTCAATTATCATCTCTTTGGCAATGATTCTAAGATCAACTTATCCAGTCCTAACCACTCTCCTGACCTCTAAATCTAAACACGTTGAATCAGATGTCCCATAGACATCTTAAACTCAACATGGCCAAAGATGAAATCATTATCTTTACACCCAAGCTCTCCCCTCTTTCCAACTTCCCAATTTCTGTTGCTGGCACCTCCAAAGGCTCCCTGTTTATCTCCAAGAATAAATTTAACTCCCCTATCTTTTTTAAACCCTTATCTTCTCTTCTAGTTATCAGTTCTAAGACAGAAGAGCTGGCAATTGGGGTTATATGATTTGATCACACAGTCAGGAAGTGTCAGAGGTTAAATTTGAACCTATATGCTCCTGACTCCAGGTCTGGCTTTCTATCTACCGTGCTACCTACTTACCCTTATTTGGTTCATTTTCAATGGCTGTTCCTCAGCCTGGACTGCTCTTCCTCCTCATCCACATCTCTTGTCCTCTCTAGCCTCCTTCAAATCCCAGCTAAAACTCTACCTTCTGGCTGAGACTTTTCCTGATTTCCCTCAATGCTAATGCTTTCCCTCTGTTGGTTGTCTCCAATTTACTCTGCCTATATCTCATTTGTACATAGCTCTTTTCTTGCTGTCTCCCCTACTGGATTGTGAGCTCCTTAAGATGAGAGACTCTTTTTCCCTTCCTTTGTATGCCTGGTATTTGGCCCAGTGCCTTGTACATATGTAGTAGGTGATTTTAATAAATGCTTGTGGATTTGTTGAGTTACCTGTCATTTCCACCATCCAACTCCTTGCCATGGCACTGGGTCATGTACACAGTTTGCATGTGTGCATAACTCAGCATCTGTGTAGGTATGGGAGGGGAAGGAAAGAGAGGAAGGAAAGAAGGAAGGGAGAAAGGAAAAAGGGGGGAGAGACAGAAGGAAGGAAGAAGGGAAGGAGGAAGGAGAGAAGGGGAAGGGGAAGGAAGAAGGGAAAAAAGAGGGGAGGGAGGAAGAAAAGAGGGAGGGAAAAAGGAAGAAAAGAAAGAAAGAAGGAAGGGAGGGAGAGAGAAAGGAGGGTAGGAGGAAGGAAGGAAGGAAGGAAGGAAGGAAGGAAGGAAGAAAGGAAGGAAGGAAGGAAGGAAGAAGAGAGGAAGGAAGGGAGGGATGGAGGAAGAAGAGAGAAAGGAAGGGAGGGAGGGAAGAAGAAGGGAGGTAGAAAGGAAGGAGGGAGGAAGGAAGAAAGAATGGAAGAGACTGGATATTATTCCCAGTCTCCTCTGAGCAAACTTTCCTTCTACCCCAGGGCTAGCTAGGAAATTGAATGGGGAACAAATTATATCCCATAGCTCACCTCTTCACAACATAGATGGAATACAGAGGAGTCCCTGCCCTTGGGATACTGGTACTCTAAAGAAAGGGAAACAATCCACCTTGGATGGTTAAACTTTTTGCATGTGTGAGTTTGTTTTTGTTTTAGGGAGGGTCTATGTAGGAGGGAGCACAAGTACACAGACTTTCTCTATCTTAAAGATGGGCCAGGCCTCAACTGTTTGTTTGGAAGTTGGAGATTGATTTCCATGCCTTCCAAGTACCAGCTTTATAAATGGTGGGCAGGTTGCCAGGCCAACCCACAAAAGTTTATTCAACTCCTCATTTGCCTAAATTAGAACCACAGCTTCAGAGTTGGAAGAGACCTTAGAGAGTAGTCAATCTAATGCCCTCATTTGACAGATGAAGAAATTGAGTCCAAAGAGGAAAAATACTTTGCTTAGAGTCAGCAGTGAGTAAGTGGCCAAGATGAGCCTTGAACCCAAGGCCCCTGGTTTTAGATGCTGTCCCCCTTTCATAGTGAGCGTTGGTTAATCCAGACATAACTCTCACATTTTTCTTTGATGACTAGAGAAGTTTATATATGACTGAAGAATGAACACTTGAAGGAGGAACTGGTACATTCAAGTGTTAGTACCATCTCAAAACTCCACCGCTAACTTATTTTGTGACTTTGGACTAGTCATTTTTATCTCTCAGTTTCTTTATTCTGGAGTTGATGAATTTCTTCATTATTTTGAAATAATACTCACTCAGCTTCTCTTATAAGGTTGTTTTGAGAAGAAATGAAATAGGGGATAATGAAAGGGATTGACAAACTTTACAGCATGGCAGTGTAGTATAATGGGAATGGCATTGAACCTGGAGTTGGGGAAGCCTGGTCCAAATTCTGAGATTAATTAGCAGGATGACTCTGAGCAAGCTGCTTAAGTGACCTGAGTCTCATTTTTTTCTCTTCTGAAAAAAGTGACAATAATCCTTGTGCTAGACACTCAAAAGGTTGTTGTGAGCAAAATTCTTGACAAACCAAAGAAGAGTGAATGATATTAGTGTTCTTTTTTTTTTTAACCCTTACCCTTCTGTCTTGGAGTCAATACTGTGTATTGGCTCCAAAGCAGAAGAGTGGTAAGGGCTAGGCAATGGGGGTCAAGTGACTTGCCCAGGGTCACACAGCTGGGAAGTGTCTGAGGCCAGATTTGAACCTAGGACCTCCCATCTCTAGGCCTGGCTCTCAATCCGCTGAGCTACCCAGCTGCCCCCGATATTAGTGTTCTTGTGAGAAGCAAGTCAACAGGCATTCATTAAGCACTGACTACTTTGTGCCAGGCACTGTGCTAAATGCTGGGCATACCCAGAGAAGCTAAAGACAATTCTTGCTGTCAAGAAGCTCCTGATCTATTGAGGGAGACAACATGTAGACAACAATGTACAAACAAGATTCAGACAGGTGAAATCGGGGGTAGTTTCAGAGGAAGGGGGCAAAGATCAAGGAGGATTGAAAGAGGTTTCTTGCAGAAGGTAGGACTTTGGAGGAAGAAGCCAGGGAAGCCGAGAAACAAAGGCAAAACGGGAAAGAATTCCAGGTAGCAGAGACAGCTTGCAGTTAGGAGATGGAATGTCACATTGAACAACAAGGTAGCCAGGGTCACTGGCCTGGAGGAGAGTAAGATATAAGAAGACCAGAAATGTAGCAAGGGGCCAAGCGATGAAGGAATTTAAAAGCAAAGCTGGGGATTCGATTTTGTAATAATGGAGATAGTAAGGAGCCCCTCAAGTTCATTGGATAGGGGTGGGATGGAGAGGATGACATGGCCAGACCAATGTTTTAAAATCAGTTTGACACATTAGTCATGCTCATTGTCAAGGTCAAAAATGCAACTCTCTTATGGTAGGCAAAATAAATAAATGATTCCCATAAAGGGAATGTAAGACCAAAACAAACAAACAGCTAAATAAATAAATGAATGAAATCAATTTGACAATGAATTAGAGTGGAAGGGAGGACTTGAGGCAGGCTCTTGAAAGCCAGGAGACTCTTGGAATAGTCCAGCAGCATGACCTAATGGATTAAGAACTGACTGCGAAATCAAGGAAACAGATTCAAGTCTTTCTGCTACCGCATTGTGACTATATGATCCTGGCCATATCGCTTAGCCTCTTGGTACTCTACTGAATGGCTATAAAAAATGGCAGTTGCCAAAACAGTGCCTATCTGCATTGGTATAGCAAGTGCCCTGAATGAGAGTTCATTCTACCATTGAAATCACTGGTCCGCGCCTCCTCCCAAATTGCTGGCATCTCATTTTTACTGTGGATACTTTTTTATTTAAACCCTGACCTTCCGTCTTGGAATCAATACTGTGTATTGGCTCCAAGGCAGAAGAGTGGTAAGGGCTAGGCAATGGGGGTCAAGTGACTTGCCCAGGGTCACACAGCTGGGAAGTGTCTGAGGTCACATTTGAACCCAGGACCTCCCATATCTAGTCCTGACTCTCATAACCTCCACTGTGGGTACTTCTAATGGTCATGATGTGAAATTGCTGAATTGAGTTCAAATATAATCTACTTCCCTGTAACTTCCATCTAGATCTCCCAGAGGTATCCTTTAGAGTAAAGCAAATTTGAAAATGCCCACCATGTATTCTCCACCTCTACCCCAAGCCTTCTCTTCTCCATGCTTAATATATTCAGCCTTTACAATCAATCTTTTAACCCTTACCTTCCATCTTAGGATCAATACTAAGTTCCAAGGCAGCGTGTGTGTGTGTGTGTGTGTGTGTGTGTGTGTGTGTGTGTGTGTGTGTGTGTGTGTGTATAGAACTTCCCATCTCCAGGCCTGGCTGTTCACTGAGCCCCCTAGCTGTCCCCTCCCTACACAATCAATCTTGATTGGTCTCACTGCTGTCAATGTGCCTGCCTCTTAAATTTCTGTATCTATGCACTATTATGCTGCTTTTAATTGATTATAGTCTTAACTAGCATATCACCAGGCTCAGGATTATGTGGAAATCTTTTGGAGACAGCATAGACCTGGAAATAAAATAGATAACCAGGGACAGTAGGTGTCACAATGGTTAGAGCACCAAGTCTGGAGTTGGGAGGATCTATGTTCAAATCTGATCTCAGATACTTCCTAGCCGTGTGACCCTGGGCAAGTCATTTATCCCTGATTGCCTAGCCTTTGCCCTTCTGTCTTAGAGCTAAGACAGAAAGTAAGGGTTTTTAAAAATAGATGCCCACTGATGGGGGGAATAGCCAAACAAATTACAAATATGAGTGTGCTCTAAGAAACAAGGAATATGATGAATACAGAGAAGCGTGGAAAGCTTGATGAACTGATGAAAGGTAAATAAAGCAATATGTACAAAGACTACAGTCATAAAAAGGGGTAGAACAGCCATCAAAAATCAATTGAAAGTGAGTGTTGCAAAATTACAAAGCACAAAGAAGAGATATGAGTTTACCCCACCACCACCACACACACACTTCTTTGCAGAGGTCCCTAGGTGTGGAACATTGTAAATATTTTTAGTTTTTTTAATGTACTGATTGGTTTTGTTGGTTGTTTTTTTCCCCTCTTCTCTTCCCCCCATGCCCCAAACAAATATTATTTGTTATGTGGAATGGATTTCTGGGAGGAGAAAGGGGGAAAGATATTGGGAAAATTCAGGAAATTTAAAAACAAAAGACATGAATAAAATTTATTTTTTAAAAACATGTGAAATATCAAATCTTGAAGATCTTTTTATGCATAGTAATCACTTCCATTTCTATTAACTTTATATCCAGAATTGAATGAGAGGAAGAAAGCAGTCTGTGTCAAATTTGGAAATTATCCATTGTGCATAATGACTCAGAATTTCTCCCTGAAACAAAGGCTCATCTTTCTAACACCAATGTTCTTCCCATGAAGCTATTTGGCTGTGAAACATGGAAAACCACAGTCCCTGAAGAATGAAAGTTCCAGGTCACTCACAGGTCAATGAAGAGATGCATGGCGGATTTAAGAAGTCGGCTCCACATTAACAATCAAGAATTGCCCTGAAGAAGTGTTATAAAAGAGAGTATCAAAGAAGTGTCTGCCTGGAACAGGAGGGGGGTCAGTCATGTGGTCAGAGTGAAGGAAAACTGATGGGCAATCCATGCGTTCTAATGCCGCCCCAGAAATACCAAGAAATTTCAGAGAGAACCCCTAGTACACTGGATCCCTATCCAACTCCTATCCTATGGAAGATTCAGTGGAGGAAATGAACGAGAATGACACCAGATAAGAAGGCATGGTTGTGCTGCCATCTTACATTGTTGGAACTTTGGGTACCAGGAATGTGTTTGTTTGTTTCTTTTACTTTACATTTATTTTTATTAGATTTAATCATTTAAAATTCAACCTCTTAAAATTTTTGGATTCTTCCATCTAATATGGTATCCATACCTCCCAACTTTGTGTCATCTGAAAATCTGATATGCATTTATACAAATTATCAGTGAAAATGTTAAATATCTCAGATCCAGGAACAGACACCCAGGACATCCACTCAAGGCTTTCCTCCAAGTTAATGTCAAATCCTTAATGACTACTCTTTGGGTCCAGCCACTTAACCAAATCTAAATCCAGTCGCTTCTAATTAGGTACTGGGAATTCGTGATACCTGCTTGGTTCCTGAGAAACCTTTTGGGATTATCACTTACTTTGGGGCCAGGTCCTTATTCTGGGAGGATGCAAGATCGCTGCATTTCCCCTGAACAAGGTTTCTCTGTAATATTATAGGCTCCTATAATTCCAGATTTAGAAGAGACCTGAGGGATCATCTAATTCTACCACTTAAGATCATAGGATTATAGATTTAGTTCTGAAGGAAACTCAGAGATAACGAGTCCAATTTTTTCATTCATCGGAGAGGGAAACAGGGCCAGAGAGGCAAAGCAATTTGTCTAGGATCACACATCAAAACAAGGATCAAAACCAGAACTCAAACATTTTTCGACTCCAGAGCCAGCCCTTCTGAATTATTTTTAGTTGAGTCTGACACTTTGTGGCCCCATTTGAGGTCTTCTTGGCAAAGCTACTGGAGTGGTTTGCCATTTTCTTCTCCAGATTATTTTACTGATAAGGAAACTAAGGTAAACGGGGTTAAGTGACTTGTCCAGGGTCACACAATTACTAAGTGTCTAAGGCAAGATTTAAACTTGGATCTTCCTGACTCCAGGTCTAGGCTTTACCTACTACACCACCTAGCTGCTCCAGATCCAACCCTATCAGTCTTCAAACTCAACCATCTCATGAATTCACTCCTTTTCTGAGAAAATACCTTCTGGATCGCCTACTCTTTGTCCCCAAAACACAGTTCCTTGGCGGTAGCATAAGGCAAGGTTCTGCCCAGGAACTCAGAAAGAGGCAGATAATCCTAGGAGCTTTATTACTCTCAGGATCCCTAAAAGAAAACAATTTTCCAATCACTTATCCTTGACTGATCCCAGTTACTGCCTCTAGCTTTGGCCATCCCAACTCTACATTCATGTGGGTAAGTTTCTAAGCCAAAGGGAGGCTGCCTGAATTGGAGAGAGATAAATCCACCCAAGATAGACTTCCACTTGGGGCAGATTGCTCTGCCTGGAAAATAATAAAAATAGCTGCTTGTTTCAAATGTCCAGTGGCCAGGACTATTGGATGGGGCAGGGAGACATCCGACTTACTCTTATTCCTCACGTCTGTCCCTCCAATACAAGGACTATCCCTCTCCGTCACAGCCACCTGTTTTCTGGGGCCTCATTACAACTTTCAAGGCTCCAAAGTGCTCTCAAGTTTTCTGCATGGAAAATCAGCCAGCTTTGGCAAAGGTTGTCACCTGGATTCAGGGTTTTCCATGAGTGAGAGAAATGGAATGGTCAGCACGTATGTCTGGCTGGCCAGCTTTCCATGGCTGGTGGACAAAAGGATACTGGGAGGATTCTGCAGGCAGCTTCCCGGTAGTTCTGGCCACCAGTCCAAAGGGTGCCTTCTCTCCCCATTCCCCACTCCCTTCTCCACAGACAGTCCCAGTTCTTTTGTAGGCAAGATAATCTGTTTTGAGCAGGCGTCTGGTTATTTGCACATGGCTGTGCTGAAAAGTTGGGAATTTAGAGTGGGGCTGAACTTGGGAGAAAAGAAAAACAAGCCAATCCTCTCCTAGGTGGATAGGATGGCTTTGTCTCACAACTGCTTTAAAAATAAATTCTATTTTTAAACCCTTCCTTTACCTCTTAGAACCAATATTGGTTCTAAGGCAGAAGGGCTAGGCAGTGGAGGCTAAGTGACTTGCCTAGGGTCACACAGCTAGGAAGTGTCTGAGACCATGTTTAAACCCAGGGCTCCCGTCTCTGAGACTGACTCTCAATCCACTGAGCTACCCCATTGCCCCAAACAACTTTTAATAGAATGGATTGTTATGCCTACTCAAAAAGCTTCAGTACATCTCTACCATACATCTTCAGTACATCTCCAGGATAGGATATCTAGGTGGGCCAGTGAATAGAGTGCTGGCTCTGAAGTCAGGAAGACTCATCTTCCTAAATTCAAATCTCAGACACTTACTAGCTATGTGACCCTGGTCAAGTCACTTAACACTGTCTCAACTTTCTCATCTGTAAAATGAGCTGGAAAAGAAAAGGGAAACTACTTTGCCAAGAAAACCTTTTGGGAATCCTTCACTCCATTCAGGGCTCAGTTCAAGCACTTTTCCTGACATTCCCAATCATTTGTGCTTCTTCCCTCTTAAATGTCTTGGTATTTCAGCTCATAAGGCAATAGATCAAGTGTTGGAAGGCAACTGAGAGGGCAGGCTAGTCCAACCTCATTTTACAGATTAGGAAAATGGATTCTAGGATGGTTACATAACTTGCCACAGGTCTGTCAAGAAGGATTTACTTAAATATATTTTGTATTTACTTTTTTCTGTATAAGTTGCTTTCTCTCAGTAGAATGTAAGCTTCTTTAGCGTGGAAGCTAGTTTCATTTTTATCTTTGTATTCTGAGCCTGACACATAGAAGGGACTTAAAACATGTTTATTGAACTGAAATGATTGTCATAGTAGTGGTAGGGAGCACCCATCTAAGACTACCTGAGACCCTCTAAATCTTTGATCTGTTGGATGCCCATTTCTGCCCACTGGAGGCTTAAAAGGTCAGAGTTCCCCTTTGGAAATTGCCTGCCATTTTTCTTTTTTGAATCTAACCTGTGACTTCATTGAGGAAAGGTATAGGGAACTCCTAGTGAGCAAACTTCCTTGGCCAGCCCAAGATGATACTTTGTTCTACAACTCATGTTCTTGCCTAAGAGAATTGAGAAATTGAGTTACCTGCCCAGTGTGATAGAGCCAGACTGTATCAGAGGTGAAATTTGAATCTAGGACTTAATGACTCCAAGATTGGCTCTATCTATTAGGACATGCTACCTCCTGTTTTTCTTCCAAGGTGTGAATGTGCTTTGTACAGGAATTATAAGTCTCAACTGGAAAGGACCTCAGAGGTCATCCAGTCCAACCTTCCCTCCCTTAATTTATAGAAGAAGAAACCGAGTCCCAGGGAGAAGTGATTTCTACAAGGTCCCTTGGCCAGGAAGGAATAATGATATAAATCCTATATATCTAATCTTGTAATTTATGGGTTATTTGGTGGGAAGGTGGGGGGAAGATTATTTTTTTTAATGCTTGGTCACGATGAGTAGATTCCAGAGATTTGAAAATGGCCAAATAGGGCCTCCAGGCCAGAAAGAAGAAGGATGCTAGAATGGGACAATCTTAGAATCATTGCTGATAGAAAGAAAGGAAGGTAGAATTTTTTATTTATTTTGAGTATTTGTTGCAAAGGTTTGTTTATTTTTCCTTCAATGAAGAAAGAGGTGGGAGGAAGAGAATATGCATGCTTGTTGATTGAAAAATAAAACTTAACATCAAAATAATAAAGCATTCTGGACTTACTAGATAAAGCATTTATTCAGATGACTTGTAATTTTACAAAAGAACATGTTGGTCTGTTTAGGACAGAGGAATTGGGAGATATTGGGGCAGGTTCCATATCTGTCTAGTTAACCTGTGGTTGGAAAGAGCCTGCAGTGGAGACCAAGAGAAAATGTTGAAATATTTCTGACCTCATTTACTGGTAAGCAGAGACAAAAGATAGTCTCTTCCTTCTTGCAGATATTGCCGGAGGGAAGACACTGGTCCAAAGAGAAGCAGGAAGGGACTGTTGGTAGGTTCTCTCCTTTCCCTTTGTTAAATGGGCAACTAGAATCTCTATTCCTCAGTGGAAGCAAAACCTTCCCTTCAGGAGGAATGGGTTTGCCTGGGAGAGGGGCAGATGTTATCTCTTCAAAATGAGAGCCAATATAATACTAGATGAATGGGCTAGTCACTAGATCACCACCAAAAGAATCAATAGACTTGGTCCCATTTTTGACATTGTTTCTTCCCCGGGGCCCAAGACCCTTCTAGGTGATCTGGGAATGGCAAAGACCCAGGGAAAGCTTCTTGATAAATAAAGATGGGTAGAGAAGACCCTGTAGGAAGAACACATCTGAGAACCCTACGCTGATGGTCTCATCCAATGGTTGTGTTTTCTCCATATTACATTCTGGTACATAAATTAACCAACAAATATTTGTTAAATGAATCCTATGTGCTAGGTAGCATGCTAGTCACTAGAGATATAAAGATGAAAACAAAATAATTCCTGACTCTAAGAAACTAGGGAGAGAGCTACACGCACCCATTTGTTGTTGTATAATCATTTCAGATGTGTTTGACTCTTCATGATCTCATTTGGGGTTTTGTTGACAGAGATACTGGAGTGGTTTGTCATTTCCTTCTCCAGCTCATTTGACAGATAAGGAAACGGAGGCAGAGTTAAGTGACTTGCCCAGGGTCACCCAGTTAATATGAGCCTGAGGCTACATTTGAACTCAAGAAGATTTCTGATTCCAAGCTTAATGCTCTGTGCATTATGATGCTAATATACATCTGAAAATATGAATCTATACAATATAAATAAGTGTAACAATTTTGTAAAAGTAGCCTTATGTGGAGGTTCTTAAGATAAACTTCAAAGAAAGTCATGGGTTCCAAAAAGTGGAGGTAGAGAGAAAGGGCATCACAGGCATCGAGGACGGTCTGTGCAAAGAGATGGGAATGGGAGATGATGGAATATTATTTGTTGGAAGCAGCAAGAAGGCAAGATTGGCTAAACCAAAGAGTGTGTGAAGGAGAGTAATGTGGACCATGCTTGGAAAATGTATCCTCAGTCAAGTTCAGAGGGGCTTTCAATGTGACACAGGGAAAGTCTGGAGCAATTCTGAAGGACTTATGATGGGGAATCCATCCATTTCTCCAAGGAAAGAACCACTGTAGCGGGATGGATGTGCATGTATTTATGGTTTTTTGGGGGGTTGGGGCTCTTACAAGGACCAATATGGAAGTGGGTTTTGCATGATAATGTACTTATGCCCAGATCGAGTTGCTTCCTGTCTCCAAGTGCAGGGAAGGAAGACAGGGAGGGAGACAGTTTGGATCTTTTAATTTTGGAAAATCTACATTCAAAATGATTACTACATGTCATTGGAAAAATAAAATATCTTTGAATGATTAAAAAAAGTCAAACATGGGCATTCAGTTTGATTGTAGAGACTTTTCTTTAGCCTGGAGTGTGACATCGGATCTGTGGTTTAGGAAGATCATTTTTATCAGGATAGATTGGATAGCAGAAGGAGATGGGAAGGTCTTAGATAGGGAACCCCATGAGGAGGTTATCAAAATCATCATGGGAATTGTATATAATTCAGGGCCATTCATTCGAGAAAGGACCTTAGAGATCAGTTAGTCAGGTCGTCAATAGACATTTGTTAGGCATCTACTATGTTCCAAGCACTGTGCTAAATGCTGAGGATGCGCAGAAGAAAAAGAAAGACAATCTTCTGCTCAACTCTCCCTTCTTGTAAGTAGGAAGACACAGAACTGGGGTTTGGGGCTACCTTTTGGACTCCAAATCCTGAGCTCTTTCCAGCAGCCCCCTCTTCCCCCCAAGACTGCCTGATGCAGGAGATGTCTTCTGTATTCTCAGTGTAGAAGGTATAGAGCTGTAAATATGGATTTAGGAGTTTGGGTTTGATTGAGGATGCATGGGAGAGAAACTAGATGAGTGAATGAAGAAGCATTGATTGTGTACTTGTACCCAGTACAAACTATTGAGCACTGGGAATCTGCACAGAAAACAGTCCAGTCCCTGCCCTCAGGAGGTCACATTCTAATAGGGGGAGCCAACACACAGAGAAAGTTTTAGTTGTAAAGCAGATAGAAAAGCCCCTTAGAGTATAAAAAGCAGATGATAGTAGTCTCCTTTGGGATCATTCCACTGATAAACACAACATCCATTTGTGGATAATGCCATCTGATGGTGCCATGAACTTCAGGGATGAGAGTTCTTTTCCACGTTATTAGTGGTTATAGCTGTGAGAAGGCAGGAGTTGCAGCACCTACCATAGCTGACAGGTGCCATCCCCATAAGGGTTGGTTACCTGGATGATAGCTGGAGGGACTAGGATGGAAGCAGGGCCAGTGGCTGGGAGAGCAATGAGAGATTCTCAAAGTTCTTGGGCTCAGTGTTATCTCTATGAGATCTAAGAGGAGGCAGTGAGGATGGTTTGACTCAGGCCTCCCTGTTTTCCTCCCAGAGTACCTAGCTTCAGCTAGGCTGCCTTGCCTTGGGTGGCAGTTGGTTGGTTGTTAGTGGCGATGATTAGCCCCTTCTCTGCAGGGATTGCTTCCATTGCCTCAAAGATGGAAGAGAAGTCTTGGTAAGAGTGGATTGGTGGGCAGAGCAAAGCAGCATAAAGGAGAGGATAGGGCGAACCAGAAAACAATAAGAGAAGCTAGGCTTAAGTCAATTGAATTCCAAAATACCTTTTCTTTGGTTATTATTTTTATTTTTTGCCTGGAGACTTTTTTTTGGTTTACAAAGAATTGAGAGACTTTAAAAAAAAGTAAAATCAATATAATTTGAACAATAACAGAAACTGTCAACTGTGAACAATCTTCACTGCAAACATCTTAGACAAAAATCTGCCCTATGAGCTATAAAGGGTATTGATACAAATATATAATTAAGAGCCACTTCTCAATAGACCATTGGTCAAAGGATACAAACAAACAAAGAAGAAATACAACAAACAACAATGTCACTAAGGATAAGGAAAATGCAAATCAAACCAATCTGGATTTTTACATCACAGTCATAAAAGTTGAAAAGAGTGTTGCAGGGCCTGGGAAGACAGGCAGCATGGTACACAGTTGGTAGAACCATTAAATGGTCCAAGCACGCTGGAAACAATTTGGAAGCATGTAAGCAAAGTTGCAAAACCATTTGTACCCTTTGTCTTACTGATCCTCTCTTCTGGGCATAAGATGTGGATGGTGGATAGGATGGAAGATATCTTAAATCAGCAGATAAGAGGTCCCCCCGTATCACCTCATTTCATCCACCCAACAACCCTGGGAGGGAGGCTTATTATTATCCTGACTCTACCAAAAAGAAACCTGATGCAGAAAGAGGTTAAGTGACTTGCCCAAAGTCACATAGCTAGTAAGTGTTTGAGGCCAAATTTGAATTCAGGTCCTCCTGACTCCAGGTTTAGCTACCCTTGTCTACATTGGGAGAGTTCAAACATGAGGACCAAAATTACATCGTCTCCATGTAGGGCATAGCAAAATGTCCTTAGTGTTTTTGTTTTTTTCCTTATGAGAAGATGAGTATCTCTGTAGATGATGGCTCTATACATAAATTCCTGGAGAAGGATTTCTAGGGAGCTGGAAACCCTGGCCATACAAGGGGCATATTCAACAAAAAGTCATTTAAAGCCCTCTAAATCTCTTCATATCCCTTTCCTCACACTAGTTTTCTGACATTTCTCCCTAGCAACTAGGTGGTACAGTGGTTAGAGTGCTGGACCTGGAGTCAGTAAGATCTGAGTTCAAATCCAACCTCTCAGAGTTTTCATGAAAATCAATTGAGATAATACTTATAAATGTTCTACAAGGCTTAACACTCTGTATAAATGATAGCTCATCCCAGGCTCATATCCTTGAACTAATTATACTATGTAAGTGCTAGCTCTAACATTTCCTTTGTATCAAATAACACCAAGAGGTGCCAACCACACTCTCTAAATTCAGCCCTCTGACGCCTTTAAAGGCGCAGCCATCCCACCTAATTTCTGCTGTGAAAGACCCAAAGGAGAGAACCCAGCCAAGCAGCCACTAAATTTTGGGGAGCCAGACCAGGTTACAGGAGTCCTAAGGGCAGACTGGATTCAGTCGATGACGTCAGATCAAACCAAACAACATAGATCAAGGTCTCAAGTCTGATTAGACAGGATTTACTTCAGCACAAAAGCCTTAAGATCTTTGTTTTATATACCTTGGGTTTTGAAAACATTTCTAATTAGAGTTCCTCCTCCAGCCAGCGATTTAGTCACGCCATGTTGAACAGCTGACCCTCTTTCTTGGCCCAAGGCTGAACTTTGGTGGCCATTGCTAAAGAAACATCCTTTGTCTCCAGTGATTCTTTCTAAGTAGCGGAATGACCCACTTAGGGCTTCCCTCCAATGGATGCTGTGTCTGTTAGAGCCTGACCTTGATTTCTGGGCAGGGCTTCTGGGCTTGGCAAATGTGTTAGCTATCTCTGTGGGCCTTCCTATCTCATGGAGCTATTGGAAGGGTCACAAGAAACAAAGGATGGGGGGGGGGCACCTTTTGAATGGCACCTAAGAGCCATTCAAATAGGAGTTGCCATTGTTGTATGCAATGAGTAAAGAATGATGGAAATTGTTTTTCCCCCTCAGAGGGAGACTGCATTTTATTAAAATTTTGTTTCCATTTGTACCTCACCTACTCCCACCTCTGGACCTTTGCTCATGCTGTTTCCTACTCTTGAAATGCTCTCCTGTACCCTTTTTTGCCTTTTAACCTCTTCCCCAACTTTCAAGGGACAGCTCAAATATCAGCTCTTCTAGAAAGGATTTCCCAAGCCTCTTCCTGCCAGAAATTAGATGTTTCCCCTGTACTTCACATAGCACATGGCCTGGAACTCTTCTGTGTCCTTATGATATTCTCATTTGTGTGTATAGGTTATGTGAAGGTGAATGAAGTGTTCAGGAAGGACTAAGCACCTTTGGTGGGAGAGCAAGTGCTCTGTGCAATATGGCGCCCACCTAGCAGCCCAAGGAGGATCAGCACCTCTGGTGGGAGGGTTTGCTGAGCCCTTTTCAGGGCTGCTTAGCCACTTTTGGTGTCTACTTGTCACTCAACTCTCACCTATGGCTCCAAGAAACCATAGCATGAGCAGTGGCCAAACTGACAAAACTTTCTTGTCAGACAGGCAGAACCAGGTTGATGGTAACCAACAGGCTACAAACGCATCAATGTGTTAGAGGAATATCCACCCCAAGCAGGGGTAGACTTTCTATTCTGGTGGATTGTGCAGATGAGAACAATTTATTCCAATGGCCATGAAGATGGCTGAAGTAGGTGCTGTGGAGCATTTAGAGCTTGATCAAACATCAAAGAAGGTCATGTTGTATCCCAGAATATCACCAGTCACCATGACTTTTTAATTTTTTCTGATATTAATTTTATTTTATTGATTAAGAAAATTTTTTCCATGGTTACATGATTCATGTTCTTCACCCCCCCCCCATAGCCAATGAGCAATTCCACTGGGTTTTACATGTGTCATTGATCAAGACCTATTTCCATATTATATCGTTTAGATTCTACATCCTCAGTCATATCCCCATCAGTCCACGTGATCAAGCAATTGTTTTTCTTCTGTGTTTCTATTCCTACATTTCTTTCTCTGGATGGTGATAGCATCTTTCTCACAAGACCCTCAGAATTGTTCTGGATCACTGCATTGCTACTAATGGAGAAGTCCATTACATTTGATTGCACCACAGTGTATCAGTCTCTGTGTACAATGTTTTCCTGGTTCTGCTCCTTTCGCTCTGCATCACTTCCTGGAGGTTGTTCCAGTCTCCATGGAATTCCTCCACTTTATTATTCCTTTTAGCACAATAGTATTCCATCACCAACATATACCACAATTTGTTCAGCCATTCCCCAATTGAAAGGCATCCCCTCATTTTCCAATTTTTGGCCACCACAAAAAGTGCAGCTATGAATATTCTTGTACAAGTCTTTATCCTTATTAATCTCTTTGGGGTACAAACCCAGCAGTGCTATGGCTGGATCAAAGGGCAGACAGTCACCATGACTTTTGTCTTTCTGGTGGACTTCAACAACTCTGGAAGAGAGATTGAGGCTGACAACTTTGTACAACTCTGCTTCACTTAAATCCAATTCGTGCACTAATCAGTACATCACCCCACAGTGTCTTTGACCCTCTTCTAAAGGAAATATGAACAATGACAATTTTTTTGGTATAGTGGTGAAAGTACTGGATGTAGTATCAGGAAAGCCTTGGTTTAGATTCCACCTCAGACATTTAACCATCTGTATTGTCATCTACAGAAAATCCCCAAATCTATTTGTGCCTCAGTTTCCTTATCTGTAAGATAACAGGGTTGGGTTCAATTGCCTCTAAGGTCCCTTCAAAATCTAAATCTGTGATTTTATAGTTTATTGTCAATTGCCTTTAATTTCTATGAAGGCAAGGAACATGTCATTTTTCTAGTTACTGTCCTTGTCCCCTTCTTCCTTTATTGTTCAGTCATTATTTTAGTCATGCTTGACATTTCCTAACTCAATTTAGGGTTTTCTTGGCAAAAAATACTGGAGTGGTTTACCATTTCCTTCTCCAGACTATTTTATAGATGAGGAACTAAGGTAAGTAGGTTTAAGTGATGTGCCTATGGTTGCACACTACTAAGTGTCTGAGACTGAATTTGAACTCAGGAAGAGGATCCTTCCTGATTCTAGGACCAGAACTCTATCTACTGGACCACCTAGCTATCTCTCCCCACCCCCACTGCCCACTTCCTAGGAAGTTTCAAGATTAAGAGATGTTTATTGAATTACTATCATAGCTCTGGAGTTGGAAGAGACCTAATACATCATGTAGTCCAACCCTCTTGTTTTGTTTATTTTTTAAAAACTCTTACCTTCTGGGGGCAGCTAGATGGCTCAGTGGATTGAGAGCCATGCCCAGAAATGGGAAGTCCTGGGTTCAAATTTGACCTCAGACACTTCCCAGCTGTGTGACCCTGGGCCAGTCATTTAACCCCCATTGCCTAGCCCTTGCCACTCTTCTGCCTTGGAACCAATGCACAGTATTGATTCCAAGATGGAAGGTAAGGGTTAAAAAAAAACAAACTCTTACCTTCTGTTTTAGAATCAAAAGGTAGAAGATGGGAAAAGGCTAGGCAATGGGAGTGAAGCATCTTGCCCAGAGTCACATAGATAGGAAATGTCTGAGGCCAGATTTGAACCCAGAACCTGGCATCTCCAGACCTAGCTCTCTATCCATTGAGCAACCTAGCTGCCCCCAAACTCTCATTTTAAAGAGAAGGAAAATGAGGCAGAGGTGAAGTGACTTGCCCTAGATCACATAAGCAATAAGTGTTAAGTAGTAGGATTTGAACCCCTGACTCTAGAATCTGTGATTTTCCCACTGTACTCCTAATTATAGGGGGAGGGGGGAATATTCCTCAGGATGTGAAAGGAAAGAACTCAAGTGTTATTTGCTTAGAATTGTAATGTCAAGGTTTCTAACCACTACCAACCTTGATTATTGGTTTCCAGGGGGCATTAACTGATGATGGAACTGGTTAGGTTGCAATGCATGGATAGCAGAGAAGACAACATCCTTCATGATGGCATCATCTGAGGCTACCTCTAGGCATGAAGTAAAAGCCAAAAGATGGAGGCCTCCTGGGCTACTCTATCACCCACTATTATAGATTGTGTGTATTAGAAGGAGGAACTTCTTTGTGACAGAGCATTGCACCTCTGGGAATGCAGCACTCCTCAGTGACTTTTTGACTAGGTGCATGTGTTTTTGCTCCTCTGTGTCCCTGGAGGGAAGTCTCCTGTGGCAGGCTTTGCTGAGAGTTGCCTGGTGAAGTCTTGGGCAGAAGACTACAGAAGGGTTTAGGGGATGATTCTGTGTCCTGAGATCAGTGGCAGCCATTCCCTTGACAACATCTTTGAAGACCTTTCTAATTCCCATAGTTCTACCTTTGTCCTAGGTAATGGGACCTCAACATTGGGAAATCCTGAAAGGTATCCCAAAATAATAGTTGCTCAGTCTCTAGGCTAAGGGGAGGTAATCTGGACAACAGTTCTGGGTTTCAATTTTGGTTCTACACCCACCATATTTGTTTTACAGAGAGTCAAGAAAAACTATTAAAGCTTAAAATCACCCTAAGAGGGAGCAGCTGGATTGAGAGCCAGGCCCAGAGGTGGGAGGTCCTGGGTTCAAATCTGGCCTCAGACACTTCCTAGCTGTGTGACCCTGAGCATGTCACTTGACCCCCATTGCTTAGCCCTTACTACTCTTCTGCCTGGGAACCAATACCCAGTAGTGATTCCAAGATGGAAGATAAGGGTTTAAAAAATCACCCTAAAAATTGGAATATACTGTATAATTGGGGACAGAAGAGGCATCATTAGATCTTTACTCTGGTGAAAATATTAATAATATGGAAATAGCTTGATCAATAGCACATGTAAAACCCAGTGGAACTGCTCGTTGGCTATGGGAGGGGGTACAAGCAGGGGAGGGAAAGAACATGAATCATGTAACCATGAGAAAATATTCTAAGTTAACTAATTAAATAAAAAATTTCAAATTAAAAAAAAGAAAAAAAGATGCTAGATTTAGAGTTAGAAAGACCTGGGTTCAAATGGTGCCTCAAATACTGGTTATATATGAGCGTAGGCAAGTCACTTAACCTGTTTCAGTTTCCTTTAACTGAAAAATGTAGATAGTAATAGCATGGTTATTGTGAAGATCAAATGAGATCATGTTTGTAAAGAGCACTTAGCTGGAGATTGGAGGTCCTGGGTTCAAATCTGACATTAGACCCTCTCTAGCTGTGAGACCCTGGACAAGTCACTTAAACCCCATTGCCTAGCCCTTACCACTCTTCTACCTTGGAACCAATCCACAGTACTGATTCTAAGACAGAAGGTAAGACTTTGGATTTTGGTTTTTAATAAAAGAGCACTTAGCACAGAGCCTGCACACAGTGAACACTATATAAATATTTGTTCCCTTTCTTTCCCCTCATCTATAAAATCTGGATAATATTAACTAGAGTACTTGGGCTGTTGTGAGGATCTGATGACATCATGAAACTTTAAAGTCCTATTAAAATGTCATTTTTAATTCTTATGGATAGAGGTGAGGAGAAGGTGAGGCAGTGGGAAACAGTCCTGGACTGGGAAGGTGCTCCACAGTCTAATCTTGGTCCTGTCACCTACTAGCTAAGTGACCTTGGACGAGTCCCTTCTCATTCCTGAGCCTCAGGTGCTTTATCTCTTTAATAAGGGGGTTGGATTAGAACCTAACCCCTAGATCATCTCTAAAGTCTCTTCCAGTCTAGATCCTGACACTCTACAGTTCTCAGCACTGAATGAATGGATAAACAGAGTCTGCCCCTTTTTCTTGAATTGGGTTAGTTTCTGTATCTACTTTACATGCCTCAGCCACACATGAAATCCTGCCTGTGCTGGATTCTGTGTGTTCTTTATACAAGAAAATGAGGTTTTATCCTTTTGCTTTAAAAAATAAAATAAAAGGTGCATCCTCCAAGATTCCTGGATTTTGCTGAAATATTCCCTAGGCTGGGCACTCTTCTACCATCTGAAAGGCCAGAAAGAAATTGAACAACCTCAGTCTAGAAAGTCCCACAAAAGCCCTTTAATCCCATTTTAATTGAACATGATATGGAGAATTGAAAATTCTGGGAAACTAGGAAATTGTATTATGGGAATAGCACCACCTAGTGGTCTCCAGAGGAATATTCTCGAGCACGCTTTATAGGAATTTTTCCTCCCCTAAATCTTCTATTACATATTTGAGCTTCCATTAATCCTTTGGTTGGAGGTAGGGGTAGGGAGCATTGGGGCAGAGAAAGGGGATGAGTATTTATTAATTTATCTATCTATCTATCTATCTATTTATTTATAGCCAAAGATACTTTATTTTCCTAATTACCTTTAATAACAATTTTCCACATTTTCTAAAATTATAAGAACCTTATTGTCTCCTTTCCCTCCCTCCTAGGGCATGGTAAGCAATTTGAGCTGGATTGTACACATATTATCATGCAAAACATACTTCCCTATTGGTTCCTGGAACAAGGATTTATTAAATGCCTACTATGTGCAAGTTTCTGTTAAGCATTTTACAATTATCTCATTTGATCTTAACAATAACCCTGTAAGGTAGGTACTTTATTATCCTCATTTTACAGAGATTAAGTGACTTGTCCAAGATCACATCAATAGGAAGTATGTGATGCTGAATTTGAACTCAGGTCTTCCTGACTCCAAACTGGGAAATGTTCGTTCATTGTGCCATCTAGCTTCTACCTAGAGGTTTGGAAGAGTCCTTGAGTCACAGGTTCTCAGCTCCAGAGCTAAAAGATTTCAGAGCCTGGGCTTCCATCTTCATCGCTAGTCCAGGCTTAAGAATTTAATTTAAAGTGCTTTTCCTAAAGTGAGCAGGCTACATGTTCTCCATTAATGATAATAGATGGCATTCATGTAGCCACTTAAGGTTTGCAAAGTACTTTTAAAAATACTAGCTCCATTCAAATCTGGTCTCAGACACTTCCCAGCTGTGTGACCCTGGGCAAGTCACTTGACCCCCATTGTCTAGCCTTTGCCACTCTTCTGCCTTGGAACCAATACACAGTATTGATTCCAAGATGGAAGGTAAGAGTTTAAAAAAATAAATAAAAATACTAGCTCCAAATGAATTAATTTAATAAAAAATTTCAATTAAAAATAAATAAAATACTAGATCATTTGATCCTTACACCAATCCTGAAAGACAGGTATCATTATTATCCCCATTCTACAAATGATGAAACTGAGGCTAGAAGATAATAAGTGACTTGCAATGGGTTGCATGGCTAGTTTAATTTTTTAAAACTCTTACTTAAACTGTCCTAGAATCTAGAGTAAGTATCAATTCTAAGGCAGAAGAGCCATAAGGGCTAGGCAATTGGGATTGTCTTACCCAGAACCACACGGTACCTGAGATCATATTTGAACCCTGATCCTCCAGACTCCATCTTGGGCTCTCTATCCATTGAGCCACCTAGCTGCTCCACTATTGAGTTTTGAGTTCAAATTTGAACTTGGGTCTTCCTGATTTTAGATCCCATGCTCTAACCATTGTCCACCTACCTGCCTTTGCCTAGAACATTGGTGAACCCCTTTATCTCAGTGGAGGGCATGTCTGTGATGGATGGGGTCATGGACATCAGTGTATGTGTTGGAAGTGGGGATGGTGGGAATACCTGTGGGGCCAGAGAAGAGAGAGATGTGATCAGAGGGGAAAGCATCAATTAGGAGTAGGAATATGGACTGAGAATAAGGGTTAAGCCCCAGCAATGTCTGGGTTTGTGTCTCTGTGAGTATCTACCATTTTCTGGTGACTTACAGGCTGCCAGGCAATGGGAGATGGGGTAGGAGAGAGGGAAATTGGCAGGAATGGAGAGAAAGGATCAAGCGGCTGTGGTTTCATCAACAAAATTGAAAACAGGGGGCACAAGGGAAATTTATTGAGTTTTAGACCTGGAGAGAACCTTAGAGATCATCTAATTCAATACTCTCTTTTTATAGGGGAAGAAATGGAGTCTCAGATGAGACAAGGAAGTCACCCAAGATCACACTGATAGTGTATATGGCAGAGTTGGGAATAGGCTTCCTGACTCTTAGTTCAGTTATTTTTAGTCCCCTCTTATCTGGAAAGTAAAAATATAAGAATGACAAGATCCATAAAGAAGTCTTTTAGCAAACAAATGCAACGTATTTAACCAGCAAGGATTTATTAAGCACATATTCTTTTCTAGAAAAATAAGAAACAGGGCTAGTGAGAGAAATTTATCCAGATTTAGGTCCCAGGGAAAGGAAGACCAAAACTAAATCATTCCTGCCTTCAAGGATCTTACATTCTATAAGATGAAACAATATATTCACATTAAAAACAAAACAAAACAAAACGTACCTTTGTCTTAGAATTGATTCTGTGTTTTGGTTTTAACAGAAGAATGGTAAAGGCTAGGTAATGGGAGTTGAGTGACTTGCCCATGGTCATACAGGGAGGAATTGTCTGAGGCCAGGTTTGAACTCAGGACCTCTTATCTTTAGACTTGGCTCTCCATCCACTGAGCCACCTAATCGCCATAACATATATACATATTGTGGTTCAGTTGTTTCACTCATTCTTGATAAAAATACTGGAGTGATTTGCCATTTCCTTCTCCAGCTCAATTTACAGATGAGAAAACTGAGGCAAACAGGCTCAAATGATTTGTTCAAGATCATGCAGCTAGTAAGGATATGAGGCCAGATTTGAATCCAGAAAGATAGGTCTTCCTGTTTCCAGCCCTGGCACGCTATCCTCTTTGCCATCTAGCATATTAGAAGATTTTTTTAAAAGGTACAAATCGAATGTAATGGACTTCTCCACTAGCAGCAATGCAAAGATCCAGGACAATTCTGAGGGACTTATGAGAAATAACACTATCCACATTCAGAGAAAGAACTGTGGGAGTGGAAACCCAGAAGAAAAACAATTGCTTGATCACATTGGTCTATGGGGATATGATCAGTGATGTAGACTCTAAATGATCACCCTAATGCAAAAATATCAATAATATGGAAATAGATCTTGATCAATGACAAATGTAAAACCCAGTGGAATTGCTCTTTGGCTATGGGAGGGGGTGGGAGGAGGGAAGGGAAAGAATGTGATGCATGTAGTAGTAGTCTCTCGGTAACCAAGGATGATTCATGTAACAATGGAAAAATATTCTAAATTAATTAAATAAAAATTTTCAATTAAAATTAAAATTAAATTAAATTAAAAGGTACAGAAATGCATTCTGAGCAAGACAGGTAGGAAAAATGGGGCAGAAGGGAAGGGAGGATTAAACTCTGGTCCCTCTTTTAGATAGATAATTCAAGAGTAACACCATGTCCTCTGCTTTCTATTTTGTAAATGGGACAAGTCATTCGATCCTTTTTTCTCTGTTCTTGGCATCCTGTTAGCCACCAGGGAATGGTAAATAGACATACACACACCCTACCTGCCTGTGGACCATGGCTGGGAGCCAAGAGGGGCAGAAATGGTCAGTCCCATTGGGGACAGGATCATGGCAGAGCTATTTCAAGATGGTGGAGATAGTGCTACTTCTCTGGGTGTCTTATGACTTTCTGAGCCATTTCATCTCACTAGCCCCATCCTGAGGATATCTTGTCCCTCTCATTAACAACTACCCCCTTTCTAAGGGGAAGTTCCACCTCCCCACCTCCCTCACCCCAGGGCTCTGGCTCTCTTTGAGTAGAGTATCTTGAATCGAGCATGAGCTAGCCAAGAGAGAACCAATGCCTAAATTAGGAAAAACTGGGTTCAAGTCCTTCTCTTGAGATGTATTAGAGGTATAACCCTAGGAGGGTCACCTCAGTGCCCCCAAAGGGATAAATTGTAGAGTATTTACTGCTAAAGCAGGTTCCTCACTGGGAGTTCCCTACAGAGATGAAACTTTAGGTCTAGCCTACAATATGAATCCTGAGGTCAGAGTTAGGAGCCCTGGGTCTGGAGCTTACTAGTCATGTGAACTTGGTCAAGTCTCTTTCCTGACCTGACCTGAGACTCAGTTTCCTTATCTGTAAAATGAGTGGGGTGGACTTGGCCTCTGAGGTCCCTTCCAGCTTTAGATCTAGGCTTCTACAATTGCAAGCAAGGTACTCATGAGGATCAAACAGGGTTCCTGAATGTGAAAGCATTTTGTGACCAGAAATGACCCTGAAACTTGTTTTAAGGGTGGTGACTTAGACTCTACTGGAGTGTGAGAATTTCAGGTATACACTGTATGGTCAATGTAAGTCCCATGTAGAGTTACATGTTACCGAGTCTGGCACAGCTTAAAAACATAGATTTCCTCCCAGGTGTTCTCTGTCTCTTTGCTGCTCAGTCCAGTCCCAGGTCCCCCCTCCAAGCACTCCCCCGAGGCCAATTTTGTTTCTTTACAGTCTCTCCTACTTCCACCCACATCCCTGTCTGGGATGGCCAGAAAAAACAGTCTTTGTGTGTGTGTGTGGACTCAAGGCCCCACCGCCTTTGGGTTCAAGATCAAATTGTCCTTCTTAGAGCCCTTACTGCCCAGATCTGTGTCCCTTGGGTTCCACCTACTAGAAAACTCTGACTTTTCTCATGGTTCTAGACACAACTTGCTTCTTCCCTGGGCTGTTGGGCATCTCTGTCAGCATTTCTTGAGGTCACTTATTGACCCTCTACCCCCCTCATTCTGCCTTTGAGCTTATGGATTTTCTCATTTTTCAACGATTTCCTCCTCTATTAGACAGCGCCTTCAAGTTTTTCTTAAACTCCTTTTGAAATCAACCTTCTGGGTCTTTACAAACCCTCTCCTTGACCCTCTTCCTCCTGATCTACCACCAAGTCAACAGCCCAAAGATCCAACCCACAACTTCAAATGCTCTCAGGATGGCTAGGATACAATTAGCTTGTTAAAGAAACTCTAATTAATCCTTGTTAATCAAGACCTGGTGGCCCAGACCCTTCTCTTCTACTCGGTTTCCATATCTAGAAAATGAAAGGACTGGACTGAAGGATCTCTAAATTCCCTTCCAGCTCCCAGGCTCCAAAGTGGCTTCTTTCATTCCCAATTGAAAGTCTACTGATCCTTAAACTGAACACCCCCTAATCCACTCTGCTCTTTGGGCACAGGTCTAGGTATCATTTTCTTCCATCCTACCTTTGTCTTTGGGGAGAGTAGCCTCAACCTAGCACTGATCCCACCAAATTCACATCCAAATATGGCATCCCTGCCAAATGAGCACTTATCTAAACTACCCTTGGGCTAGGTCTTGCAGATCACTTATTGTTCCTTGGGAAAATGAGGCTTTGAGAGCTACAAGTCTATACTCTGAAACACTGATATCTTTTCTGAAACTCACAAGATTAGAGATTCCAAATCCTTTGCCTAAGACAGAAAAGAATAAATGCAAAGACCAAGAAAGAATGAAAAAAGGCCCCAAGTCCTCTCTCCTTCTGGAATTATCTCTCCCTCAAAAGCTGTCAGCAAGGGAGGCAAATCACAAGAACCAGAAGTAAACAAATGAGATAAAAGACTACCATCTCTCTCTCTCTCTCTCTCTCTCTCTCTCTCTCTCTCTCTCTCTCTCTCTCTCTCTCTCTCTCTCCTGCTCCTTTCTCTTTCTCTCCCCATCTTGTCTTTTTTCTCTCTCTCTCTTTCCCTATTGCATCTCTCTCTTTCTCTCTCTCCCCCTCCTCCCTCTTCCTTTCTGTCTGTCTTTGTCTTTGTCTCATCTCTTTCTCTCTTTCTCTCTTTCTCTCTTTCTGTCTGTCTGTCTCTCTTTCTCTCTCTGTCTATTGGCCTTAAAGACCATCTAGTCTAACCCCTTCATAAGTTGCTGTCAGAGCTAAGACTAGAACTCAAGTTTCTCCATTCCAATCTATGACTCTTTCTTTAGCATCATCTGCTTTGGGAGTGGGCAGCAAGAAAATAGGAGAATGAAACAGCCATGGCAATACCTACAGGGATATGTTTCCCATCCTGAAAGTGGGAGGCTCTCTGGCTGGGTTGGAGGCTGTGTATTTTGGAGAAGTTTCTATAAGTCCTAGAGATTTCTGGGTCATAAAATCATAGATTTAAAGCTAGAAGGTGCCTTAGAAGCCATTGAGTCCAGCCTCTTCTTTTTTTTTTTTTAATCTTTACTTCCACCTTAGAATCAATACTATGTATTGGTTCCAAGGTAGAAGAGTGGTAAGGGCTAGGCAATGGGGGTCAAGTGACTTGCCCAGGGTCACACAGCTGGGAAGTGTCTGAGGTCAGATTTGAACCCAGGACCTCCCATCTCTAGGCCTGACTCTCAGTTCACTGAGCTACCCAGATTCCCTCAGCCTTTTTTTTACCTATAGAGAAAATGAGGCACAGAGCAGTTAAGTGACTTACTTATTCTGATCCTTCTGACTCTAGCTCAAGTATTTTTCCCATTATATCATGCTTTTTCTTTCAGAATACTCAGCCCTGCAAATCTCTCTTCCCAGCACCATTTCAGCTTGGGTTGGTTCGGGTAAAAATTCTTATTAAAAATTATGATTGTAATTAGTAAAAATGATAACTTAAATTTCTACAATGATTTGAAGTTTCCGAAATACTTTACATACATGAACACATTTAACCCTCAGAATAATGCTAAGGGAGAGGTAATGTCTTGAACTCCTCATCTCTATAGACGAGGAAAACGAGGGTGACTTGCCCACCCTCATACACCCAGCAGGTGTCAGGGTCCCGGGGATGCTGGCTCCCAGCCCTCTAGCTCTCTGCTCTGCTGCCCGTTGATGTTTAATGTGGTCGGTACTGCATTTCCAGATGCCCTTCAGCCTGAGCAATGTGGGAATGCATGGGCCTTAGGCTGTGTTTACAGCTCACACTTCAACACTCTTATCTCCTTGACATCCCAGCACATGGGCTGACAAGTCCAAAGTGGTCCAGCACATAGCTGGGCTGGGAGCCCATAGGCTCAGCATTCACTCTCTGAGATGTCCAGAAGGGGGAGCCCAAGAGCCAATCTGTGCACACTCACAAAGGCTGGTGGAGACCCTCAATGGACCAGATTCCTTTCTTGGAAGGAGTCTTGGCTTTTCTTTGGGGTTGTCTTTGGTGGAAGTCCTCTGCCTTTATGGGCTTTCATCTGCTCCTCTTGGGGAATCACAGATGTAAAAGCTGGCAGACTTCTGAGGTCATCTAGCACAACTCTGGTTTGTTGTTGTTGTTTTTCAGATGAAGAAATAGACCCAAAGAGTTTAAGTGATTTGCAGAGGCAGGATCTGAATTAGGCAGGAGCAGGAT
Source organism: Monodelphis domestica (assembly GCF_027887165.1). Taxonomy (NCBI): domain Eukaryota; kingdom Metazoa; phylum Chordata; class Mammalia; order Didelphimorphia; family Didelphidae; genus Monodelphis; species Monodelphis domestica. The sequence goes on along the minus strand of NC_077232.1, from coordinate 60,078,746 downwards.
TTGAACTCAGATTCTTTGATTCTGAATTCATCACATTTCCCATGTATCACTTTACCTGTAATAATAAATTTCTTACTCTGTGTTATGTCTGTTGTCATACACTGTATACTAGGCATGGAAGGAACAGCCAGATGATGCAGTAGATAGAGTGCTTGTGTTGGAGTCAGGAAGACCTACCTTTCTGAGTACAAATATGGCCTCAGACACTTACTAGTTTAGCTGTGTGACCCTGGGAAAGTCACTTAACCTGCTTGCCTCAGTTTCTTTATCTGTAAAATAAAGGAAATGGTAAACCACACCAGTATCTTTGTCAAGAAGACCTCAAATTGGGCCATAGAGAGTTGGAAATGACTAGAAACGGGCACAGTTAGTTGGCAAAATAGAAAGATCAAATGTGATAGACTTAGCTACTCTCAGCCATACAGTGATCCAGGACAATTCTGAGGGACTTATGAAAAAGAATGCTATCCACCTCCAGAGAAAGAACTGTGGGAGCAGAAATGTAGGTGAAATGTATGACTTATCATTTGTTTATTGGGTAGAGGATTGGGGCTTTTGGTCTTATAAGATTATTCACTGTCAAAAATGAATAATATGGAATGAATATAACCCAGATTGAATTGCTTGTCCACTCTGGGAACGGAGAGGGAAGAAGAGAGGGGACAAAATGAATCATATAACTTGAGAAAACTTATGTGAGAATTGATTAAAATAAAATAAAGATAAAACTAAAACAAGGAGTTGTACAAAACTGAGATAACTGAACAATAATAAATGTATATATGTAAGTATTTGTGCACATGCGTGTACAGGTGCATACATAGCCCTTAGCATAGATTGGACTGAAGGAAGAAACCCTGGAGTAGAGTCTAATAGAATTTTATGACTAATCATTGGCTTAAAATCATTAGATGGTGTTTTGGTATCAGGAAGTCCTGAATTTTAATCTTGCTTTAAGTCGTTTAATTTCTCTCAACCTCAATTTCTTCATCTGTAAAATGGGGATAATAATATTATCCTCACAGGGTTATTATGAAGATCAAATGAGACAGCACAGGCATAGCACTTCCAAAACTTAAATTGCTTTATAAATGTTGGCATTACATGTGCACATATATACAATTTCTCATGGCCACTTGCACCCAGAAATGTGTTCCCACATAATGCACACACACAAACATATATAGACAAACATACATAGACATGCATGCATTGAAAAGATTCTTGATTTCCCCAACTGCCACTGCTCTCCCCTCCTTGACTCCCTTGGGTTGATTCTCTTCCTGTTTATTCTGTGTATTCATTGATTTGCTTGTTGTCTCCTCCACTAGGATGTGAAGCTCCTGGAGAGTTCGGATCATTTCATTCTCTGCATTTGTATTCCTAAATTCCATGGTGCCTGGCACATACTTGGTGCTCAGTAAAGGCTTGCTGTTGATTGATTCTGTTGCCCACACATGCATTGACACGCTCACACAGATGCTCCCTCAACCCTGTGGGTCTTTCCTTTGGTGGCTCACCCTCCCTGGCTTGACCCAGTGGCTCTTGCCCATTCATGCCGGTTGCCCCTGGGGGATTCTAGCTTCATTTGTTAACACTATGTCTTTTAGAAGATGATCTGCCCATTTCCTAATAAAAACTTATGCCAGGCCAGCTTGGATTTCCCTGAGCTGACATGAACCCGTCGAATGTGCTGGCAAGAACAGAATGGTAATGTCCAACAGCTGTCCTGAGTGATTTATTTTAATTCTGCTTGATATTTGATGATAAAGGTTAGTGTAGGGGTGGGATGAGAGAGGGAGCTCCAGGCAAAGTGTCAAATCAGCTCTCTGTGCCAGGCAGTCCTATTCTGAATTAACTACCTAGAAGAGCTGGTTGCTGGGGACTATTTGTCCCAACCTCCAATCCACTTGGAGTCTCCAGGCAACCATGGGTCTGTCTGCCTTATTCTCTCCTTCCCAACTATGAGCCCTGGCAAGAAGGCAAGAAGACATTGGACACTGCATACTGGTGGGTCTGCCATAGTAAATATTCCTCAACAAGTATGGATAGTTCAGTTCTTGTCTAAACAAGTAGCACTTATAAGCCAGCTAGGTAGCATGGTGGCTAAAGCTCCAAGTCTGCATTTGGGAATACCTGGGTTCAATATGGCCCCAGATACTTTCTAGCTGTGTGACCCTGGGCAAGTCACTTAACCCTGATTGTTTAACCTTTTCCACTTTTCTGTCTTAGAGCTGATACTGAGACAGAAGGTAAGAGTTAAAAAAAAAATACTAAGTCAGAAGGTAAGAATCTTTAAAAAAAGAAGAAGCAGCAGTTACTATCTGTCATGATTCCCGGAGGATTGATAGAGGGGAAAGGAAAGATAGACCCCCCCCCCATTACCATTATTATATCATTCCAGTCTTGTTCATCACATCTTCCAGGCTACTTTTGCTTACACCTAATTCTGAGCCTATCCCTCCCTTCCTCTGAATACTTCAATGGTTTCCTATTACATAACAAGTAAACTTCAAACAATTCACTTGACATTCAAGGCTCTCCATAAGCTCATACCATTCTAGCTTTCTTTGCTTGTTTCATATTTATCTTCCTTGTTCTCTGTTTTCCTGCCCAGCTAAACTACTTTTTGCCCCTCCAAATACATTCTGTACTTTCCCACATCGCTGCAGGCATATATGACTGTTAATGGATCATCCTAAACCATTATAGAGTTATGTAATAAAAAATTATGTTTAATAAGGTACACATAGGTGTTTTGCCTCTGAGAAAGCTATGATACCCAGGTCCTATTTGGCTTTCTCTTCCATGGTTGTTCACAGAAGGCTATTTTTACTTTTAGCTTTCATCTATCCCCAGTCCCTCCAATTCACAGCTCTGGACACCAGGAGACTTTTCAGTTGAAGGATAAGGTTTAGTATTTCTCTGGATCTTAGATTCCAACAAACTTCGTAGACTATGGCTGTATAGAAAAAGAAACAATTTAGTCACCATTAGAGAAGGAAAAGAAAAGATCATCCATTCAAACATACTCCTGTAGTATTGCTAAATGAATGACAGGGTGAGTTGCATGGATCCAGTTTAATTACTGGAAGAGTAATAGAAGTTAAAAGAAATATATTCATCCAATGGCAGACAGAATTTAGACAGTCAGTTATGATAAAAACAAAGAAATTCTAAATACAGCTTAAATTAAGCTTATAGTTTTTGTTGGCTTGGTCCTGAGGCTGTGGATCTGACTCACAAAAGGACTAAAATAGCTCCTGAGGACATACTCTAAATAAGATAAGGCAATTTCCCTTATAGGGAAAAGGATGGATAGGATTGTGAGTTATTCTGATATTTGGTCCCTATATAGGTGTCCTTTTTAAATGTGTTCCTATTAATTTCTAAAGAATATTCTAAAGAATCTCTAAGAATATTCTAAAGAATATTTCTAAAGAATATTCTAAAGAATCTCCCTCCAGCAAAGTGGAAATTTGTGGAGCATATACCCCTGTATGTGAGATTTTCCTATAATTTATCTTCCTATACAGTTAAATTAATATATCTTCTAGTTGGTTTGATAAAAGAAAATAATGGTGGGGCTTATAAGCTGCTGCTTTGAATGGATGCTGACCCAAAGCCTTATTTGTGCCTGACATAGTTTTTAGGGGGTTGAAATTTAAAGTCATAGCTCATTTTTATAATATTCTCTGTGATTTTGGAGACTGAATTTTGGTTCACATTATCTGAGTCTCTAGACTTTGTTTTAATGTGAATCCTTAGAAGCTTCCAACACCTTTTAGACTATTAGACAGGCGATGGAACAAAATATTTGGAGTATCTAAATGTCTATCAATATTTGGTCTCATCAGATGAGTATGTCTACTTTAGCTACTGCATTGGGGAATTTCCAGGTCTGTATCCAAACCCTATTGCATGTATTTTTGGTGACAAGGGGGGACAAGTATAATACAAAGCTGAGGAATCAGCCAGTTCCAAGACTAGATTGAGAATAATTACAGAAATAAATGCCATCACTCCACTGTATAATTGTGATACTGACCCATAGTCATATCCTTTGAGAGTTATGTGAGTCCTTCTTCTAATTCAAAGACTATATTATGCTGATGTTAAAAAATAAATTTCTTTACTGATAAAAGAAAAGACTGAGAAAGGCAAGGTTCTGGGTATAAAAGTCTAGATTTTTATATCAGATCAATGGCCACTGGATTAAAGTGGTGAGAGGTAGAATTTAGATCAAATCCTGGACACATTCTCATTCAGTAAGCAAATCTCACTCAGATGGTGAACACATATGCTACTAGACATTTGGGAGCTCTAAAGTCTTTGTCTCTTCATCTGACTATCTGACATAACATAGAGACTAAAAGATAGGAAGCTCCACATGCACAATCTAAAGAATCAGAGATTATGAATGGACAAGAATGATGTCTTTTATCTTTCTGTGACTTCCTCCAAACAGTGCACCCTAGGAATTGGGAGTATAACTCTCCTCCCTTTCTATTCTAACCTCTGTGAAAAGTAAGACAGAGAAGAAAGACAAAGGGCAGAGACCAGAGAAAAAGAAGAGATCAGAGTAAACCAATATGTAAGGGAGATAGTGACTTAAATCATTTTTATATCCTCCTTTTTGGACTTACTTGATTCCCACTAAGTGGATGTGCGCTCCTTTGATTCTCTAGCCTTTTATTCCCTCAACCCTATATCCTGGAGTCTAGCAAGCCAATACATCCTTTCTACTTTAAGGTATTCTAGACATGGCTTAGGAATCCAAGTCAACTGTGGGCTAGAAAGAGTAGAAGCATGATCAAATTCTGATGAAAGGAAATAAATTCACAGTGTAAGGATATTGAGATGGAGTATTACCAAACTGGTACAAATCCAAGGTCCAGAATTATAGGAGGAGTCAATAGAGGTGGGAAAGTGTTCTCAGAGGAACTTGCTGGAATACAGCATCCCTTTCCAGCCAAAATCTATGTGCTTTAAGTGTGCCTTGTCTGTGAATGAATGGTCTTGCTTTCTAAAAAACCCATGAAACCTATACTATGTGATCCTTTTGGATGAGATAGAGAAATAGGTCCTGGATGATTATGCATGTAGATGAACTAACCAGAATCCACCAATCTTGACTAATGAATGGATTGATTTCAACCTGGAAAATTTTCTCTAATTATAGAAGTCTGTCCAGCAGCCCCTCTGAGGATCTAAGGTCTTTCTGCTCAGATGTGATGTCACAGTCCGAATAAGGAAGAGATGAGACATACTGTGCATTCAACCCACATATGCAGGCATCACACACAGTGCTCTGCCATAATACAATGGTTCGTTTATTATATAGGTTTTTTAGTACATGCTTCTTTGACACATAATCAATCTTCTATGTCTGTGACATTCTACAATTTGACTGGATATTATCAAATCACATAAACAACACTCTTGTGATATTACTACAACAAAGAATTCTGTGATCATTTACTAGGTTTCTACAACACTCTGGGATAGATATGATTAATGTGAATAAAGCCATTTGTAGGTTAGTATACCTTGACCTGCTGAGAGGATCATTGTGTTTTTGGTCAGCTTTCACTATCAATCATAATTGCTTGAGAGATGAACAACAAAACATCTTCATATCTAGGTGTGAGGGCTTAAAACAGACCAGTTTTGGGGTTTTCCTCAATTTACAAGTTCTGTTTTTCTTGTGTTACTTTGAAGTACTTAGCAATGCTGCTTGGTTTCTGTTCCAACAAATTCATTGGAGTGTGGTAACTGTAGGAAAAGATTCAATATAGTACTCGAGCTTTTGGCCAGTGTTTATTGTAGGGCCTTGGAGCATGTCTTATGCTTGAGAAAGGAGGGGTCATGGGCAGTAATCTTTGGACTTTAATTCTGTAATTGCAATCTTTTCAGGGTAATAACCTAGGGGGCTTAAAGTAGGGTATATATTTATTGATCCTATAAGTATTTGCTCTCATATTATTTCTCCTATGTTGGTGAAAGAAAAATAACCATAACGAGTCCATTAGTGGGGAAATTTTGGGGAGAGAAGTCACAGAGGAGGATCAGTGGGGGACCTTCATTCTGGGGTCTGCTTTGCAGACCTCCCTTCCTCGGACTGTGACCTTGTCAGTCAGTAGGGATATGATGGCCTCCAGCATCTAATGGAATCTCTCTTTTAAAAAAAGTCCCTACTTTCTATCTGAGAATAATACTAAGTACTGGCTCTAAGGCAGAAGAGCAGTAAGGGCTAGGCAATTGGGATTAAATGATTCACCCAGGACCACACAAGTGTCTGAGGCTAAATTTGAATCCAGGACCACTGGTCTCTAGACCTGTCTGTTTATCCACTAAGTCACCTAGCTGTTCCTCTAGTGGTATCTCTGTGTATGACATGGCACTGTTTAACACTTTTCTCAATGGTTTGTTTGCCTGAAGGCATAAACTGAGATTCTTATCAAATTGTAATGACACAGAATTGGGAAAAGTAATTCTGATAAATAATAGAATCAGAATCCAAAAATCTCTCAATGAGTTGAATATCAGATGATAAAATTTGAGATAGATGATTTTATTATCTTGTAATAATATACCCTACTGTGCTATTTATTACATTTCAATATATTATAGTTACTATATCAAAATTTTAAAACCAAACTCAAAAAAACAGAAGTTTATGGTTTTACATAAAATCTTATTTGTGGTCCCTTATATATCTAAATATATTATGTTTTATGATGATTAAGTTTGTACTATTAAAAGTAAATTATTTATTATTATAAAGATGAGATTAACTCTCCCCTGCGTACTTTTAAATTTAAACAACCAAAAGTGAAGACACCCTTACTTAAGTAGGCAGGGGAGAGTTAATCCCATCTTCACATTAGATAATAAAAATGAGTTAAAGAAAGAAAAGGCATATAATCACATGACCAGTCATCTAGCCAATCTGAGTTTGCCATTCACCTCATGTCTGAATTCATTAGCAAAAAGCCCATATGTGAGCTGTCCCACCAGGAATGTCAAAAAAGAGAAAGCTCCATTCTGCTTCCATGATCCCTAACTTATAACCTCAATGGTGTCACTTTTTCTGGGTCTCCCTAGTTGAACAGACTTGACCTCAGTCTGGGTCAGAGGCCAGTCTTCTGGATGCTAGGAGTCATGTGAGACAAGAGGCAAGAGTCTTCCAAGAAGCCAGGATGCTATGAGGCCTCTGATGTCTTCTGGTAGTACACATATGTGTCTAATTATAGGGTAGGAGTAAGACTGAAATGAATTTTTGAAACTTTCCTTTTTTGAAAGGAAAGAGGGGTATAATTGATATTAAATTCACCCAATACTCAAATAAATGTTATAGGGATAAATGTAAAGTTCAATACTTGGGCTCAAAAAATAAACTACCCATAGACACAGTTTGAGAGTGGTTCATTTCATTGGGAAAAGATCTGCTTTTAGTTGACTAGAAGCTCAATAGGAGTCAAAATGTGGTATGATAGTCAAAAAAAAATCATGTCATCAAGATTGTCTTCATGTCCAGAACTTCAAGACCTCAAAAAATTTCATGAGTTCTTTTATTGGGGTGTATTTCCTCTATCCAATCAGATTACAATCTCTCTACACAATACTAAGAATTGAATGAGTTTCCATCACCAGAACCAAAATTATTCCATGGTGACCAATCTTCTTATAAAGAGCCTCTCCACATTTAGCTAGACTGGCCCTTGGACAACAAACCATAACACCTGTACCCAAAGGCTTTCCATTTGGACAAAATCTTGGAGTCTATTGGCATAACCTTTCCAGGCCACAATGTAACATTAAAGGATGTTATATTTAGAACAAAGGAAGTAATATTTTCACTATACTCCATGATGTTTAAGCCATGTATTTTAAAGGAGTATTCTGAAGTCAGAATATGAAAGGACTCAAAACTAAGTCTTTTGAGGAAATTTTTATGGAATTGTCTATATTTAGCCTGGAGAAGAAAAAACAGTAGAAGACAATTATGCTAAAAAGAAAGTGTCTTTTTCCTGGGTGTTAGTGTTCTACTAAGTCTTGAAATGGCATGTTTTTAAAGGATAGATATCTAATCAGATATTTAGTTCCCGATGAACCCAAACTCCAGAAAAAATCAGAAATTCTCTCCCTCATGGTGCAACTATGTAGTGATTATAGACAGTCATACCTACAGCCTATACTCTCCTGTCTACTTTTCTGCAAAGCTTAGTTGACCAACAGAGCACACAGGAAGGTAAACACATAAGGACTTCAGGCTTCCACCACTGTGCTTCTCTACTAAGCATTAGAGGACTACCTAGTTCTAGGAACAAACTTAACAGCTCTAGAGGCAGCTGGTAGTCTAGTGGATTGAGACAGACCTGAGTTCAAATATGCTTTTTTTTCCTGACTTTACTTTTACTGGCTATGTGACCCTGGGCAAGTCACTTCACCTCAGATTGCCTCAGTTTCCTCAAGATTAAAATGAGGGTAATAATTACTCTTATTTTTACAAAGTCGTTATGAAGATCAAATGAGATAATATTCTTAAAAGTGCTTAACTGGCACATAGTAGGTGCTATGTAGATGCATATTCTTTTCTCTTCCCCTTCTGGACACAAGACCAGAAATGCAGTCTGCAGGAGTTTTTGGCTGAGCCTTCTTTTTCCTCTAAGACATAGAGCAATTAAGAATCTTTTGCCAACATTTGGCCCCTGGATACTCTTCCTGACTCATTGGACTCCACACCTTCAAAGATACTATTTTTCAAGGTTGAAGGATAGAACCCCACTTATCACCCCAAATCTTCCTTCTTAAAAACAAAGATGTTTGCTTTCATTTTCCCAGGATCATGAACCTGTTAATAGATGTTGTTAATTCATGGAATCCTAGAATCTCAGAACTGAAAGGACCCTTAGCGTTCATTCATTGTCTCACAAGTGCCTGCATGGGAATAACCCTCTACCCAAGTGGATATCCAATTTCTGCTTCAATGATGAGTAGCTCGCTCTCTTAAAGACACTTATTCTACTTTTGTTTTAGTATAATAATTATTATTTTTTTAAAAAAACTCTTACTTTCTGGCTTAGAATCAATACTGTGTATTGGTTCCAAGGTAGAAGAGCAGTAAGGACTAGGCAATGGGGGTTAAGTGACTTGCCCAGGGTCACACAGTTGGAAAGTGTCTGAGGCCAGATTTGAGCCCAGGACCTTCCATTTCTAGGCCTGGCTCTAAAACCACTGAGCTACCCAACTGTCCCCTATTTTAGTATAATTATTACAAAGTTTTTCCTAATGTAGAATTCCTTGAAACTTCCAATCAATTGGTCTCAGTTTTGCCTTTAGGGTCAAGCAGAACAAATCAAATCCCTCCTTTACCTGACTGGTCTCCAAGGACTTCAAGCTGGTGATTACTTTTCTCCAGGTCTTCTTACATTCCTTCCATATTTCTTGTCAGGGTCCCTCCCTTCCAACAAATCTACAGAGGTTTTTTTTTCCCTCAAGCTCACTCCGAGCTAAGCTTGTATCTTACAGAGGAAAAAAAGGATCAGTGGAGAGGAGATAGAAATGCCAGTTTTGGCACCAAACCAGTCAGTAAGAGACATCAGTTGTGTGACAGTTAGGATCAATGTGACATCCTAGGTTTTTATTATTTTAAAAAATCTTCTCTTTAAGTGTCATATTCCTGTCCCAAAGGCCACTGTCCTATGGGGCCCATTGCTGCCAGGAAATTGAAAACACGAATTCAGGTCTATCAGCTTCACAGAGTATCAGCCTCTGAGAATGAGGAGCTGCCCTTAGGTGACATTTTCCCTGAACTCCTCATGGGTCCTTAGAGGATAAATGAAGTCAGTTCAGGGAAGGCAGGATTCAGATAGCTTTTTCCAGATGTCAATTTTAGGATTTTCACCTCATTTTTCTGTTTCTCTCATTTCTTTTTGAGAGGGAGCATGGACTTGAGGTTCGAAAGACCAGGATTCAAGTCCCCCCTTTGATATGTACTAATAGTGTGACCCCAAGCAAATCACTTTGACTTTCTCAGCTTTAGTTTCCTCGTTGGTGGGAATAGTAATACTTATACTGCCTATTTCCCAGGGGTTCACAAGCTCTGATGAGAAAATACTTTTGAAGTTATTTGATCACCTTAAAGTTCCATAGAAATGTCAGTTATTATTATTATTATTATTCTATTAGGGACAATATGTGCTTCTTACCCAAGGAGCACTGGTGTCTCTTGTCCTAAGAATGCCCCCTTCCCTTCCTCTCCTGTTTCCTTTTGTGTGGGAATTACCAATGGAGAGTGGGTATGGCACTGGGGATATCCTGAGCAGGTTCAGGATATATTCCCATAGATTTAGAATTTCCTTCTTCCTGTATCCCTTCTCTCCCTCCTTGAACTCACTGGTCAAGCTCTTATTTTGCAGAATGAAGTAGAGAAGGGGGACATTTTTCTGAATATCCAAGGAGAAAAGGTAAGGACTAGGAGGGGGAAGAGCTTGTGTTTCTGAGAACCTATGAAATCAATCCACATGTTCAGAGGATACTTTTAGCCAGGAATGTGCGGCCACAGCTACTTTCTGAGAGCAGGAACTTTCCGATAGGCTGTGAAATTGTTTCAGTGTCATAATGTGAGAGGAAGATTTACAGGCTGTAGGCTCTCAAAACAGTTTGAATAATTGAGCAAAAGTAGCTAGTTCAGAGCAAAGGCAGATCCAAGGAAAAGAGATAAGCAAATGTGGGCAGTGATGCTTTCCTTTCATTTAAAATCCTGACTCTAATGTTTATCTCCTTAGGAACACTAGGCGAGCCACTTTCCTTCTTTAGGTCTGTTTCCTCCTTTGATTTGTAAAATTTTATTTTTATGTCAACATCTAGGTGGCAAAGGACTCCTTCTAGGGCAGAGGTGTCAAACATCTGGTAATTAAGGTCCCTAATACTCCTGAGTGAGGCTAAAACCAGATTAAAATGAACTTGGGAAATAGTTGACAAAAAAAAAAGAACACAGATAATGTTAATATGTGGTTTTCCAAGTTAATATAGAGCCTGCATGGAATCTCACATACAATTTAGTGACTCAGTTTCTAAGTGACACTGTTCTACTTGTACAATTTCAAGCACAAGATATATATATATATATATATATATATATATATATATAATGAATATATAAGACACAGTAAGGTCCTCAATTAGCTGTTATGTAGAAGAGAAATCCATGGAGGGTGTCTGTACAACAAAGAGATCACTGGAGCATCCCCAGCATGGGCATGGGGCCCCAACACACAGCAAGTGCTCCATAAATATCTGTGGACTTGAACTCTCTGTTAAAGGTGCTTCATTTATTCAATAAATTCAACTATTTGTGAAGTGTTTTACTATGTACAAAGCACTGTATTATGGGACTGAGTTGGGTGATGGTTGACTTTCCTGGAGGAGGGTAAGTTGGTTGGACTAGAATGTCCATTTCTGAGATTCTATGATTCTGGTATGTGGCCATAGCCTCTTCTACTCCATTTAATTCATCCCCTCCATCCATCTTAGCTTAGTTTATTCCGGATCACAGATCCTCCATCTGACCTCACCACTGGCTGGCTCTCTATCCAGCTGAAATGACTGATGAACAGCTCAGAGTAGGTATGGAGGCTGAGTAAAAGACAAATAAAAGATTTCTGTGACTACTTAAACTGATTTGGTAAAAATCAAGCTCCTTCACTCAAAATCTTTTTTCATAGGACTTATTTCCCACAGGTTAGGCAGGACATCTTTTCTCTAACTATGTCAGGACCTATAAACTCTACACAGAACATTATGTTCTGGGAACATAGCCTTAAGAAGCACAAAGGAGGTGGGGGTGTCTCTTCAGGTTTCCAGGTGTCACAAAAGAACGTTCAGAGCCATTTCATCTATTCTCATGGCTGATGGACCAGGAGCTGGACATTTAGGAAACCAATAATCACTTTTCTTGATTATTTTGTGTTGGAGGAGAAAGGGCACCGCTTTCTTAGTCTCTTTTTTTTTTTCCTCCAAGCTGAATATCCACAAGTCTTCTTATCAATTCTCCTAGATATACTAGCCATGTGACCTAAGGAAGTCACTTTTTTCTGAGTCTCAGATTCTTCATCTATAAAATGGGGAATATCAATCAACAAACATTTATTAGGGGCAACTAGATAGAGAGGCAGACCTAGAGAAAGGAAGTTTCAGGTTCAAATGTGCCCTCAGACATTTTCTAGCAAGTCACTTAACCCCACTCTTCCCTGGAACTGATACTTAGTATTGATTCTAAGACAGAAGGTAAGGGTTTTTGTTTGTTTGTTTGTTTGTTTATTTGTTTGTTTGTTTTTAAGAAACAAGCATTTATTAAACACCTAGTATATGCTGGGAACTGTACTGGGACCTAGGGATGCAGAGCGAAAACTAAAAGTTTGAAGCTTAACCACTACTTTCACAACCTATCCTACAGGGTTGTTGTGAACTTTGTAAACTATAGATTACCATGAAAATGTGAGTCATTCATCATTACACCCTTATTTATTTTGGTATTGTGTATCTTTACCATCCAAGTTGTCCTCCTCTGGCTATGTCCTCCTCTGGGTTATCAGTCCCCTTGCTAAATTTCAGTACCCCAAACCAAACATAATCCTCTATGTGGGCTGACCAGAGCAAAACAAAGAGGATTCATCACTATCGTCCATCAACCGTCACCTCTCCACCCTAGATACCCGATGAAGCTCAAGATTGAGATGCAGTAGACCAAAGAATGCCAAGGTTATTTGGACCCATGGAGGCAAAAGTCACACATCCCAGGAAGGAGTGAGAGGTACATAGCTGGGCTCATGGAGTGCACGAAGATCTTTCTCCTCTTCCTCAATTTTGACTCAGTCTCTCCTTGAGCCCCAGAACTTTGCCAACTTAACCTTGAACAAAGGAGGGAACCTATATAAAATATTTCATGGATGTTAAAGTGCTATATAAATGCTAGCTATTATTATTGTCATAGTGATCGTTATTGTTATGATCTTCATACCCAGTGGATGGGGAGCAGAAAGTTGGTGAACTGAAGTGATATTTGCACATGCTCTTGGATCCATTAGATGGTAAGCTCTTTGAGGACAGGCACTTAGCACAGTACCCTGGCATATAAATAATGTTTATTAAACTGAGTGAATGATTGTATTTTATTTGAAGATTCTATGGTTCAAGGTTCATAGACTCAAAGACCTAAAGCTGAAAGGGATCTCAAGGCAATCAAAGAGGTTAAGTGACTTTGCCCAAGGTCATATAGGTACTAAATGCCAGACAAGTCCTCAGAGTTCAAATCCAGTGTTCTTTCTACTGTCAATTTCCTATAGACTCAGAATATTTGACTTAGAAGAGATTGTAACAATTTTTTGCTCCTACTCCCTCATTTTACAAAGGAGGAAACTGAGGCTAAGGAAGGGGAAGTCATTTGCTGGGTCATTTTGTTCTTCTGTTCTGTGTCTCTGTATGTAAAAGTATAGAGACTGATCTCAGCTAGGTTTCATCTCAAATGCTCATGAGCAATTGAACAATTATGCACCAAGTATCTACTCTGAGCCAGGCATTGTTGTTGCTGTTGTCAGCACTTTCCTTTTATTTGGATCTGGTAGCTTCTTGGTTGAGGCCACTGGGCTCAAAGGTGCTCAGAGATTGATTGTTTCTCTCTCTCTCTCTCTCTTGCTCTCCCCTTATTTTCCATCTTAGAATCAATACTAAGTATCAGTTCCAAGGCAGAGGAGCAGTAAGGACTAGGCAAAGAGAGATTAAGTGACTTGTCCAGGGTCACACAGCTAGGACATGTCTGAGGCCAGATTTGAATGCAGTACTTAATGTCTCTAGGCCTGGCTTTCAATCCATTGAGTCACCTACCTGTCCCAGATGCTTGTTCCTTTTCTCCAACCCAGCTAAAGCCCAGAGGATATTCCTCACTCTTTGACACCCGGAGATTACATTTCCAGCCCTCCCTTCTGCAGAGAAGTCCTCTCACACCTCCTTAATAGACTGTGAGCTCTCTGAAAATAGATAATCATTTTTTAAGCTTTTCTTTGTATCTCTAGTATTTAACACACTGCCTGATACATAGTAAGTGCTTAATAAGTGCTTCTTGGGGCAGCTAAATAACACATTCCTAGAGGTGGAAGGTATTAGATTCAAAACTGGATTTTGACACTTCCTAGCTGTGTGGCCCTGGACAAGTCACTTAACCCCCATTACCTAGCCCTTACCATTCTTCTGCCTTAGAACCAATATTTAGGATCCATTCTAAGACAGAAGGCAAGAGTTTAAAATAAATAAACAAATGCTTCTTTTCTTCACTTGATTCTCTTATGGCATTGCAGAGCTCCACTCAGGTTTGCTCAGCCAAAAAAACCACCCCTGACCTGAGAGCAGAATCCACCTCTCCCCCAAAAGAGGGTTGTTTAATCCATTGGAGAATGGATTTCCCTCCTCTCCAGATCTTCTGAATCTTTCTTTCACTCTTCCCTTGCTCTAGACCTGGTTTACTATCTAGTAGAATGTAAACACCTTGAGAACATGGCTTGGTTCCTGTTTGTTGTCTTTGTATTTTTCTGAGAGAAAGAGAAGAATGCCTCCAGTAGGGTGAGGAGCCTGGGTGGGGGGACAGAGGGTAGTAGAAGATGGGCAAGGATGAATGGGTTGTGTTCTGTGTCTGTGGAGAGGTACCCCACACTGTGAGGACGATGGAACTGTCTGAATAGCTCCACAAGCTAGCACAGTCCTTAGCACATAGTAGGTGCTTAATCAATATTGGATTGGGTTGCCTGAAAACTGCATCTTGGATTCCTACTTGAACCTGTGAGGCACCATGGTTCTTTGTTCTACCTTGCTTTAATGGCTCCGAGAGCCCATAGGGCTTCCATCCACCTGTGGCTTTTGTCTGATCAGAGTCCCGGTTTCAAATTCACGTGACAGTAGAGGGCAATGGATTTCACTTCATAGAACTTTGGTTCAGATCCTGGTGACTTTGGACATGTGGCATAACTTTTCCATATAACTTTGTTTCCTCCTGGGTAAAATTAGGGGGGTAGAGCTAGATCAGGGTGATTACATTGGAGCCTGTGAAATATTTATAAAAAAACGTTTGGATAACTTTATTTATTTGTTTTTTTTTAAATCCTTACCTTCCGTCTTGGAGTCAATACTGTGTATTGGCTCCAAGACAGAAGAGTGGTAAGGGCTAGACAATGGGGGTCAAGTGACTTGCCCAGGGTCACACAGCTGGGAAGTGTCTGAGGCCAGATTTGAACCTAGGACCTCCCATCTCTAGGCCTGACTCTCAATTCACCTGAGCCACCCAGCTGCCCCAGGATAACTTTATTTCAATGCAATTTGTATTCCTTGTAGTTCCGAGAAGGAGTTCATAGGCTTTGCTGTAGGGATCCATTATGGCCCCCACAAAAGAAGGTAAACAGCCCTTGAGTTAGATGATCCTAAGATACTTCTCAGAACCCCTGAGCAGCCTCCAGAGCTCTGTCTCCCTGTGACAACAGCTGGAGGTGAGTCTTAGTCCCAGTGTAACCAAAGACAGTGGCCCATACAGGCTGGTAACCGGCTGGCTCGAAATGTTGAGTTCTTCTTAGTGTGGAATTCCTTGGCAGCTTCTCTGGCCTGGCTCAGAGTCCTGGCACACCACATGTCCAGCCTTGCCTTCTGCTCTGGGAAAAGCTGAGCCCCACAGACTCCAGGGAGACCAAGCCTTAGCAGTTATTTACTCTGCTCTACTCATTTTTGTGAGATTTAAAATGGTTGAGATCTTAAACTGTAGTGATTAAAATAGTGGAAGATATAAATTGTGATAGATATAAGAGATGGTGAGTAAATTTGACCTCAGAAATATGTTTCACTACAATGTCTTGGGTTTAAAATCAAATATAGGTGGTCGCCAGGGAAATATTCCCAATTATTCAATATGCCCAAGTCAATTGGGTTTTATAGAGATTTTAATTAACAATACAATGAGTAATCAAAGAAAGAGAGAGAGAGAGTAAGAAAGGAATAAGTATGAAGGGCCTCAAGCCAATATGGCCTAGACCTGAGTCTTAAAAGAGAAATCAGTCAGTTTTTTAACACTCACCACAAGGTCTGACTAAACAAGGATACTAGTGACACCAGGCCAGCATCCTTCCTCAAAGAGTCTTCCAGCCAGAGATTGTTTCAAAGGACCTCTCTCAAGAGCCTCCAGAGCTCCTACCCCAGAGTGACAGAGCCCCTCAGAGGAGCTCCTCAAGGAGCTATCCTTCAGAATGAGAGTCAGAAATCGAGAATCCCTGAATGAAATCGAAGCTCTTATTTTTAAGGGCAAAATCTCCTATGTCACCTCCCCTAAGTCCTTACATCTACCAATCACTGTAGATGTTTCTAAAGGACCGCCCATTTTGAATTCACAGCTGAGTAGTTTTAATCTCTTTAGTAAGTCAGGAAAAATGCTGCTGTGTTGACAAATTCCATTAAGAAAAACCTCGGAATAAGTTATCACCCTTTTAGGTTTAAGTAGTTTACAAGTTGCCCCACCTTTATAGGTACTTATTATCCCATTGTATCAATTCTAAAACAGTCATGACTCAAAGAACTTCCTGTCCCTTCCATAAGCATGGATCAAAGCACTTTCATTGTTCAGCAAGGCCTAAAGCAGTCTTAAGTAAGGTGGAGTAGGGATATTCCCAAGGCAAGGAGTTCTCACTATCTGCTAGGGAATTTTTTTAAGTAGAAGATTTCCCAATGGGGGAAACCCCCAACATTCAGAAGTCTGAGAAATTTTGAGGTTTACATTTTACAGATGAAAAAACTGAGGCTCACTGACGGAAAACCCAACTTCACTGACTGACAGCCCAATTTTATCTTTTTCTCTCAAATCCCAGCTTTCTGCCAGCCCTTCTGGAAGATTCCAGTAACTAAAACTTGCTATTCTAATACTTTGCCATTCTTCTTTCCTTGAGAATTAGGTGTAAATCTCAGTGCTGTTACTTAAGCTTGTATAACTGCCAACAATTCACTTTTCCTTTCTGAGCCTCAGTTACCACATGGATAAAATGAGCATATGCACGTGCAGAATAGAGAGATCTTCTTACTCTCCTTTTTTTAAAGATCCTTCCCTTCCCTCTTAGAATTAATACTGAGTATTGGCTCCAAGGCAGAAGAGTGGTAAGGGCTAGGCAATGAGGGTCAAGTGACTTTCCCAGGGTCACACAGCTGGGAAGTATCTGAGTGCAGATTTCCCATCTCTAGGCCTGGCTCTCAATCCACTGAGCTACCCAGCTGTCCCCTATCTTCTTACTCTTGTTGTTGTTATCTGGTCATTTCAATCATGTCTGACCTTTCATGACCCACTTTGTTTTTTGTGAGTGATTTGCCACTTCCTTCTCCAGCCCAGTCTACAGATGAGGAAACTGAGGTAAAGAAAGTTAAGTGATTTGCCCAGGGTCACATAACTGGTTTGCCATTTCCTTTCCCAGTTCAGTCTATAGATGAGAAAACTGAGGCAAAACAGGGCTAAGTGATTTGCCTAAGGTCACATAACTGGTTTGCCGTTTCCTTTCTAAGCCTACTCTACAGATGAGGAAACTGAGGCAAACAGGGTTAAGTGATTTGTTCAGAGTCACACAGCTAATAAGTATTTGAGGCTAGGTTTGAACTCGGGAAGATGAGTTTTCCTGACTCCAAGCTTAGTGTGGCTCCTAGATTATATATGTGGAGTATGTTTCTAACACCTTGGAGTAACCCAGTTCTTCTCTTCCCTACCAGTCTATGGGCTCCCCAGCCTGGTGCAGTGTGGGACCACCTTTGAATTTGTGACTTCAGGAGCTTCCATCTAGTGCATTAAGCAGTAATATGGCGTTTGGGTCAAAGAACAGAAACTGAGTTCTTGCAGCCAATGTTTCCTTTTCAACCCAGACAGAAAATGGCTGCCATTTGTACAATGCCCAAAGGGTTGCAGAATCTTTTCTTTGTAGAGGAGAGGAATTGGGTGTGGAGCATTACTGTAAGGTCCATCTTGGCTGAGTATTTTGCCTTCCTTTTCCTTTTGTTTCAGAGAATGGATCTCTGAATGAAGGAGTTATTTGGAAATGAAGGTGACTTAACAAGAGAAGATCAATCAATTAAGAAGGCATCTACAGAAATGCATTCCCCACAGCCGCTCATTGAGGGAGATAAAGCAAATATTTTCATCACCATCTTATCCAGAAAGAAATTAATACTGGGAGATTAAGTGGTTTGACTCTTGTTATAAAGCTAAAACCAAAGGATTTGAACCCACATCTTTAGGGTCCCAATTCAGCTTTGTCTCTCCTATGCCACACAGGACTCCTCTCTGACATGTGTGCTTTTATAGGACTTTTCTTCATAGATATTTGAGATGAATATGTTAGACTGAAATGGGTTGTATGTGGATAAGAGCTTTTCACTCAGTTTAAAAGATCCTTCTTAAGTCTCAGGCATCCAGAATTTGATGGATTGGTTATAGTTGTAGGAATCTTCCATTCAACAAGTCACTTGTCTGCCTCAGTTTCTCAGCTGGGAAAAGAGGACAGGTTCTGCCACTTGATCTTGGGCTCCGTACAGAGGGGAAGGATGACTTTATGGAATAATAACAGAATAATGCCTTTGGAATGCCTCCATTCTCTTCAGAACCTTTTTGCTAGAAGGACTCAAGTCAGAGGTTGGGATGCACCTTTTTCAGAGTGGGAAGACTTCATCCTGGCCCCCCTGGTGCTCGGTGCACTGCCACCAAAGGACACCCTGTACCCTGGCCCCACACCTCCCTTTGGACATTCTACTCCGTTCCTCAGCCAAGGTCAGAAATCCTGCCACCTGGTCATACTTTTAACTTTTATTGTAGCTCGCTGACGGCAGGGGTGGCCTTCTCAGTGACGATGTCTCTCACCAGCTCTATTTCAAGCAAATCCTGAGCCAGGGGCTGGATCAGGAACAGTTGGGGCCTCCAGTAAGCCCGCATGATTGGGGTTAGAGCCTCCTAAAGTTTAAGGCTGATGTCCCAGCCACATCTAAGGGATGAGGGAGACTCGCCCCTTCACCCAACTGACCCTCAGGTCCTAACGGAGAACAGCTGGATCACCCTGACCCATTCTGCTCTTTCTTTGGGGTGTTGGGGCCCCTGGGGACAACTACTCCCCCCAACTCCTTTCACTGAACTTCATTCAATCCCACATTTACTAACAGTGGCTATGAAGGAAGCTTTTCTCTCCTCTCACACCTATCCCATGAGTCAGTGGGGAAGATATAAATAAGACTCCTAAGCACCAGAATAGCACAGTGGAGAGAGTCAGGAAGACTTGAGTTCAAGTTAGGCCTCTGACACTCTCTCCCTTACCATACCCTAAGCAAATCACTGAACCTCTGCCTGCCTTAACTTCTTCAGCTATAAAATGTGATCATAACAGCACTTCCTTCACAGGAGTGCTGTGAGAATCAAATAAGATAATAATTATAAAGTACTTTGAGAACTTTAAAGGACATATAAGTATTAGTTATTTTTTAAATTAAATCTTTTAAAAGTTATTTTAAAATTATGACATTATTTAATAATTTATTAGATTATGCATATCATATAAATTATTAAATAATTTAATTTAATAATTCTAAGTTTTAAAAAATTCTTTAAAAAAACCTCTTACTTTCTATTGTAGAATCAATACTAAATATCAGTTCCAAGACAGAAGAGCAATAAGGGCTAGGCAATTGGGGTTAAGTGACTTGGCCAGGGTCATACAACTTGGAAGTGTTTGAGACTAGATTTGAACCCAGAACCTCCCATCTCTAGGCCTGGCTCTTTACCCACTGAGCCACTCAGCTGCCCTGCCAGCTATTGTAATTGAGACATACTGCCTGCCACCCAAGCGTTTACAATCTAGCAGATTGGGATGGGAGTGAGGGAGGGGGGCAGATAAAACATACACAAATCACATTCTACAAAATTACCAGTGTCTATTTATATGTAAAAGGTATTTAATAAATGCTGATTGACTCTGAGTCATAATGATACAGAAGAAACTTAGAATAATGTAGGTCTAGGCCCAAATCATAATCATTTAACCTCCTTGGGGTTCCATTTCTCCTCCTATAAAATGAAGAAATTGAAATAGGTGGCCTCCAAGGTCCCTAGGCAGGAAGAAAATATGTATTTATATAGTGGCTCTTCTTTGCCAGGCACTGTGCTAAATGCTTTACAAATATTATCTCATTTGATCTTCACAACAATCCAGGGGAGGGGGTCAGTAGGTGTGGTTATTGTCCCATTTCACAATTGAGGAAACTGAGGCAGGCAAAGGTGAAGTGACTTGTCCTGGTTCACATAGTAAGAACCTGAGGTCAGATTGAACTCAGGTCTTCCCATGTCTAGGCTCAGTACTCTATCCACTGTGCCACTTAGCTTTAAGTCTCCAAAGCTGGGGGTGCACACTCCCCATCCCCAGTGTTGCTATTTTTTCCCTCTTCAGAATGCTTTGTATTTGCTGTGCACATGTTGTATCTGAACTTCCCTCTTCTCCCTCCAAGGATGGAAGCTCTTTGAGGGCCTGCATTGTCTTACTTTTGTCTCTGCATTCCCAGGGGCTAGCACATAGTAAGTGTAACCCAAATCCCAAAGACTATTTTGGTGATCACCACAGAGAGTTAGTGCTGGGCTTTCCAGTCCTTTGAACTTGGCAGTGCCTTCAGGAGCTTCTGGATTCATGAGAGAGAAGATGGGTGATGCCAACTCCTCTTCAGGTTGCTGAGGAGAGATTAAGTCTGGGAAAAAGCTAACAGTCTTCATCATGCCCCTATCTCCAGCTTGTTACACTAGAAACTTCAGGGAAGTTCCCCTTGAGTAAGATCTGGGGAGCTATCTCCCTCTCCTCCTTCTTCTCCTTCTCCCTCTCCCTCTCCCTCTCTCCTCTCTCTTTCCTTCTCTTTCTCTTGCTCCTGCTCTATTCTCTCTCTCTCTCCCTCTCTCTCTTTGTGTCTCCCTATCTGTCTCTGTCTTTGTCTCTCTCCCTCCCTCTGTCTCTCTCTCCCTCTCTTTGTGTCTCCCTGTCTCTGTCTCTGTCTTTGTCTCTGTCTCTCCTGCTCCTGCTCCATCTCTTTCACTCTGCCTTGCTCTCATACTCATTCCTAATGGAAAAGCTCCTTCATTCTGTATTTTCTGGTGTGTGTGTGTGTGCATATATATATATATATGTCATCTATATGGTATATATATTGTACATGTGGCATATATAGTATATATAAAGGGTATATATCTCATGTATACACCATATATATTATATACATTCTTCTATGAATATTTTATCTGATTTCGATTTTGCTATTTATTTGGATAAATGAATTTCTTTGCTATTTGCTCTGTATATGTTCATTATGGAACTGATATTTGATCAGGCCTTGAATATACAGCTTGGTGTATTCCTTTCCTCATTAATGAATAACAATCAAAAGTTTAGCCTCAACTTTAAAGCCAGATCTTCAAAACTATTAATATTTATGGAAGCAGGTAAATATAATTTTAGCTCAGCAGTGGTCAGCACCTGTCCTTTAGCTCCTGGCAGAAATTTAAATTCTCCTTAGAGAAAGTGGGAGGAAAAAAGAGACCAGTGATATCTAGTGGGCCGTGCTACATGGAGGGAGAAGTCTTGCTACATAAGTATCTAACATTTTTTTGAATGGAATTAAATGAAGCTAAATACAAAAAGTGGTGTTACATGATTGCAAGGGAATGAGGATTATCACTCTCCTCAAGAGGTGGGGAAGGATTAGGAATTGTTTCATTAGCAGTTAGTAGAAGTCACAGGTTTCATTCACATCAACTGATAAACAAAGTTTTCTAAATGCTTGCTATGTTTATAGCACTGAGGAAACAAATAAATACAGTGATCCTTTCTCTTAAGTAACTTATTCTCTAAAAGAAGCAGCAAATAGATAAGTAAATATATTCAGAAAAAATAGAAATAGGCAAAAAGATTGGTGCCTGCGTCTGTGTTCTTTGAGGCATGGGCTAAGCTAGAAGGCTTTTGGTACCTTCCAGATCCAAGAATGGATTCTGGAGTGGAAATCTAGGAGAGAAGAATGACCTAAGATTAAGGTTTCTCTCCCAATGTAATATAAGAAGTCCAGGGATTCTCTTGGTTTTTGTCTTTGTATTCCCAGTCTACAACACAGTGATTACTTTTTCTTCCTTCCTTCCTTCCTTCCCTCCTTCCCTCCTTCCTTCCCTCCTTCCCTCCTTCCCTCCTTCCTTCCCTCCTTCCTTCCCTCCTTCCCTCCTTCCTTCCTTCCTTCCTTCCTTCCTTCCCTCCTTCCCTCCTTCCCTCCTTCCCTCCTTCCTTCCTTCCTTCCCTCCTTCCCTCCTTCCCTCCTTCCCTCCTTCCTTCCTTCCCTCCTTCCTT